>NC_132912.1:32094345-32426567 GCF_047675955.1 Chlorocebus sabaeus
AGGCGAAGGTGGCAGTTTGATCAGTCATCTCAAAATTCAAAGAGGAAAGGAAACTTTGTCTGCCTCCTTGACCTCCTATTTCCTTTTGCTCTTCTCCCCTCCCCTACCCCTAGTCAAAATGCATGATCAGACCTGAGAAAGAAGAGAGACTTAGAAGAGAACAAGGTGAGGGGTTCTGCAGCAGCAAAGTGACCAAGGAATAGTCTGTGCTCCACTTTTCACTATGTGAAGGAATAGCCCAGGTGTTTGGGGGACAGCAGCAACGCAAATCCTGAAACCAGGAGGTCCTGACCAGGGTCGGTGGCTCATGCCTATAATCCCAACACTTTGGGAGGCCAAGGCAAGAGGATCCCTTGAGGCCAGGTGTTTGAGAACAGCCTGGGCAACATAGCAAGACCCCATCTCTACAAAAAGTAGAAAAATTTGCTGGGCATGGTGGCATGCTCTGTAGTCCCAGGTATTCGGGAGGCTGAGGTGGGAGGACAGCTCTAGCCCGGGAGTTCAATACTGCCATTAACCATGATGGCGTCACTGAACTCTAGCCTGGGCAACAGAGCGAGACTCTGTCTCTACTTAAATAAATAAATTAAATTAAATAAAGAAGTCCCATCTCTCTCAGAAAACCACCCACCAGTAAATGATAATACCCACACACAGGAGATGAACAGGAGCTTTCAGCTGTTCAGCTGTGTCATCCCACACAAATTCTCCTTCATTCAGTTCGTTCAGTAGGAGACTTTTGCAGTTGCGAGGATAAGGAAATGGTCAGCTTGTGCAAGAATCCCCTGTATGAGAAAGAAAAGACACAATACTAGAATTTGAATTTTCCATCTGAGTCAGAGCTCTTTCTTACCTCTCTGACACATTTAACTGAGAAACTGTCACGAAGCAAAAAAAAAAAAAAAAAAAGGAAAAGAAAAGAAATACTAGACTTGATCTCTATCGTTAAAGAGCCTCCTGATCTGTCAGGGCGTCATCTGGCTGTGAGTTACAGCTGTAATATCTCAGTGCAATGGCTGGGATGTTATGTAACGGCAATGAGTTTATGCCTGCATTCTAGGGATAATCAGCTCTCACCTGCTCTCTAGAATGCCCAGCCCAGAGGCGGTCAGCAGTACTTAATCAGAAAGGGCCACACACTGGGAGAAGTGCATTGGTTCTGTGTCCCCAATGAAATCTCATCTCGAATTATAATCCACATGTGTTGGGGGAGGGGCCTGGTGGGAGGTGATTGAATCATGGGGGCTGATTACCCCTTGCTGTTCTTGTGATAGTGAGTGAGTTCTCAGGAGACCTGGTTGTTTGAAAGTGTGTGGAACTTTCCCCTTCACTCTCTCTCCTGCTCCGCCATGGTAAGATGTGCTTGCTTCCCCATGCCTCCCGCCATTATTGTAAGTTTCCTGAGGCCTCCTAGTCATGCTTCCTATTAAACCTGCAGAACTGTGAGTCAATTAAACCTCTTTTCTTCATAAATTACCCAGTCTCGGGTAGTTCTGTATAGCAGTGTGAAAACAGACTAATACACTGGAGCAACAAATATAAGTTCATCTGTTATCGTTATCATCATCAAAAATTCACATTTTGCAAGTCAATAGGGCAGTTCCTTAAAAAATTAAAATTAAATTACCACATGACCCAGCCATCCCACTTCTGGATATTTACCCAAATGAATTGAAAACAGTGTCACAAAGAGATATTCAAACACCCGTGTTCATAGCAGCTGTATACATAATAAGCCAAAACATAGAGCAACTCAAGTGTCCATCAAAGGATGAGTGGATAAAGAAAAGGTGGTATATACAAGTGACGGAATTCAGCATTAAAAAGGTAGAAAATTATAACACCTGCCACAATAGGAATGAACTTTGAGGACATTATCGCAAGTGAAATGGGACAATCACAAAAGGACAAGTATTGTCTGATTCCACTTAATGAAGTAGTGAAAGTCATCAACTTCATAGACAGAAAGTAGAATGATGATTGTCAGGTATTCAGGGGAGAGGGAATGGGGAGTTATTGTTTAATGGGAACAGAGTTTCCATTTTGCAAGATGAAAAGGGTTCTGAAGACAGATGGTGGTGATGGTTACACAGCAATGTGAATGTATTCAATGCTATTAAACCATACACTTACAACAATTAAGAGGGCACATTTTCCAGCCTGGCCAACATGGTGAAACCCCGTCTCTACTAAAAGTACAAAATTTAGCTGGGCATGATGGTGTGGGCCTATAGCCCCAGTTACTCGGGAGGATAAGGCACAGGGATCGCTTGAACCCAGGAGGTGGAGGCTGCAGTGAGCCGAGATGGTACCACTGCACTCCAGCCTGGATGACAGCATAAGACTCTGTCAGAAAAAAAGATGGTAAATTGTATGTTTCATATATTTAACCTCAATTTTTAAACTTTTTTAAAAGCCCCATAGCGAGGGTATGAAGGAATAGCCATCCCTCACCACCTCCAACATCTTAGGTGGCGCTTGACTAAAATTAAGCTACACACCATGCAGAGAGGCAGATTCAATGTGAAGCCGATGACATTTCAAAGCCTCTCCCTAATATGGACCTCTTCTCAGGCTCTGCACTTAATTTTCTAGTCATAGTTTTCTGGTCTTGGTCTTTAGAAGGGCCTCTAAATTAAATGTATTCAAGCCAAACAGTCCCTAGCTAGACCCCTGACTTGAGAATGACTAAAAGCTTATGCTCCCTCCAAAACAGGTCACCTGGAAGGAGCCATTCGGTTGTTCTCCGTGTGTTTCCTTCCCACCTCTTCTCTCTTCCTTCTCTGCACCCCAGGGTCTATTTTTCCCTTCCCAACACGTGAGAGGACAAGTGGCGAAATGCAACCTCATTCCAGGCAAGATCCTCTGCACCATGTTGCTAGACAAGATGTCCCTTCCAGGACGAGACAGGAGGTGAACAGAAGGCCCTGCAGAGGAAGAACCCTGGAGAGGAGCGCTGGGTTTTCCAGATGAGAGAGAAGATGAAATCTGCCAGCACACGACAGGGAGTGCAACCGAAGGAGTAAAAGGAGAAAGCCGTCTTGTGGCATGGAAACCCACACCCCCAGTGATGCCCAGCATAGGCCCCTTGCCCCAGCTAAGGGAGGGGAGCTTGGACACCTTGTGAGGCAATGAGGGATGTAGGGAGAACCTGACCATGGTGAACACAGATTCAACTTATAAAGTGTTTCCCTAGGTGTCAGACACGGCATTGCCACTTTACATGTAGATGAAAATAGTAAAGAATACTTCAAAGCAGCATCCCTTGGTGTAATAAAGAAATCAACCCAAATGCCCATCAATCAATGAGTGGATAAAAAAAAAACTGTAGATAAAAAAACTGGCCTGTAGTCCCAGCTACTCAGGAGGTTGAGGTGGGAGGATCACTTGAGCCCAGGAGTTCAAGGGTGCAGTGATCATACCGCTGCACGCCAGTCTGGGTGACAGAGCAAGAGCTTATTGAAAAAAAAAAAAAAAGAGAGAGAGGGAGAGCAAGAAGAAAGAGAAAGAAAGAGAGAAAGAGAGAGAGGGAAGAAAAGAAGAAAGAAAGAAAGAGAGAAAGAGAGAGGAGGGGGGAGAGAGGGAGGGAGGGAGGGAGGGAGGGAGGAAGGAAGGAAGGAAGGAAGGAAGGAAGGAAGGAAGGAAGGAAGGAAGGAAGGAAGGAAGGAAGGAAGGAAGGAAGGAAGGAAGGAAGGAAATGAAAGGACTAGCAGAAATCCAGGCTTTGTAAGCAGGTCTGAGTTCAAACTCCCCTCCTGTTGCTTACTAGCTATGGTATCTGGAGAAAGTGGTCAAAATTTCAGAGCTTCAGTTTATCTTCCACAAACAGAGGAAATAGTTATTATTTTTAGGATTGTTTTATGTCTTAAGTGGGAATAATACATATGATGTGTCTGCCCGTAGCGGCTACATGGTACCAGTCATTACTACTAATATTCCAATAGTCTAGAATGTTCTGCTTCTGGAAGCAGCACCAGCAGAAACTGATCAGGGTAAGGAGGGTCATGGTAGCAGAAAAGAGCATTTTACTCTCCACAGTTGAGTCACTCAATCTTTCCATTAGGCATTATTTCATTATATCACAAGCCCAGAACCTTTTTACGGGGCTAGGAAAACTCTATTAAGTATTTTTAGGTAAAAAGCAGACTTGTGTTCTTCTAATATTAGATTGCCATAATCAGACTCTGGAACCAAATGTGTGTCTTTTCCCACCAGCCAGCTTCATTTCAGCTTTTGCAGGCTAGGACCTGCCCAAGGCTCCTGGCCATCCTCTTACAACCCTGGTCTCTGGTGGGTGTCGATTTTATGCTAGAAATTCTTCATACACTACCCCTTTCCCATCCCCTGTGTGGGCTTGGCCACCTGAGATTCCACAAACAGTTGTCTGGGCCTAGGTTATGACTACCCATGACCAGGAAACAACACATCAGACAGAAGAGTAAAGGCGACTTCTCACCTCCCTGCCAGCCCAGGAAGGTGGAGAGAAGTCCCACCAAGAGCCCCCCAGCCCTAAGGCCAGTCTACCTTATCCCACCCCCATGTTCTCCTAGAGGTAGAAAATGAAAGCATGGACTGTGGGTGACAGGTCTGGGTTCAAGCCCTAGGTGCTCCGTTAAAACTATTTAAAGCTATGTGATTTTCACCAAACAGCATAACCTCTCTGATACCCATTTACCTCGTTGTAAAATGAAAAAACAAACAAACAAACAAACCGACACATATGCCATTGGGTTCCAGTGAGGATTAAAAAAATCTGTAATATGCTTGATAACTACTAGGTACCTAGAAAACATGGTATCCATGGTAGCATTTATTATAGAGTGTTCCATACTCTTCCACACGGGATGCCTGACTTCTCAGTTCCTTCTAATGTGGTTTTCACACCAAGCAAAGCATCACAATGCAGAAGTGTGAGGCACTGCCAGGGACAAGATGGGGACAGCCAGGGAGCCACGTACCATGAGCACCGCATGGGGGATGAGAGAACTGGCATGGGAGTGGGAGTGCAGGAAGGATGACGAGAAGAGCAGATGGCACCTTTTGTCTGGGGTTGGTTACAGTCACTGTCACCACATCCAATCCTGCTGGAACAGCACAGACTGAAATACCAAGTATTTCCATTTCAGCTTGACAAGCAATAGTTGCACAACTAGCAAAACTGGCTTCATAATGTGGCCTGTGGAGAAAGAACTGTTCTCTCTTTTTCTGCTCTGTAAAAATGTGCTGTGTGTTATTTACCAACTCCAGGCAGCACAACCAGCATTGCTGAGCTCTGACAGTCCCTGTCAAGGCTGCCTATTCTATGGCAGCATCATCTTATTCTTTTTCTCCCTTTTGTGCCCAAACTTGCATTTCAAACTCAAGGTAAAAGCCTAACAGCCTATATCCTACCAGAGGCAGCCGCAGTAATGGGAATCCGCCTTGCTCACTTTTAATATTTTCTCAAGTTCAAGGCAACACTCTTTTTTTCTGGCTACTTCTCTGAAATAATTTGCAAATTGATTTCTTTTCCTTTTGCCTTTCCCAGGGTCAGCCTTTTCCCAGCATCCGTGCGTATTGAAGAGGATAGGGATGTTCCTGGCTTGTCCTCTCTTGCCTTTGATTTCTTTCTGCTTGGGCCACAGAGAGCTTTGCAGGAGAGCAAAGACGGAATCATTTTCTCTCCTTTTTTTTTCAACTTCACCCACTGAATATTCATTAGGTGATGGATTCTACCTCAACCATTAGCCAAGGGAATATAAATAGTTTGCAACCAGCTCTCTGCCACGGATAGGCTTCCAAACCATTGTGAGGTAGAGTTTTTCCTACCGGGTGAGGTTCAGACAAGCAGCTGTGATTTCCCCAGACATAGTCCCATGCTCAGAGCAGATGCCTGTCAAACCAGCCCCTAGTAAGCAGCAAGAGTGATCTCACTTCCTTTCCCTAAAGGTAACTGTCCTCATTACTCTTATTACTGAGCTGAATGAACCTTGGGTGCATAATAGAATTTTCTTTAAAATATTCATCATCTGACAGCTGATATTTCAGCCATATTCCACTTGAAGACTACATTGGGGGAAGGAAGCTGAGCAGCAGTGCTCAATTAACTTGGTATTTTGCTCACTTTCTGAAACTACTTTTCAAGTCCAAGCCATTAAAAATGCATGGGACTGTGCAATGTGGTACTCTCCTGTGAGCTCCCAGAGCAGGACAGAGGTGGCCACCAAAGCCGCTGTTCTGCCTACATAGGCATCAGTGGCTCGAGGAATCAGGGGCTTCTCCTGCCAGGGAAAAATGGAAAATGCCCCACTGCCTCCGCTTTCCTGCCCTCCCCAAGTACCTTGCTGTGTGCAAAAAGAATGAATACACATTCCTTAGCCCCTTATGGGTCTTCCAATTGGGTAGGCCAGTTTTTTGTGTGGTTTCCAGGTTGAAAGGAAACGGTGGGCAGGTGTGCAAGCACACACTGGAAACATGGCAAGTGGGAAACAGTGGAGACAGACACACTTGGACTCAATCCCAGTGTTGCCACTTACTTCATGATCCTCAGTTTCCTCATCTGTCAGATACACTGATGTGGTTTAGATCTGTGTCTCCACCAAATGTCATGTCGAATTGTAATCCCCAGTGTTGGAGATGGGGCCTGGTGGGAGGTGATTGGATCATAGGGGCGGATTTTTCCCTTGATACTGTGCCCCAATGGTGAGTGAATTCTTGTGAGATCTGGTTGTTTAAAAATATGTAGTGCCTCCCCAATTTTTCACTCCAACCATGTAAGATGTGCCTGTTTTCCCCTTCACTTTCTGTCATGATTGTAAGTTTCCTAAGGCCTCCCAAGAAGCAGAAGCCACCATGCTTCCTGTACAGCCTGCAGAACCATGAGCCAATTAAGGCACTTTTTTTTATAAATTACCCTGTCTCAGGTATGTCTTTCTAGCAATGTGAGAATGAACTAATACATCCACACAGAGTGACAGTGCAAGGATTGGGAAGAGCATAGAAAATCTGTATTGAGCAGCCTCTGCCACATCACTGATGCTAAATAATTGGCCTCCAATACCCCATCATGGGGAGGGTTCTCAGCCACATCTGAGACCTCATGCTTTAGGCTGCACTGCCATGGGCTGCATCGCCTATTACAGTTGTAGCCCCCTGAGGGCAAGGCCCAGGTCCTGTCCTATTCATGTCTATCCTCAGTGTTTGACCTGTATCTGGAACATAATAGGTATTCAATAAGACTTCTACGAGATAATTACATTACATGTGATTGTAATTACTCTATTGGAATGTGATATGGTTTGGCTGTGTCCCCACTCAAATCTCATCTTGAATTGTAGCTCCCACAATTCCCACATGTTGTGGGAGAGGCCTGCTGGGAGATAATTGAATCATGGGGGCCGTTTCTCCTCTACTGTTCTCATGGTAGTGAATAAGTCTCACGAGATCTGATGGTTTTATAAGAGGAAATCACTTTTGATTGACTCTCATTCTCTTCTCTTGTGTGCCACTATGTGAGATGTGCCTTTCACCTTCCACCATGATTTTAAGACCTCTTCAGCCACATGGAACTGTGAGTCCATTAAATCTCTTTCTTTTGTAAATTGCCGTGTCTCAGGTATGTCTTTATCAGCAGTGTGAAAATGACTAATGCAGAATCATTCTTAATTCACGTTATTATAGTGATATATTACAATTAATCATTAATAACTTCTTAATTGTTTTAACTTTTGAATGTATAAGAATTATTAGGAAAGGAGCAGAAGTGCTAACATAATCATTTTTCAGCAAAATTTTAAGAGGAAACTCACAAAAATAAGTTGGCCTTTTAATTACGATTGCTGCCAGGCAAGCAGGAATTGCACTTCAGAAGAGAGCAATGGAAAACAAAAACTGAACCTTTGGACATGGGCTAAAAACAAGCTTGATAATTGCATCCTTGGTACCCATGGACATTTGCCCGTAGCCCCTAAACCATTCCGTAATTTGAAAATGTTCAGTTTGTTTGCCATTTCTCAGTTTGCTGAGGTTGATTTTGTCTCCACATCCAAATGTTCAGAATCTTATTCAACCTGATCCAAACCACTCTGGTCTAGAAATAGGTCTTGATATCCAGCCAGCCTGGGTTTTTATGCAATATTTCCAGTACTTCTGCTTTCAAAACAAGGTGGTGGAAAGAAAACACCAGACAATCCCTACTGTTGTATTCCAGAACTTTCCCAGTTCAGTCTGGAAACTTTGGGCTTTCTTCAGAGAATTGTTGTGAGATACAACCAAGAAAAATAAAAATAATATGACCTTATCCTTGTATAACACCCAATGGTTTATGTGTAGCTGATATTTACTCAGCTCATTGTTTTCACATGCATTGATGCCTCCAAAGAGGGAAATTATAGTAAGTTCCAAGCCGAGGGTCTTGGTTTTCTTGGGACTTCCACATTGCTGTCTTACTCATCTAGGGCCTGGGAACAACAGGTAAGGGGAGCTTTGCCATGCCGAAGCTGGGGCATGGATGGCAGCACTCCTAGGCTCACACAGTCTACAAGCAACAGAGCTGGGACTAGAACCCATCAGGTCTGGACTCCTTCCATGTACCATGTGAATTCTATATCTGCTGTGAACATCATCATGCAATAAATAACATCACAATACTCAGTGTTTGTTAACATTAATTATGGAAGCATAGGTGTACCATAAGTCACTAAAATAGGTAGCCTGTTTATGTCAACTTCTAGTGTATTTCAAAACAATTACAGTAGCATTTTCTTTTTTTTTTTTTTTTTTTTTTTTTTTTTTTTTTTTTTTTTTGAGGCAGGGTCTCTGTCACCCAGGTTGGAGTGCAGTGACAGAACAGCTCACTGCAGTCTTGACCTCCAGGGCTCAGGCAATCCTCTCATGTCAGCTTCCTGAGTACCTGGGACTGTAGGCATGCACCACCACACCTGGCTAATTTTTTAATTTTTTGTAGAGACAGGGTCTCACTGTATTGCCCAGGCTGGTCTCAAACTCCTGAAGTCAAGGAATCCTCCTGCCTAAGCCTCCCAATGTGCTGGGATTACAGGCATGAGCCACCATGCCTGGCCTACAGTAGCATTTTGTCAGCACCATGTAGTGAAACTGAAGTTCCACAATGTTGATGCTATGTCTGCATCCTTGCACTAGATAATAACTAACAATTTATTAATATACAAAATAAGCAAGTGAATGAGGATGAAAAGATTTGGTTTATTCAAGGCCTTGGGAAGTCTAAACGATTATCTGAGAGGCAACATAATATGGTGGATCATCATAGCCTCCAGAGCCAGACTGTCTGGGTTTCCACCTTTCATTTACTGGCTGGTTGTAGCAGTTACTTAAACTCTCTGTGTCCCTGTTTCCTCATTTGTAAGACAGAGATACTAACCTACCCATCTCTAGTAGCAGAGATAGCCTACTTCATGTAGGTGCTGTATTAATTGAATTAACCTATGTAAAGACTTGAAATAGTCCTTGGCACCCAGCAAGCACAATATAAGCCTTTGCTATTGTTATTGACTATGTTGATCATCTAAATGACTAACTGCTGCCTTCTCATTTTATGCCATGTAGATATAATGCTCTCTGTTGTTCGTGTATATATATTTTGTGTCCCCAGTGAGACTATACATTCTCTGAGGGCAGGGGAAGCTTGTTATTAAATTGGTCACCCACAATACTTCGCAGAGTGGTAGACTCATTAGTAGTTGGTCAATAAACACTAATGGAAACTGTAAACCCATTTTAAATTCTTATGCTGCCCCAAAACAACTCAAAAATCTCTGATGATTTCTGTTGCCTAGGGATCAAGTCTGACCTCAGCCAGGCAACCAATTCGGTCTTCAAGTTCATGACCTGATGCTTCTTCAGGCCCCACTGTCATTGTGTCCCAACTGATTCTCTTGCCACACCCCAAGCAGGGGTGGGAATGCCCACCTTGACACCTTTGCTTGTTTTTATTCCTTTTCAGGAATACCCTTCCTTTTGTGCTTCGCTCATCCACATCATGTACTCCCTCCAAAGCCCACTTGACCTCTCTGCTCACAGAGGATGCTTCCCAACTCCCCAAGTCAAGTGGTCATCTTCCTCATTTCTCGACTCCTCTAGATTATAACCGCAACTCATTGGAAATGTCTCATATCCAGGCTTAACTATTGGTCAAAATCTTATGTATGGCCTCATCGTATTTATTCATAGCTGATTACCTCCTTGATTCGTTATAAACTCTGGGAGGTCACAGATGCTGCTGATCTGCCTCATCCTCTTGAATCCCCAGCACAGCATCTGACACATGCTGGGTTGTCAGTATATTCCTTATCTCTTGTGTAACAAATCACCCCCAAACTGGGCTGCTGAGAACAAATATAATCACTCATGACCTCTCCCAGCGTCTGTGTGTCGGGAGCTCAGAAGCAGCTCGTCTGGTGGTGGTTCTGGCCCAGTGACTCTCTTGAGGTTGCAACAGATGTCAGCCAGGGCCACAGGGACCTGGAGACGCCACTAGGGCTGGAGGAGCCGCTTCCGAGGTAGCTCACACACCCCGCTGGCTGGCAAGTCAGTGCTGGCTGTTGGCAGGAGCCTCTGTGCTTCCCACGTGGGCCTCCCCAGAGGGCTGCTGGAGAGTTCTCTGAGCAGAAGGCTGGCTGGCTACCTCCCTTCCCTCCCACCCCAGAGTGAGGAATGCAAAAAAACACGGAGGCCAAAGCTGAGATGCCTTTTATGACCTTACTTTGTAAGTCACACGTGTCTAGGTGTCTGGCTTTTAGAATCAAGAGATAATTGCTTTTTGTTAAGTGTCATCTTCATGAGTTCATATGCTCTTTGAAAGAAAAAAACAACATCCCCTTCTTCCAGTATCTAGCACTGTGCTTTGTATCCAATAAGCACTCAGATATTGAATATATTTGCAATTAATGAAAGGATATTTGCTGGTAAATGCCATCAATATCTTCATAATCAATCAAATCATGACTTAATTTTTAGGTTTTCATCAGACAATTATTGTAGTCAGATGAATAATGTTTAAGGAAACAGAATTCCGGTCTTCAAAATTCTTTAAACAAGCTGAGAAATGTGACAGACACCACCAGGAACAATTAGAAGATAATCTCCTGTAGCTACTGAGCATAACGCTTTGTGATTTTCTTATTTAAGTGTTATGTCTACATGTTTGAGGTTTTCATTTGCTTTTCTTGGCATAGCCTCACTGTTTCTAGACCACCAGTGCTCCAAAAGACCAAAATTAATTGCTAGTTTTATAGTTTTATATGTCTAAATGATAGGGACGCCAGATTGTGTCAAAATGAAAACACATCCAAATTTAATGAAGTTCAAAGGAAGAAATGTTTATTTATGGATTAAAGTCTAAAATGATCTGTTGCTTGTAGTTACTGAAATAGTGACAGCTCTTCTTAGCAGGGGGAGGGAGGGTGAGCAGAGAAGAGCCATAGAGAAAGCTCTTCTGTGAGCCTGAGAGTGGAATCAACAACAACCCACGTTCCTGGGTCTTTTCACACCAGTTGAGATCACATATGATATACAAATGAAGTCATGAAGAAAAGGGGAACCTCTGGAAAGGAGGCAGAGG
Source organism: Chlorocebus sabaeus (assembly GCF_047675955.1). Taxonomy (NCBI): domain Eukaryota; kingdom Metazoa; phylum Chordata; class Mammalia; order Primates; family Cercopithecidae; genus Chlorocebus; species Chlorocebus sabaeus. Next base: position 32,105,924 of record NC_132912.1, read on the forward strand.
TTTTATTATCTCAGCTCATCACACATCTGCACAGCCGTGTCTGGACGTGTCTTCAGGAGCAGAGCATACTTAATCTCCTTGGGGCACAGTTTTGCTGGTTGTTGAACTTCAGTGGTATCATTAGACATCCTCAGAGTTGTTGGAATAAAAGGCACAAAGAATCTAACCTACTAGGTCACCAAAGAGACTTATTTCCACGTCCTTTATGACCACCAAATCCCTGTGCACACGTTGCCTGAGATAAAACCACTGGGTACCATGTTTGCTGGGGCAGAAAGAACTGACCAGCTTTCGTATTTGAGCAGAAGTTTTAGAACTCATCTCTACAGCTTTTCATTGTTTCCAAGGACTTAAGTGCATCTTAACAAATATTTCTTCCATCACAAGATAGATCAACATCTAATTACAGTGATTTTATTCAGTAAGATACTTCAATTACATTCGTCATTTTTGTTCAATCTGAAAGGGCTCTAATTCTAGAAGTTGTGAATATGGCACAATGATTTGTCATTTCACAGTTAGATGGATATTTTTTAACATAAAATATCTGTTACTTTTTAATTCATCCAAACTCTATATCACCTTTCTTTGAAATAAACTGCAGTTTGGATACAGTAGAAAGAACATTAGATTTGGAGTCAGAAAATCCAAGTCTAAACCCCAAGTTTCCTACTTATTTTCTGTGTGATCATGATTTATTCATTAATTTCTCAGAGTTTCATCTCAGTTTTATAATATGTAAAGCAAAGATAATCTCATTGCCCTCTGTACTTCACAAGGTTGCTGTGAAAACCAAAATCTTTGCTGTACATATGTGAAAGCCCCTAGTAAACAGAAGAGTTTTACAAGAAGGAGGTACATTAATATTTTTATCTTGCACATAAAATACTAAAGCACAGTACTTCCACTCACAGCCAGCATGTCCTCTGTTTCACCTTCTACCACCACCAGCAGCAGTGCCAAAAAACTAAGTCTTCGTGTTAACTAATCTGTTATAAGCATCTGATTTCATGGACAGAAATTGTCTATGGGTCAAATCGTGTGTCCTGGTATTGATTGTCGGCTACTGACGCCCCTTCAAAACCTGCCCATAACACCACTAAACCATCTGAAAAAGCAGGAATGCTTTGTCTCGGAGCTCCAATTATAATCCCAGGTGGTGTGAGATGAGGCTTCTTCTAGCCCCCTTTTTCCTCCATATCTCAGTAATTTCATGCAGCTTTTAGATGGATTAGAAACATAATTTTACTATGGTAAAGACAAAATGGTTTGAAAAGAAAAATGGACCTGATGTCTACCATCAAAAAGGACAGCTTAACCAAAAACAATACTAGGATCAAAAGTCAGGTTTTAGGCTGTACCATGTTCATTGTCTGAATTCAAGAAATTCAATAACTCCACCCCAGTGGCTAGTTGGGTTACTTGACGGCACATTGTGTAGCTAATTCCCAGCACAGGAAGGCAGGAGTGCTCAGGATCAAATGTTCCGCAGGAATCATGGCAAGATTCTTTCATGATTAAGCTGGCCAATTGGCAATGCTTACCGTTAACATTTTCCAGGGCCAAGTCATCTCTTCCACGATCTATGGCATGAACAGTGGGGTTTTAACTAACGAGGCAGATCCAAAGTCAATGTCACCCAGCCCTGTTCCACACCAGGATGACAAGGGCTTCTGAAGCACGAAAGTATTCGGCTAGCGTTCCTCATCCTTCACAAAGAAACATCAGCTTTGCTACCTGTGTATCTGGTGCCTGAAAAATTAAGATATTAAGAAAAATTAAGATATCCCTTCAATCAACAGCAGAAGCTCTGCCCACCAGGCATTTGCCAAAGAAATCTTGCCAAGCTTGAAATCTCCACTCTTGGTATTGCTAGAAGCCCATGGAGACAACCATAATTCAGAGAGGAACTGCTCCAAGTCTCTTAAACAGTGATCCACATAATACATTCCTTTTAAAATTTAGTACCAAGAAAAAGTCTGCTTCTCCTGACAAATTTTCTTGTTTTTTTAATCAAGCAAATAGAAGTAAAACCACATTTCCGTCTTTTATACTTCTATAAATTTTTATTTTAATTCCATTCTACCTTCTTTGTGGTGTTTAGTTTTCATTAAGTTTTCCTAATGGGTGTAAACATACACACACACACACACACATAAACACAGACACACATATAAACATAAACACATAAACACAGACACACATATGCATACATAAACACACATACGCACACACACATACATAAACACACACATACATACACACATATAAACACAAACATACACATGTATGCATACATAAACATATACATACACACATATAAACACAAACATACACATGTATGCATACATAAACATACACATACACACACACATACATACACACATATAAACACAAACATACACACGTATATATAAACATACACATACACACAGGCATATATACACATACACATGGACATACACATACATAACCACACACACACACACACATACATACACACATACACACACATATCATGATCATCATTTAAGTCAAGTAATTTTTAGAAGTAAAAGATAAATTACAAATAAATGGATCTTACCAATTCTAACCCTTTGCCAAACTTGGTATAGCAAGGCCTGAACACATAAAACCAACGCGTACATCATCAGGTTAAAAACATCCTCTATATCTTCTTAAAGCAAACTCTTAGCCCTAGAATCTGAGGAATTCCTGTTCATCACTCAGAAATTATGTCTGGAGTTTTCATCTCCAAGGAGCTCTTCAGCTCCCCAGAACTCCAGGCTCAGCTGGAGCCCTGCCCTGTAGTCAGTGGGGTCTCATAACCCTGACTGCTCCCTGCTACGACCCGTGAGCCTCCTGAGATCAGAAATCATTTCTCATCTCTGAAGTCCTAGCATCTAGCATAAGGTCTTGCATATCATAAAAATGTTTAAAACATTTATGGAATAAATGGGAAAATGCACCACTTCTCTTAACAAGAAGAAGCCACTTTACAAAGAATATAATAGATCAAAACCCGAAAATCTGGTTTTAAAACTTAAATTTTATTTTCTTCTTGATAATGTTTGCAAAAAATGTGTATTGAGTATATTTAAGGTCTACAACATGATGTTAAGGGATACACATAGGTAGTAAAAAGGCTAATAAAGTGAAGCAAATTAATATCTCCATGATCTCACATAGTTACTCTTTTTATTGCTTTTGTGGCAAGAGCCGCTAAAATCTACTCATTTGGCATGAATCCCTTCCATGGTGCAATTGTATTACCTATTGTCCTCGTGTTGTACATTAGATCTGTAGACTTGTTCATCCTACAGATATGCTACTTCATATCCTCTGACCCACGTCTCCCCACTTCCTACCTCCTCTCCCATCACCAAGTTTCCTTATCTCCACACCCTCCCAACACTTGCTATATTCTGATGTTTGATTATAGCCATCCTAACAGGCATGAGGGAGTGTCTTATGGTGGTTTTGATTTGCATTTCCCTGATGATTAATGCAAATCAAATGTTGAGCACTTTTTCATATACTACTGACCATTTGTATGTTTTCTTTAGAAAAATGTCTACTCAGGTCTTTCACTCTCATTGTAATTGGGTTGTTTCTCCACTGTTGAGTTGTATGAGTTTTTTCATAAATTTTGGATATTAAACCCTTATCAGATACATGGTGTATTAGTTTATTTTCACACTGTTATAAAAAACTGCCTGAGACTGGGTAATTTATCAAGAAAAGAGGTTTAATTGATTCACAGATCTGCATGACTGGGGAGGCCTCAGAAAATTTACAATCATGGCAGAAGGGGAAGAAGGCACATCTTACATGGTGGCAGGCAAGAGAGGGAGAGAGATAGAGAACATGAGAAAGGGGAAGGGTCCCTAATAAAATCACCAGATCTAGTGAGAATTTACTATCATGAGAACAGTTTGGGGGAAACCACCCCCATGATCCAGTCATGCCCCCAACATGGGAATTACAATTTGAGATAAGATTTGGGTGGGGACACAGAACCAAACCATATCACATGGTTTACAAATATTTTTCCCCAATTCATAGGTTGCCATTTCATTTTGCTGATTGTTTCCTTTGCTATGCAGAAGCTTTTTAGTTTAAAATGTTCTGGTTATTTATTTTTGTTTTTGTGACCTCAGTTTTTGGTATGATATCCAAAATATTATTGCCAAGTTCAATGTCCAGGAGATTTTCCCCTATATTCTCTTCTAAGAGTTTTATAGTTTCTTGCCTTATATTTAGATATTTTGTCCATTTTGAGTTGATTTTTGGTACAGTAGAAGATAAGGGTCCAATTTTATTCTTTTGCATTCAGAAATCCAGTTTAACTGGCACCATTTATTGAAGAAACTATTCTTTCTCATTGTGCCCTCTTAGTGCCCATGTCAAAAACTGGTTGGTTCTATATGTTTGGATTTATTTCTAGGCTTTCTATTTTCTTCCACTGGTCTTTGTGTCTATTTTATGCCAGCACCATACTGTTTTGATTACCATAGCTTCAAAATATAATTTTAAATCCAGAAATATGATGCCTCCAACTTTGTCTTTCTTTTTTAGATTTTTTTTTTTTTTTTTTTTTTTTTTTTTTTTTTTTTTTTTTTTTTTTTTGGCCATTCAGAGTCTTTCACAACATATCAGACTGGTTTAACATACACAACTCAATCAATGTGATACATCACATTAACAGAATGGAAGGAAAAAACACATGATTATCTCATTAGACATAGAAAAAGTATTTGACAAAGTCCAACATCCTTTCTTGGTAAAAATTCTCAACAATGTAGGTATGAAAGGAAAATCCCTCAACACAATAGAGGCCAGTTGTTTAAAAACCCACAGCTTACATCATAATCAACAGCTAAAAACTGAAAGCTTTTTCACTAAGATCTGGTACAAGGTAAAATGCCCATTAGCCAGTTCTACTGAACATGGTACTGGAAGTACTAGCAAGAGAAATTAGAAAACCAAAAGAAATAAAAGGCATCCAAATCAGAAATCCTATATATATATATGTATAGAGAGAGAGAGAGAGAGAGATTCCACAAACACAAAAAAAAACTATTAGAACTGGTAAGTGAATTCAGTAAACTTGCAGGATACAAAATCAACATACAAAACTCAGTAGTGTTTTTACACACAAATGATGATTAACTAAAAGAAACTCAAGAAAACAATCTCATTTATAATAGTATTAAAAAATACCTAAGAATAAATTTACCCCAAAAACGAAAGATTTGTATGCTGAAACTATAAAACATTGATGAGAGAAATTGAAGAAGCCAGAAATAAATGAAAAGATATTCAGTGCTCATGAATCAGAAAAATTAATATTAAAATTTCCATACTACCCAAAGCAATATACAGGTTTAGCACAATCCCTATCAAAATCCCAATGACATTCTTCACAGAAATAGAAAACACAATGCTAAAATTAGTATTGAAGCTTAAACTATTAAATTAACTTAAAATTTAATGAAACAAGCCCTTTTGTGTAATGTTCAGACATCAATCTCAATATTAAGTGGTACGCTCTTGAAATATTTTGAAACTGACACTATCACTACACCCGCCTGCATTAGTAAAAGATATAAGGTAAGAGTTCTCTAACTAGAAAACAATGCATTTTTAAACAGATTGTCCTTTTAATTTAGGAAATATTCCAAAAATTACAGAATATTACAACAGTACTGCAGAAACTAAATAAAAATATTTCTTTGACACAGATTTAACCTCACCTCAATGAAAATTTAGAAGACCTAATGTTGGACAAATGTAGTCTAAACTGCAATATAGAATTACCCAGGTGATCATAATATTAACTAGAAAAATAGAAGAAATTTTGATCATAAGGAAGCACAAACAAGGAGCAAATGGGCTGTGGGAGAAGAGTGAGATGGGTCATAAAATGAGAAGGTGAGATGCTAAGATTCTGCTTCTTTTCCCAAGCTTTGATATTAGGTTGGTACAAAAGTAATTGTGATTTTTGCATTACTTTCTTTTTTTAAATTATACTTTAAGTTCTAGTGTACATGTGCACAAAGTGCAGGTTTGTTACATATGTATACATGTGCCACGTTGGTGTGCTGCACCCATTAACTCATCATTTACATTAGGTATGTCTCCTAATGCTATCCCTCCCCCTTCCCCCAACCCCATGACAGGCCCTGGTGTGTGATGTTCCCCATCCTGTGTCCAAGTGTTCTCATTGTTCAGTTCCCACCTATGAGTGAGAACATGTGATGTTTGGTTTTCTGTCCTTGCGACCATTTGCTCAGAATGATGGTTTCCAGCTTCATCCATGTCCCTAATAGTGTTCCATGGTATATATGTGCCACATTTTCTTAATCTAGTCTATCATTGATGGACATTTGGGTTGTGAATAGTGCCGCAATAAACATACATGTGCATGTGTCTTTATAGCAGCATGATTTATAATCTTTTAGGTATACACCCAGTAATGGCATCACTGGGTCAAATGGTATTTCTAGTTCTAGATCCTTGAGGAGTCGCCACACTATCTTCCACAATGGTTGAACTAGTTTACAGTCCCACCAACAGTGTAAAAGTGTTCCTGTTTGTCCACATGCTCTCCAGCACCTGTTGTTTCCTGATTTTTTAATGATTGCCATTCTAACTGGTGTGAGATGGTATCTCATTGTGGTTTTGATTTGCATTTCTCTAACGGTCAGTGATGATGAGCATTTTTTCATGTGTCTGTTGGCTGCATAAATGTCTTCTTTTGAGACGTGACTATTCATATCCTTCAAGCCCACTTTTTGATGGGGTTGTTTGATTTTTCTTGTACCTTTGTTTAAGTTATTTGTAGGTTCTGGATATTAGCCCTTTGTCAGATGGATAGATTGTAAAAATTTTCTCCCATTCTGTAGGTTGCCTGTTACTCTGATGGTAGTTTATTTCGCTGTGCAGAAGTTCCTTAGTTTAATTAGATCCCATTTGTCAATTTTGGCTTTTGTTGCCATTGTTTTTGGTGTTTTAGTCATGAACCCCTTGCCCAGGCCTATGGCATGAATGGTATTGCCTAGGTTTTCTTCTAGGGTTTTTATGGTTTTAGGTCTAACATTTAAGTCTTTAATCCATTTTGAATTAATATTTACATAAAGTGTAAGAAAGTTTCAGCTTTCTACATATGGCTAGTCAGTTTTCCCAGCACCATTTATTAAATAGGGAATCCTTTCCCCATTTCTTGTTTCTCTCAAGTTTGTCAAAGATCAGACAGTTGTAGATGTGTGGTATTATTTCTGAGGGCTCTGTTCTGTTCCATTGGTCTATATCTCTGTTTTGGTGCCAGTACCATGCTGTTTTGGTTACTGTAGCCTTGTATTATAGTTTGAAGTCAGGCAGCATGATGCCTCCAGCTTTGCTCTTTTAGCTTAGAATTGTCTTGGCAATATGGGCTCTTTTTTGGTTCCATATGAACTTTAAAGTAGCTTTTTCCACTTCTGTGAAAAGTCATTGGTAGCTTGATGGGGATGGCATTGAATCTATAAATTACCTAGGGCAGTATGGCCATTTCACTATATGGATTCTTCCTATCCATGAACATGGAATGTTCTTCCATTTGTTTGTGTCCTCTTTTATTTCATTGAGCAGTGGTTTGTAGTTCTCTTTGAAGTCCTTCATGCTAAAAACTCTCAATAAACTAGGTATTGATAGGACATATCTCAAAATAATAAGAGCTATTTATGACAAACCCACAGCCAATATCATACTGAATGGGCAAAAACTGGAAGCATTCCCTTTGAAAACTGACACAAGACAGGGATGCCCGCTTTAACCACTCCTATAAACACGGTGTTGGGAGTGCCGGCCAGGGCAATCAGGCGGGAGAAAGAAATAAAGGGTATTCAGTTAGGAAAAGAGGAAGTCAAATTGTCCCTGTTTGCAGATGACATGATTGTATATTTAGAAAACCCCATCATCTCGGCCCAAAATCTCCTTAAGCTAATAAGCAACTTCAGCAAAGTCTCAGGATAAAAAATAAATGTGCAAAAATCACAAGCATTCCTATACACCAATAACAGACAGAGAGCCAAGTCACAAGTGAACTCCCATTCACAATTGCTTCAAAGAGAATAAAATACTTAGGAATCCAACTTACAAGGGATGTGAGGGTTTTTGCCATTACTTTAATGACAAAAACCGCAGTCACTTTTGCACCAACTTTGATATTAAGAGCATCAACAGACGCATCTATACACATCCACAAAAGCACGCTTCCTCACATCACCTTGCTCATGAAAGCTCACTTTGCCTTTTTGAGATTTAGTTGCTATTCTCACAACTTTGGTGTTCCTGAAGTTCAAGTCCACGTCATGAGATAAATGGAAGAGATGAATTTTCTGCCACTTTATTCACTATGTTGTTATCAATGTGTCCTTCAAGTGCGCCACTTTTGTGGAGGGAGTCAAGGGAACCGAAATCGAACTTGTCTGGAGTCTGCTAAGGGTGTGGAGTCAGAGCTCAGAGGCTGAGAACCGCCACTTATCAACAGAAAGGGTGATAACTGGAAGTGGGTGGGCTCAGAGACCACCGCACATGGTGTATCACGATATCTTCCACAGCAGATGACTGCAGGCAGCTGAGATCCAAAGTACACACTCTTTTAGATATTTTGTGCAATTATGCACAGCCTTTCATTACATGTACATATGTCTACTTACATGTGTGAGGTGAGAAGGAGCCTTTAAGGTTTCATTTTTCTTTAGCTGAACTGAATTTATATAAAAGAAGACGTAGAAGTTGGCAAAAAGATGAAGTGGGAAAAGTTGACCATATTAATGGCAGAGGAGTTTTTCCTGCTGAATTTGATTTGCTGCGCTGAATTGATGTAAAAGAAGACCTAGAAACGGACAAAAAGATGACACGGGAAAAGTTGACAATGTTAGTGGCGCAGGAGTTTTCCTCCTGAATTTAAGCTCTTACCCCTGAAATAAAATAGGGAAAACACCATACCGCTTACATATCTGGCTCAGAAAGCATTGCCTTTTCTCTTTCTTTCTCTTGCTGTATCTACTTGCTTTCCCTTTCTGCCCTGCTCATACACTATCACCACCAACACCACACACACACACACACACACACACACGTTTTACCAGAACCTTCCTGATTTTCTTTGTTGGTCCATTGAGTGTCCTATAAACAGCATGCAGCTGCTTGAGAAAAATCCACGCAGCTTTGGAGAGTGAAACTAGAAGGAATAAACTGTGTGGGGTGTATGTGTGTGGATGTATATGCTGTGTGTGCATGTATGTGTTTGTGTGTGTATTTGTGCATTATGTAAATGCCCGTGTGCACATTTATGCGTGTGCATGCATGTGTGATAATGAATGTGTGTGTCTATGCATGTGTGTACATGTGTGCATGAATGCATGTGTGTATGTGCATGTGTTCAGGCAGCATAATCAGAAGACAGGGAGAAAAAGGGAAGCAAGAGAAAGAGATTGCCTACATACATAAGGAATTACTGACTTAAATGGAATCAGCTCTTTCAATAACCCATCTACCCACTCCCCACAACAAAAGCAAAGTCAAATACAATTAGGGATGGAGGAATGCCTTTTTATCTAAGGGAGGAAGCATAAAACAAAAAGTAAGCAAGCTAAGAAAAATAGACCTCTACCTCAATTTTTTTTTCACCAAATCCAAAACATACTGCCTATAACATTGGCAGTTTACAATGGCAATTAACATCAATCCGAGGGTCTAATTAACCTCAATCAACAAGTCTAAGTAGGTTAATTAAATAGGATTTGGCTAAGCATGAAGCACAAAAATACAGCTGTCTCATTTAAATGTGATTTACTAAGGAAAGTCATCATTTACCAAAGTTTTTCTCTTTCTTTTCACACAGCAAAGCATAATGGGTGGTGGGGTTGTGGACAAGTGGGGATGTCATTCAGAGACTGATTCTTTGGGGGTTTCTTTGGTAATAGCCAGTCCCACATAACTTAAATATTATCTCCTGGTTATCTGCACTCATCTCAAGCTCATCTTCTTTATGAAGCATCAACTCATCCCTTTGTTGTTTCACTCATGTCCCGCCCACCCCCACCTCCTTATGTTATAAATTCCCTCCAGGTACAGAGCCTGTGTGATTCATCCTTGTCTTCTTAAAATCATCAAGCATAGTGCTTTGTGAGTAGTAAGTACCCAATTAATCGTTCCTTTAATTGGATTTTCAGCAAAATGCACTTTTTTTCTCACCATAACCCCAATCATAATTTGGATTTCTGGGTTTTAGGATAAGACTGTCCAGGCCAGCCAGGCATAGTGGCTCATGTCTATAATCCCAGCACTTTGGGAGGCAGAGACAGGAGCATTGCTGGAGGCCAGCAGTTCAAGACCAGCCTGAACAACAAAGTGAGACCTGTCATCTCCTCAAAAAATAATATTAACAAATTAGCTGGGTGTGGGGCATAAGCCTGTAGTCCCAGCTACTTGGGAGGCTGAGGTGGGAGGATAGCTTAACCCCAGGAGTTTGAGGTTACAGTGAGCCATGATGGCACCACTGCACTGTACTCCAGCCTGGGTGACAAAGCAAGACCCTGTGTCTAAAAAAAACAAAGAAGTAAACAAAGACTGCCCAGGCCCTCCATGGAGGGTAGCATCCCAATCGCACGATGTAGCCTTTCTCATCCTTTTCTTTCCTCAGTGCCCTTTTCACTATCCTGCAATTGTCCCCTCTGCATAATCCATCTTTCACCATGCTGTGGTCCAGGCCAACTTCATCAATTGTTGTATCAAAAGCCCTGAATATACTACTTTCAAAAGTACTCAACCGTGTCCACATTAGGACTGTCATGCACAGAGGCCACCACTTGGGTCCTATATTAGTTCATTCTCACGCTGCTAATAGCATACATAGCAGAGACTGGATAGCAGAGACTGGATAATTTATAATGGAAAGAGGTTTAATTGACTCACAGTTTCGCAGGGCAACTGAGGCCTCAGGAAACTTACAATCATGGTGGAAGAGGAAGCAAACACGTCATTCTTCACATGACGGCAGGAAGGAAAAGTGCAGAGTGAAGTCAGGGAAGCCCCTTATAAAACTATCAGAGCTCATGAGAACTCACTCACTATCATGAGAACAGCATGAAAGTAACTGCCCCATGATTCAATTACCACCACAGGGTCCCTCCCACAACATGTGGGAATTATGGGAACTAGAGTTCAAGATGAGATTTAGGTGGGGACACAGCCAAACCATATCAGGTCCCAAGGCCACACTGGCCAATTCTCATTCCACATCCATTCCATGATTATTCAATGTCTACTGGAAAAGTGTGCCTAGATGAATACATGATTTTTAAAAAGTATTTCAAGTTGCATAAGCATAGCTACCTTCTCAATCTCAGACCCAAGTCTGACAGGTGACAGTCTGAGAGTTGACAATCTAAAAGTGAATAGAAGATCCTTCCTGGACCTGAGTGCTGAGATCACAGAATCTAGATTGGAAAGAACCTTTGAAATCCACCGGTTCAACTTTCTCATTTTACACATGTGGAATAATCCTGTGACCCGGGTCACACCACTGGGGAGACAGAAGCCAGAATTACTGACAATAGCCCAAAGCTCCTTCTCTGGGCTTGTTGATCCTCTGGTTGACAGGGAGCTGCCATCACCCCATCAGGAATGAGAGCTCAGTGTCACACAGCTGGCTATGGCTCCATTGGATACACACAACTGCAGAGTCCAGCTGAATTATGAGGCATTCATCAGAGATTTGCTGTTATCTATTCCCAGGCTAGAAAGGGGGGGCACCACTCCATATGGGGACCACCATCCTGTATGAATCACCAACTGAGGACCAGGGATGGTGCTAGGCACTTATTTGCATGTCTAATCTGTTTTTGTTTTGGTTTTTCAGAAACAGTATCTCACTTTGTTGCCCAGCTGGTCTTGAACTCCTGGCCTCAAGTGATCCTCCTGCCTCAGTCTCCCAAAGTGCTGGGATTATAGGTATGAGCCACCACATCTGGCCTATTATCATATTTAATCTTAATGAGAAATTTTTTAAAAAATCTTTTAAATTCTTAGTTTTAGACTTGAAAGCTAAGGCTCAATTTTGGTTTTCAAAGCACAGACTTTCAAATCATATATTTTTCACACCAGTTGAGCTAGAAAAGCAGGCAAGTTAGGTTAAAGATGATATGGGCAGTCCTGTCTAGAACTTTGACTGACTAACTCATGAGCTACTTATCTTAGACAAAGTAGCTGCACGCTCTCTCTCTCTCTCTCCAATCTCATCTTCCACTGCCTGCTACACATTGATATTTGTTTTTTCCTTTGTTTTTAAGCAGACCCTGCCTAAAACTGCTCTTATCATATGGCGCCTAGAACTGCTTCTCTTCTGAATTCTTCCATGCCTGGTCACTCAGGTGACCCCACCCTCTGGTCACTCAGGAGGGAAGCTCAGAGTCATCGCCAACTACTGCCCTCACCTGCAATTCTGCTGCCGCCTGCAAGATCCATCTCCTATACTACAGTCACTGCCTGGGGAAGACCCCACCCTAGGTCAAGCATATCTTCCCTAACTCCAGCCTGTCAACCAAGACCAGTTCTTCATTTCATAGACAGTTTTCAACCTAAATATTACATCCCTGGCCAGCAATGTCTAACAAAACTTTCTGTGATGATGGAAATGTTCTATATCTGTTCAGTTCAATATGGTAGCCACTGGGCATATGTGGTTGTTGAGTACTTGAAATGTGACTTGTGTGACTATAGAACCGAATTTTTGGTTCCTTTTTTGTTTGTTTTTGTTTTTGCTATTTTATCTTGGGTTTAATGGATTTAAATCTAAGTAGCCCCAAGTGGCTAGTTGCAGCTATATTGGATAGCATGATTCTAGCCAAAGGTATCACTCTCTGGAACATGCCTTGCTGGTTCTCTATCCTTACATTTCCATAAAAGCAGGAACGGTGCCACTTTGTTCACTGCTGCAACCCCAGGGCTTAGATAAGGGCTTGACATGTGGTAGGCGCCCAAGACATATTTTTAATGAACAAATTTAATCTGTCTCTTCCACCTGTCCAACTCTTTCCAATGTTCAAACTTTGATACTGTTTACATTTTGCAAAAAACTCAAAAGCATGTGAGATTATGTAGCTCATTTGGCTTATGAAATACTGGTATGTTTGATGTATTCTCATATGCTCATTTGCTTTATATTTTCCAATTTATTGAGGGAAGAGGTCAGGTCATGTGACCTTTGGATCCCACCACACCAAATGCTGGACATTACAAATAGCTGGGCTTGCTCACCGTTGGATGCATGAACAGACTGCTTCTCTCATTTAGTTCCCTCACTGAGGTCTAAGGGCACCAACACCGCACTTTCTTCCCACCTCAGGCTTATCCTAATCCCCTGATCCTGTGGACTCTGCAGATACTTCTTCCAGGTCTGATTTCTCAGATGACAAAGGTGAACCTTAGCTGGTCTCAGTGCAGCAGTGGCTTCTCTTTTATAGCAGCTAGAGACGTTCTCGGCCACACTTTGTCCTGATGCCCAAGAAAGCAGAAGAATGGTGTACGGAGAAGTCCAGCGATGTGCACATCACAAGAGCCATGCCCCCTCTCTTATTAATGGTGTGACCTTGACTGGGTTTCTCCAGCTTCAGAATCCAAATCATCAGAGTTGCCATTCCTGACTCCCAGGGCTGATGCAGCAAATGTCTGTGAAAGTATTTTTAAAGTATGAAATCCTGGACAAATGCAAAATAGTTAATTTGGCACACAGCTGGGTCACTGAGATTTTAGGCAAATTTAGGCAAAAGTATTTAGTTCATTCATTCAATATTTACTGAGCAAAAGCATCATCCTGGTCAGTGGGTTAACCTCACTGAGTAAGACCAATGCAGTTCTAGACTCAAAGAGCATCATTCCAGTACTGGAGACAATTTTAACCCATACGCATAAGAAAGCGTGTCACACTGTGGCATGAAAGGCAATGCAGGGTCATCCATGCAAGGATGAGTGCTAGAGGAGGCATGAACTAGATGCAGCTGGTGGGGCAAATAGGATGGTAGGTGCAAAGGCCCTGAGGTGGGAAGGAAGCTGGACACTTGAAGCAGAAGTCAGGGTGGTAGATGCAAGAGAGGCAGGTCTGGGGATAGGTGGCAGGTGAGGTTGAAGGGAAGGCCAGGACCAGGCTAGGGGAGCTCTTTAGATGGAGATTTTATCCTACGAGCAATGGAAACCACTGGAGAGTTCGAAGAAGGCAGTGGTATACGCAGATTGACATTTCTAAGATTCCCCTGTGAGCACTGTGGAGAGCAGATTGGGAGTGAGCAAGAGAAAACAGAGAGAACAGCTAGGTGGCTCTCACAGTGCCCTGGGCAAGAGATGGTCTCGATTCAACCAGCAGAGACAATAGAGTGTAGAGATGGATGTATAGATTCAACAGCTACTTAATGAGTAAAATCAACACTCCTTGATTGATTGGCTGTGAATGAAAGTGAAAGAAAGAAATAATAATAATAGTCATAATAAAACCCAAAGCAACATATCACCTACTATGGGTGTGTATTGTTCAATTATCACTACCTCCATGTTACAGATGAAGGCATGAGAGATTAATTAACTCACCCCTGTGCCAGAAGGAGTAAGTCGTAGAGCTGAGATTGGAATCCACACAGGTTGGCTTCAGAGTGTGTGAAGACTGTACAAGCCTCTTGTAACAAGGATGATGCTTGACTTTCTCCCTCCCAGTGCTAGGCACTGTGATAGGAACATCATAGGGAGATGAGATATGAGGGTCTGAAGGGAAGACCACCCTAAGTACATCTTTGGAGGTGCAATCCCTGTGAGATGTTCAGTAAGCAGCTGGACACACCAGTCTGGAGTGCAGAAAAATATTCTGGACTGGGAATACAGAGAGTTGTCTACATCTGGATAATTGAAGACCTTGTAATTGGGGATCAGCAAACTATGGCCCAGAGACCATATTCAACCTGTCACCTGTTCTTGTAAATAAAGTTTTATTGGAACACAGCTAAGACCATTTTTGCACCTACCATCTATAGCTGCTTTCTTCGTACAATGGCAGAAGTGAAGAGCAGCAACATGGACCACATGACCCGCATACTTTCAATACTTACTGTCTGACCATTTACAAAAAATACTGGCCAACCCTGGTTTAGATGAAGTCATGCAGACAGAGGGAGACAATATATGAAAAGGGAGACCACACACAGTTAAAGGCAAGATAGGGAAGAAATAACTACAAAGGGGGAGTGAGAAGGATGGAGAAGTATAAAAGAGAAAAAAGGACCAAAGAAGGAAGACAGGAAATGGCATCATAGGAGGCAAGGAAAGAGTGTTCAGAAAGAGGGAGTGGTCCACTGCATTAAATGCCGCTCAAAGGCCAGGAAAGATTATTGGAAACTCCCCAATAGATTCACCAACATGGTGATTATAGGTAAATCTGGTGTTTCAGTTCAGGGCACTGTTGGGGCTGGAGCCAGGATTGAGGCAGGTGGAGGAGAAAGAAGAAAGTCAGATCGCAGCAACACCATGCGTAAGTGATGTGGGTGCTGAGCCAGAGGAAGAGGCAAGGCAGTGGCTAAGAGATGAGGGCATGGTGGGTATTCCGTTGAATCAAAATAGTTTTGTTCTTAAGTTTAAAATGGATCTGATTAACTCTCTTACAATCAAAGCAAACTTGTCAGTTTTTAGATGGTCATTAAGTCAACACTAGATGCAGAGAATTTTCCACTTTGTAATCGGTGTGCGGTACTCAGTTTCACTTGATCGAGTGCAAATAGAGAATTTCACTAAATGAATATGAAATTATAGCTTATAATTATACCTACAGATGGTAAGTTTCAAGTTGCTGGTGCTTACTCTGTGTTTGCACCATCCCAAGTGCGTACATTTACTTACGTCTCACAATAACTCCGTGAAGTCTATATCATCACCTTCCTCACTGTATCAATAAAGGATCTGAGGCACAGAGAGGCCAGTCAGGCGACTTACCCAAGGTCAAACAGTATTTAGTAAAGGAGTGAGAGGTCAAGTCCACTCCATCTATAATATACTTTTCTGGTAAAAGAATGGGACAAATTTTACATCTTCAACTACATTTAAATTAAACCTACATGTGCATAACATATTATGGTTCTCAGGGTGCATGCATATTGGACCTTCTTATAGTTTTGTGGAAGCAAACTGCATCAATATTGCTATGCTGTTACTATGATCGTGCACAGATGCAGAAACTGAGGCTCACAAAGGCCAATTATCCCAACTAAGGTCACAGGTCAGTCAGTGACACCGCCTGGACCAGAAGCTAAGTTTTCTGACCAGTGATCTGGTTCCCTGTCTATAGCTCATTGTCTTCAGGGAAAGGTATCAATGTTCCAATATTTGCAAACTAACAAAACATCTCTGCACCTTCAATGTTCTAATTCCAGGGACCAAGTATACTGCTTCATTCACTTTCCCAAGATCTTTCAAGAAAAAAACATAGTCTGAATTTTCAGATTGCTTGACACTGGCAGAGTGAAATGGTTTGCTAAGCTCTTCTACAAATGACTCACCAGTAGCTAGTTTAAGTACTGTAACTTTATGTGCTACTCTTATGAGATATTTTTTTTCTCAGTATATAAAATGTTTATTTAAGGGTATGTTGTTTTCTTCTTCTTCTTCTTCTTCTTCTTCTTCTTCTTCTTCTTCTTCTTCTTCTTCTTCTTCTTCTTCTTCTCCTCCTCCTCCTCCTCCTCCTCTTCCTCCTCTTCCTCCTCCTCCTCCTTCTCCTCCTTCTTCTGGTTTTTTGGTTTGGTTTGTTTGTGGGGTCCTTTTTTTTTTTGAAACAGAATCTCTTTGTGTTGACCAGGCTGGAGTGCAGTGGCACCATCATGGCTCACTGTGGCCTCGACCTCCCAGGCTCAAGTGATCTTCCTGCCTTGACCTCCCAAAGTGCTGGGATTACAAGAGTGAGTCACTGCACTCAGCCCCTCTAAATATGATACTAACAAAATATCTTCAAATTACAACTTCCAAGTCAGTGATCTTGAATAAAGCTATAGTGACATTTTCATTTTGTTAGTAACATGTTTTCCTCTGTTTTAACATTTTGCCTATGTAGGCAAGAGCTAAGTGTCTCATATATCTCCAAAGGCAATTTACCGTGCAATTCCTTTTTATCTTCGCCCAAACTCAGCCAGAATGAAAAGATGTTTTCTCAGAATAATTCTGGGGTTCTACAAGAGTATGTGAGGAAGGCCTCTTAGCTTGGCCCTATTCCACAGCTTGCTCAACATGGTACTAACCTGGGTTTCCCGGTCCTCCTGAAGCACGCTCCAGGCCCATGTTCTGGGAAATGCAAGAAGGCAGAGTGCTACTTCATCCACGGCAGTGCTTCAAAAGCTTGTATTATCAAGCATTGCTGCCTGCTCCCAAATTAAAGGTAGGGAGTCCCTCAATACAGGAATGCTTGTGCAATCTATACCCTACAGCTTCTCTGCAGTGTTTCAGGTTCATACATTAACAGTCTTCCCTTTTTTTTTTTTTTTTCTGAGACAGAGTCTGACTGTCACCCAGGCTGGAGTGCAGTGGCACGATCTTGGCTCACTGCAACTTCCTGCCTCAGTCTCCTGAGTAGCTGCGATTACCAGCACCTGACACAATGCCTGGCTGATTTTTGTATTTTTAGTAGAGACGGGATTTCACCATGTTGGCCAGGCTGGTCTCGAACTCCTGACCTCAGATGATCCACTCTCTTTGGCCTCCCAAAGTGCTGGGATTACAGGCATGAGCTACCACGCCCAGCCAACAGTCTTCACTTTAAACTTCAGTGTGCAAAGACCTATGGTGCAAAGACCAAAAAAGTGTGAAAGACCTTCATGAAAAGACTGTTCAAACTCTATGGAAAGATCTGAAATTAAACCGAAGAACAATAAGAGGATATCAGGCTCCACACAAGAAGATTAATACTTTAAATGTATCTCTTCTGTCCAAGTCCACATATTAAAATAAATGCTAAATGATACCTGTAGGCACATAGCACTTTATAGTTCTCAAATCAGATGCTTGTTTGAGCTGCAAACACTTTGAGAAGAGTAGGCTTTCAACAGATAGATACTGTTATCATCTTACTATTTTCATTTCACCGATGAAGAAACAGGCTCTGAATGCTATTTTATTTGCCAGAAATCAGTGGGAGAGTAAGTAATACAGCCAAAATAAAATCAGAGTATTGATCAAAGTTCCCAAATTGTGTTATTACTTTTGTTTGATTGGTTTGATTTTACTTGAATACTTGAATAGTGATTATAAAATTCATCTAGTAAAACAACTGGCCAAAAAATTTCTGGTAAAAAATGAGAAGGACTTTTCAAAACATAAAAGAAAGCTACAAATTACTGCTACAAATTAAAATAGTGTGGAGGCTGGCTGTGGTGGCTCATGCCTGTAAGCCTAGCACTCTGGGAGGCTGAGACAGCTTGAGCCCTGGGGTTCAAGGCTGCAGTGAGCTATGATCATGCCACTGCACTCTAGCCTGGGCAACAGAGGAAGACCCTATCTCTAAATAAATAGATAGATAAAACAGTGTGGAAATGGTTTCAGAATACCTAAATCATTTTAGGTTTACCATGGATGTGGTGGTGCATGAAGTAGAATAGAAAGTCCAAAAACAGTTAATTTTGAAATTTTCGTAGCATAATAGCCT
Source organism: Chlorocebus sabaeus (assembly GCF_047675955.1). Classification (NCBI taxonomy): domain Eukaryota; kingdom Metazoa; phylum Chordata; class Mammalia; order Primates; family Cercopithecidae; genus Chlorocebus; species Chlorocebus sabaeus. The sequence continues at coordinate 32,124,639 of NC_132912.1, forward strand.
TATTTAGAATTAGTGGCAAAATGATGAATTAATTGTTCAATAATTGGGTTTGGGACAATGGGATAATCATATTTTTTAAGTTAGATTATTATCTATACAATACCGAATACATTCAAAATAAATTAAAGATTTTAATGTAAAACACAAAATTATAGGAGTACTAGAAAAATTTTAAGTGGAATACATTATAGCCTTTGGGTGCAAAGAACCTTTCTTAGCATGATATCAAAGCTAGAAGTCACGAGAAAAAATATTCTTATAGGAATAATTGTACAATTGTTACATTTGTACTATTTGATATCAGTTGCCAAATTGTTTTAATGTTAATGACATGTAAAATGCTTAACATATTGTTTTGCAAGGTTTTTTTTTTTTTTTTTTTTTTTGATACCGACTCCCACTCTGTCGCCAGGCTGGAGTGCAGTAGCGTGATCTCAGCTCACTGCAACCTCCACTTTCCAGATTCAAGCTATTCCCTGCCTCAGCCTCCTGAGTAGCTGGGACTACAGGCACGTGCTACCGCGCCCAGCTAATTTTTTTTTTTTTGTATTTTAGTAGACAGGGGATTTCACCATGTTGGCCAGGATGGTCTCGATCTCCTGACCTCATGATCCACCCACCTCGGCCTCCCAGAGTGCTAGGATTACAGGTGTGACCCACCGTGCCCGGTCTTTGCATGATTTTTTAAAAGCAGCATACAAAACTGTTTACTTCGTATTTTATGTTATTTTGAGAATGTAAATTAAAATACCTACAAGAAGAAACTATGAAAAATATCAGTAGTTATCCCTGGGTAGTAAGATTGTGACTGGTTTTTATTCTGTTATCTATTTGTAGTTTTAAAATATTTCTTATATTTGTAATTTTTATAGACAAGAATAAAATAAATACAATGAAATTAATAATTGTGCAAAATTTGCTATTTATTTCAGAGTTTTCTTGCCTATTAAATACTTATTTTTGTAAATAATAATGAGTTATCCTCAGCCAAACACGTAGTACCCAACTTTGACATCCTTCTCCTCACTGTCTTGCTACTTTGGCCCCTCTTTAAGCCAGCTGTTAGTAAACATTCTGCATTCATTTTCTGTTAGACTGTAGATCAATGTTCAAATGCAGTAAGCCCTGAGTACCTGTGAGTCCTAAGAAAGGATTGGTGTTACCTGTACCTCCCCCTATCAGGGGCAAACAAAGCCTTCTTTGTAGCCATCAGCATCAGCTGAGTGCTCTTACATGTTCTGACTTAAGACAGCGTGGAGCTTTCTGAAGGGTAAAGACAATGCATAGCCTTTAGAGGCTTATGTCTTCACCTTCTGCAAAGTCCAATAAAATGAAAACGGGAGAATGAAAATGGTACCATTGAAACTAGCAGGAAAGGGGACATTAGTGGGTGTGAAATTTCAGCAAAATTTAGATGAAATACTGGACAGAACAGGGAAACCTGCCTCTGTGAAATGCCTCCTATGGAGACCAGTGGGAGCCAAAACTAACAGGCATGCAGTTAGCAGACCACTTAGAAAAGAGCTATCTTGTTCAGCAGAATACCAGACAGACTCAGGAACTGGCGGCATCAGAAACAAGCAGCATCGAGCCGTATTGAGACCCGGCCTCCACTCTCCTCCCAGAACACTGTTATTCAAGTGCCCAATCCACCCCCTCCCACCCAAGGAGGAAGATGCTGTGTTTTGTTTTTATTTTCTCATAGAAAAGTTAAATGAGAGAAGCTAGGGATATGGAAGTCCTAGCCTTAGCTTAAAGCCAAGGTGAATCATGAGACTGGAAACAGAGGTGTTTATTCAAACTGTGCATACAGCGTGATTACATCCTTGGCCCTTGGCAAAAACAGCCTCCTGGTCACCCAGACATTTCTGCAGAAACTGACTAGCTGCAGAGAAGGACCTCCACGTTCTGATTTGTGGAATTCCTCCAACAAAACAGCCAGCTCCTCACCACTTAACCCAAAATGAAGTTTTCTAGTTGGTAATCCCCATCCAAGTTCACAGAATATATTAAGAAAAAGAAAAAAACATGAGGAAGAGCCCAAAATAAAGAAAAAATGAAGTCAAAAGAGATCACAGTAACGCAGGAGCTAAAAGAAACACAACACATTCTATTACACCCATAAAACAAGAACAAGTTGTTATAGTAAAAGAAAAATCAGAAAACAAAGAATTCCTGAAAAGTAGAAATATCGAAGACATTTTAAAAATCCAAAATGTGGTTGGAATATAGGATAGAAGAAATCTACACACAGAGAACAGAAAATGAATATTCAATAAATATTAACTGCAAACATCTCACGTTCCAGGCAGTGTTTCAGGTGGTGGGAATACAAAGTGAACAAAACGGAAAGAAATCTCTGCCCTCATAGAAGTGACATTCCATGAAAAGAAGTGAAATATATGAGAAAAATAAGGTAGTAAAGGACAAATATAGGTGACCCAATACCCTGGAAAATATGAATTCCAGAAAAAGCAGAGAACAGAGAGATGGAACGAAACTGTCAAAGAAATAGTACAAGAAAATTTTCAGAACAAAAGCATACAATTCACTAAATTGAAAGAATTAAACAAATGTCTGTCACAACCAAAGAAAAAAGATACACATAACAACAGATCAGAAATCCAAAGATGGACATACCTAAACAATACACCTAAATATCTAGATCTAAACATAAGTTACATGCAAAGAAAAAGAATTAGAATTCTCAGTAGAAATAGCGAACACTGTAAGATGCCAGATTGAGGCCCAATATATTATGGAGAAAATTTTTTTAACCTAGATACCTATAACTAGTCAAATTGTTAAATCAATTCTGAGAACAGAATAAAGACATATTCAGATGTTTGAGTACTCAAACAATTTAGCTTCCATTAACTCCTTGTACATTGCTACTGGAGAATATTGTCCAGGATATTAGAAAAGAAATATCCTTGTCTAGCTCTCCTACAGGAGAGCTTCAAAATAAGTTCGAGGCTAATGGTGGTATGGAAGTCCAGAATTACAATGAATCTAAATTAAAATAAGGTGAAGGGTCCAAGTCATATAATTGTGAATGTTATAATACAGATTTGAATGTGAATGAAACTCCAGGCAATGTAGTCATACATTTGCAGCAATAATCCATATGGTACATCAAAAGCCCAGACCTGATCTGAAGAGGACAAATCCATTAAAAAGATCATTATTATGTAACAATCTTGAAAATTCCAAGCTAAGAAGTCATCTGCCTGGCCAAGTGTGATATATATATATGTACATATATATATATATATATCAGAGACTCTAGTGTTTAAAAGAAAAAGGTGGATTGGCATGTATGTATGGAACAATCTCCAGACATATTGGTAAGTGAAAAAAAGCAAAGTGTAGAATCCTTGCTTAGAACACCAACATTCATGCTATAAAAGTGAAAGGCACATTTAGAAATATGTTTGTATCTACAGAGAATACCACTGAAGAAAATTCAAGAAACATAGTAGTTTTCTCTGAGGAAGAGAACCAGGAAACTGGGAGACAGAAGGGGAGGAATCATTTAGTCTCACGGAATTTCTTTACCATACACATGTTTATCTAATCAAAAATTGATTCATTAAATTTATAAACAAAGTTAATGTCTACACTATAAACAGAGTTCAGGAGACTAAGAGAGAAACAGTCTTAGATAATCCCATCATACATCCTCAGAATTTTTAAAAATTTTTCTCCCACCTCAGAATTACTCAAAAAGTCTCATGTATTTTCTCCAAATCATTTTCTATTTAGTTACTAAAAATCTGGCTTGCAAAATGATGTGTACACGTAACTTAACGATGTGTACATGTAACTTAAAAGTGCAACTTTTAACCTTACCACTTCCACATCATTACTAGCTGGTTTATTTCATCAGTCTCAATTAATATTACCTGCATTTAGATATATCTTTATACTTACATTTTCTTGCAAATTTTATTTATTCATTATTCTTCAAAACATTCGCATGGGTTAGTTTATTACTATCTATGTTAAAGAAAAGAAAATGAGATATTAGACGGTAAGTTAATTTCCCAGTATGATGAATGAAGTCAGGACAATGAAGTACTTAATTGGGATCTAGAAATGTTGGGTTTTGTCGTATCATTAAATTGCATAGCCTTGAAAATGAGCCAAACTTTCCAAATATCAGGCTCCTGGCAAATGTTCAGCAGCATCTACTGCACAGAACACAGAATAGAAAAACATGAGAAAAACGTTTGTAGCTTGGTTTCTTCCTCCCTAAGAAAAATGTCTTTGGGGAGAAATAAGACTCATGGACCCATGGAAGTAATTACGTGAAATAGAGCTCCATGCAATTAGTTTCAACTAAATAATATGGTAAAAAATGTAAAAAGAACTTTAAAAATGTCCCAGTTGCAGTGCTTAGAAAAGGTTTTGTTAAGGGGAGAGGATTTAAGCCAATATTGAAGAGTGGATGAGATTTTTTATTAAACAGATGATCCCAGTATCCAATGTAATTTAAATAAGAAACAGTTTACATAAGTTTACCTTGGCCATGTTGTTTCACCCACTTAATGACCTAATTAGATCACTCACCATCACTCATCATTTTGTGGCAAGGAGTTGTTAGAAAATTCCTTCTCTTCCCCTTCACTCATCACTCTTCTCTTTCCGTGCTCTCACTCTCTTTCCCATTCTTCTTTCTGTCCCCTCACCTCCCCCCGACAAAATAAATGGATCAACTGTAAAGTTATTTTTGAAAAATTTGAGGATGTTATCCTTGCACATTCTATTACAGGCTTTTGCGTGGACAGAGACAGAGGTAAAGGTCCAACTACGTGTTCCACAGGTCTTCCACGTTCCATTATCCATTTCGACGAACTTTTTTCACCCTGAATTTCACATGATGTGTCAGCTTGAATTCTTCCAAGTTTATGATGGAGAGCACGTGGAACCATGACATGGAGAAGGACTTTTCCTTCGCTGGCCTGCAAATGTGTTCAGAATTCCCTGCTTCATTCAGGGACCTGCATTAACATATTCCATCTGCCCAAAGCGAGCCCTTTGTGGAAGTATGAAGACATCAGTTACCCAACTTACCTCGGCTTCCACCTGTCCAGGGGACCTAATTGAGAGAAAGCCATTGACAGCATCATCAGGGGTGCTGGTGTGTCAGGCAGGACATCACAAATTCCTCAACTCTCAGACAGGTTTTGCTCTCTCCTTCTGGCTATGGACCTGCATCCTGCTCTCCTAAAGCAAACACTCTCTTTACTTAAACAGATTCATTCTACATCTGGTTGCTGCCTGTCTCAGTAGCCATTTTCCATGACGTACAGCTGTGCTGCATCAGACCCCATGGCATTTCTGCCCCAACCCAATCATATCAATTCACCGCTAGATTCCCAGTCCTCATGTGTTGATAGAGCTGTCTAGGGCGACACAGCATCCTACTGTTGAGAAGTTACTCCAGAAAGTTCTTGGTGTTTTTCTCCTGCCTTTCTTTGTGTATAAAAACATGCCTCTGCCTAATGCTGAAGACACTTTTTCCAGAAATTCATCTGCTGTATGTGACGATTCTCAAACAAACAGCGTTTTGGTTGTCTCAATACTACCACTGCTTTCTTAATGATTCCTGGTACTGGGGGTGATTTGGGAGATGGATATTAGGGCCAAGGGTGAGAAATGCTGAAATTCTGCCCTGTCAATGTTATGACAGCATTTCCAAGGAAGCACTCTCACAAGGAACTCCAGCCCATAGGAAGACAGGGTGTTCCTTTATTGCCATCTGGGCTTAGAACCCACACCCAAGGCTGGGCCTTTTTGCAACCTCAGGCTGGAGCTCTCAGCTTAGGCTCAGGCTCCAACCAGGGTCTTTCCTTTCTCTTCCAAATCCCAGTCCTTAAAGGGACAGACCACAGCTACCAGCAGCATTCCCAGACCTCAAACCTACACTGGAGAAATGAGAGGAAGACCAGAGGCTGGCAACTTCCAACAAAGAGAGGTGGCTCACGGGGCCTTGCCTTTTAAAGCATGGTGACCTTGTCTACTTGTAAAATAGCCAATCATGGTCTTGGGATGTGACAAATTAGTCAGTGACCCTCCATTCAGGGAAGGGAACTGGGAGGCAGGAGGAGACTCAGAACTTGCCTCTCCCTTTTGCAACCTTGAATCACTTTATGATACTTGGTGTGTGTGTGATCAGTTTCTCCCCAGGAATCGCAAGCCTCCTGAGAGCAAGAGCACACATATGTCCTTTGGAGGTTTTGTTTTTTGGGTTTTGGTGGTTTCTTCTTTTTTTTTTTTTTTTTTTTTTTTTTTTTTTTTTTTTTTGTGAGACCGAATTTCTCTCTTCTTGCCCAGGCTAGAGTGCAGTGGCGTGGCTCACTGTAACCTCCACCTCCTGGGTTCAAACAGTTCTCCTGCCTCAGACTCCCAAATAGCTGGGATTACAGGTGCCTGCCACCACGCCCAGCTGATTTTTTTTTTTTTTTTTTTTAGTAGAGACAGGGTTTCACCATGTTGGCCAGGCTGGTCTCGAACTCCTAACCTCAGGTGATCCACCCACCTGGGCCTTCCAAAGTGCTAGGATTATAGGCGTGAGCCACCGCACCCAGCCTCCTTGGAGTGTTTGAATTCTCGGAAGCCACTTTGGCCTTCCTGATCTCAGCTCCCCTTCTTTGAGTCAGCGTCTCATTTGGTAATATCCTGCTGCAGCAGCAGGATCCTGTGGCAGTTTTGCCTGGATGGTCTCGGGCTAAACGAGACTTCCTGAAAATAATTCAGAACACAGCCGCCCTCCTCATCAGGCTCCTGCTGGTAGGTGGAGCCCAAGCAAAGTTGTAAATCCTCTGGTTCCCATGAAACCCAGCACTGGTCATCTCCTGTTGCCTTCAAGAAGCAAAAGAATCCAAGATTTAATGGGCCAGTAATTTGAGATATCCCTGAACTTAAAAATCACAATAAAAACAAATGAAGACAAGAAAGCAAGCATCATTTCACCCAAAATGATCACAACCTCAATATAGTTAGCAGTTGGCAGAAAGATGGCTCATTTGTGGGGCAGAGATCCGCGTTCAAGTTCTAGTTCTAGTTCATCTACTAAGTAGCTATTTGATCTCAGGCAACTTGGTTCACTTGGACGTCCATCTCTTCATCTGTAAATGAGGAGGTGCAAAGTCTAAGGCCACTTTCATCCTCGTAAATTTACTAAGTTTACAAACATTTAAGACTTCTAGCTAAAAGTGTGATAAAACAATTGATTTGTGCATTTGTGCATTTATAAAAGTAAATTGGTCTTTAAGGTGCACAGTCTTGGCTATCAGGAGTAAAACAGTCCCTCCATCACTTTCCTCAGATAATGTTAAAAATATTCAAAGCGTATAAGGGGCCATTTTGTGTGAATAATTTTGATTTAGTTTTCTTTTTTAAAATAGGAAAGTCAAGTGGTGGGAAACACTGGTAATGTGAAACTAAGATCAAGGCCAACAACAACATTACGATTCTGACTGTAACCTTAAGTCACCCACAAGCCACGTCAGTGCTCACTGGAGTACAGTATCTAAGAAGCACACATTTCACACAATGATGGAAATTCACACAAGTGTACACATATGAACTTCTGTATTTCTGCCCTTGTTAAGGTTATTTAACATAGTTAATCTAGTCTATAATTCAGAGGAAGTTGCATTTCACAAATGTACTTGTGCAACGTACGTCTGGAGAGGTTCGTTTGGAAGAGAGAGGGAAACGCCTTTCTATCTAAATATTACACCAACCCAGAATAAGTTACTATAGTTTCTCCCAAAGAATGATGGGTGATCAAGTTTAATCCATAATAAAAGTATCCAGCTTCTATCAAAAACAGTTACCTGATTCAAAAAATATATATTTCATCCGCTTTAAACATTGTCCAGGCAAATCATCGGTGGAAAGCGGGGTATGGTTAGGGGTCACCGACGTTACCATGAAGCCACTTTATTCTCGGCTGCCTTCTGCTGCCAGAGCCTTTGACAGCTGACATATTTCCATCATTACTGCAGGGAGAAATCATGAAGTGCCATCCAAAGAGACTCGAGGAAGTGCAAAGGGACAGCAGGGAGAGCAAACATTGTCACACAGGCTCAGAGAGGCAACAGCTCTGCAGGAGTGGAGGAGTTCTAGCAACCTCTCCGCATTTCAATGGCATGCATGCAGCGAGTTAGAGGTATGGACTGTCTTAGGAATTAAATTGTTCCCACCGCTGCTCTGCTCCTCTAGGCCACAATCACGTTGGAGGATTATTTTGAATTTTACTTCCGCAGCAAGCTCTGTCTGGGGAAGGCAAATGTGCAGAAGAGAGAGGCTTCATTCAAAATCTGCACAATCAGTAAGAAAAACAGAGAGCAGAATCTGAGACTAGCTCAAGGAAATGTGCAGTTAAAGAATATGAAAATAGAGACTGGGTGAGATGGCTCATGCCTGTAATCCCAGAACTTCGGGAGGCCAGAGCAAGGGGAATGCTTGGGGTTAGGAGATTGAGGCCAGCCTGGGCAACATAGTGAGACCCCATCTTTACCAAAAAGACAAAAATAAGCCGGGTGTGGTGACAAGCACCTGTAGTCCCAGCTATTCAGGAGGCTGAGGCAGGAGGATCATTTGAGCTCAGGAGTTTGAGGCTGCAGTGGGCTGTGATTATGTCACTGCACTCCAGCCTGGGTGACAGAGCAAAACTCTGTCTCTAAAGAAAAAAATAGAGAGTATGGAAATAGGGTGGAAACATTTCATCTCTGATGAGATTTCAGGACAAATGACTGGAAAGTAACAAGAAGATTATAGTTTGGGTGAAGGGAGCCAGTGGAGGTGGCTGGGAGTTCCAGCACAGTCACCGTGTGACCCAAATGTCTCTTGAGAACTCCAATTCTAAAAAAACAAAGGCTGTAACAGACACATAGATCCCAAACTTCTAGAACAATGTAAAGCATAATATGGTGGGGAAAAACAGAAGAGCTTTGTTAGACCTACCTGTGTTCAAATCTTTTTCCAAGCTTGTGCAAACCCAAACAAGTCCTGAAAACTCCCTGAGCTTCAGTTTCCTCATCTACAAAACGGTGGTGATCATCCTGCCTTTTAGGTCTGACGGGCATTGAAGATGATGCAACATGCAGGGCTTTGAGTTAGCTCTCAGGAAAGAGCAGTGATTATTATTTTATTGCAGAAACCACCAGGGGACGGTAAATGCTTAGTGAGGAAGGTGGTGTTTGCCTTGGCTGATGCTCTGTGGTGACATGAACAAGACTCTGGGATTTGAGGGAGGCCACCTGACGCCTGGCAGACATCGAAACCACTCCCAAGGCCCATGTGTCTGGCAAACTCTTTCCCCCTCTCAGCATTGAAAATGGTATTGTTCCCTGGTCCAGCACAACCCGCAGCTATACATCAGTTTCCTGCAAGGTGAGTCATGGTAACGTGAGAGCGTGGGGCACACAGCCCATGACAGAAATTATGTCAACTGCATTTCCTTCTCCAAAACAGATTAGGAGTCTCGGTGGCACTGATCCATTCAAACTCATTCTTCATGCTGGATGTCACGCACACACTGATGGCCCCTGAGACGCAGAGCCAAGCCCAGGGAGCCACTGGCTTTGTCATTTGCACGACTGACCTACCTCGGCCCTTGGAGGAGGGACGTGGCCAGGGGCGTTGTTCTCTGAGGGATCTGTTGATTTTCTATCCAGTCAGGGACTGCTGTTCTAGGCTTTCTACCACTTAATCTCAGTTTAGTCTCTCAAGGATTTTTACTCTATGGACGTCCCTGTGAAACTCGCCTTCATGGGAATCAGAGTTGCTGCATAGCGACGGATAGACAAGCCTCCCTGAAAAGCTGCCAGCCCAGGCTGGGGCTTTGATAGCAGAAGAGGAGGCTGGAAACCGAGAGCCTGGGAGCCAGGCTCCGCTCCCTCCACCATGACGGGCCTCTGTCCAATCTATGCGAATTTGAGAACAGCAGCCATTCAGCCAACCAAGAGTTTACGTCCAAATGAGTCTTCCCACGACCTCAATAGCATCCCCAGGCACAGTCCTGCAGCGGCACCATTCAGAGGCTGAGGGTCCTACACCCTGGGCTGAGAGTCCCCAGACACGGGCTTTGCTTCCTGCTGTCCTCCTTCCTAGACCAGGCTCCAGCGGGGAGAGCTGTGCTGTTGTCCACGCTTGGGCCTCAGCTCGCCAACAGGAAACTGTCTGGTTTTAGAGAAATGCAGTCACAATAGGCCACCGCCTAACCAGCTTCTTCCCAGATGAGACTTTCAACAGCTACCTCTTGCAGCGGTGGCAGCTGCCCCCCTTTAAGGCTTTCTTTTTTTTTTTTTTTTTTTGAGACGGAGTCTCGCTCTGTCGCCCAGGCTGGAGTGCAGTGGCGCAATCTCGGCTCACTGCAAGCTCCGCCTCCCGGGTTCACGCCATTCTCCTGCCTCAGCCTCCCGAGTAGCTGGGACTACAGGCGCCCGCCACTGCGCCCGGCTAATTTTTTCTATTTTTAGTAGAGACGGGGTTTCACCATGATCTCGATCTCCTGACCTTGTGATCCGCCCGCCTCGGCCTCCCAAAGTGCTGGGATTACAGGCGTGAGCCACCGCGCCCGGCAGGCTTTCATGTCACCTTCCCCTGTACCCCTGCCCTTCACAGACAGGTCTTACCCAGGCAAGCCTTTCCAGGTCACCCCCAGACAAGCCCAACCCCTGGTCTGTTTCCCTGGAGGCTTTCTCACGTCCCTCCTGTATTGCCTGGCTCCTGCTAGACAACGTGTTCCTGGAGGGCAAGGTCTGAACCATGATTTTTCTGTGAGCCTTTACACGTGGCATAGTCCCCAAATTAAAATTTTAAATTTCTTTGTTAACTTTTTTTTTCGGAGACTGGATCTCACCCTGTCATCCAGGCTGATGTGCAGTGGTGCCGTCGTAGCTCACTGTAGCCTCCAACTCCAGGGTTCAAGCAATCCTCCGACCTCAGCCTCCCAGGTAGCTGGGACTACAGGTGTAACCCATCACAACTGGCTGTAGGTATTTTAATTTGCATTCTCAAAATAGCATAGAATATGGAGTGAACAGTTTTGTATGCTGCTTTTGCATGATTTTTATCATGTAAAATTATATACTAAGCATTTTACATGTCATTAACAGTAAAACTATTTGGCAACTGACATCTTTGAATGACTACCTTTGTACAATTGTACAATCATTCCTATAAGAATATTTTTTCTCACAATTTCTAGCTTTCATGTAATGCTAAGAAAGGCCCTTTGTACCCAAAGGCTATAACGTATTTCTCTTAAAATTTTCCTAGTACTCCTATAATTTTGTGTTCTCCATTAAAATCAGCCTCCAAAAGTGCTGGAATTACAGGCATGAGCCACTGTGCCTGGCCAAAATTTAAAATGTATTAAGGATCTAATATGTAGTTGACATTCTACACGTTTCAAAGATGGCATTCTCATGATAATCATTTAAATTTCATCATCACCATTTTACAACTCCGCTTTTAGGGAAGACCTAGAGCCATTAAGTAATTTGAGATTTTGTGGATAATAATCTAACTTTAAAAATACGATTATCCCATTGTTCCAAACCTAATTATTGAGTAATTAATTCATCATTTTGTCACTAATTCTAAATAGGGCTATTATCATATGAAAATTTAAAAGTCAACTATGTTGCCCAGGCTGGTCTTGAGCTCCTGTACTCAAGCAATCCTCCTTCCTCAGTCTCCAAAACTGCTGGCATTACAGACATGAGCCAGTGAGCCTGGCCAAAATTTAAAATTTATTAAGCATCTAGTATTTAGTTGACATTCTACATATTTCAAAGATGCCATTGTTATGATGATCATTTAAATATCATCATCACCATTTTACAAAATCACTTTTAGGGAAAACCTAGAAGGAGTAAGAAACTTGTGCAAGGCCAGGCGCCGTGGCTCACACCCGTAATCCCAGCATGTTGGGAGGCTGAGGTGGCTGGATCAGCTGAGGTCAGGAGTTCAAGATCAGTCTGGCCAACATGGTGAAACCCTCTCTCTACCAAAAATACAAAAATTAGCCTGACTTGGTGGCAGGTGCCTGTAATCCCAGCTACTGGAGAGACTGAGGCAGGAGAAACGCTTGAACCTGGGAGGTAGAGGTTGCAGTGAGCCGAGATCATGCCATTGCACTCCAACCTGGGCAACAAGAGCAAAACTTTCTCTCAAAAATAAATTAAAAAAAAAAAAAAAACACTTGTGCAAAATCACATTCGTAATCAACTGATTCCAGAGAAGGACGTTGCCATTAACAGCCTTAATTACACATAGTAGGTGCTCAGTAAGTGGCTAAGTTGAGAATTAGATGCAAAAATGCATCCAAACGTTATCTCCCTGCCATACATTCTGCATCTCATTTAATATAAATTTTCCCAATTTTAGGGAAATATGCAAAGGGACTGAAATGGCTGAGATATGGTTACATAATGACTTTTCAACAATGTTAGGTACAAGAAGGTTTTTCTTAATGCTGATGAACAGCTTTCTCTCTCACAGAGGAATAAACAAGTGGGAACAATTGTTCACTGAAGCAGGAAAAAATTACTCTCAAAGAACTTGACCACTGAAGTGAGATGTGAGATTTTGGAGTCCCCATTTCAGGAGATTTTTGAAACACAGAATGGAGAAACCAGCTGTCCTGAATGGATGAGTCATCCAGCAGGTCCTGGTGTCCGTGGGGCTTAAGCTGTGTGCTTATAAGCGGCCGCCTATGAGAGGCGTCCTTCATCCTTCGTCTTAGGTGTCCCCAGGCCTGGAGTAGCGGGCCTCTCTTTTGAAAACACTCGGGCTAATTGCAAAAATGGAATTTCACACTCAAGCATAGAAAATGCCTGGTGGCCATTAGGTTGGCTCCAGACAAAATTGAGAGGTAATATTTCACATTTGTCTTGAATTGTTCATCTTCCCTTTTCTCCAAGCCTGTTCCCACACCCTCCTTTTCTCACTCCTCCCTTTCACTTCTCATTTTTTGGTTTGATCAAATTCTTCTCCACAAGCAGTTTTTGCTCCTTCTGCGTGCGTACTCTGCACACAATAACTGCCTTTGAAGTATCCACCCTCCAGAGCCCCTCTGGCCTTGTGGTCACACAAAACACAGATCCTGGTCCTGATGCAGGTAGGTGGGCATGACACCCTCCCCAACACCCACCAGCCTCATCTGTGACATGGGATTCCTACCATGAACCCATCTCCATGGATGCTTTTAGTCCTTTTAAAGTTGGCTTCCGTGGGATGACAGCAGTGCCAGGGAACTGACCTCAGCACCACGTCCCACACGTGCAGCATCAAGCACCCTTGTTACACCCAAGGAAAATGAAAATACACACCTTTCTCTCTCTGGTAACAATTTTATTTCAAGGCAATTGTTACTCATTTAATCTCTACTTTTAAGAGTAGTGTCTTACATGAATCGGTAATCAAATTTATAAGAGAATATACAAAGACATCATCAGAAGCTTTTATCTTGCACTGAGATCATAATTAAATACTGTCACAAAAATGAATAGTTTGAGACTGATCTGGTAACGACTGTGCTCACATTTTAAAGTGAGTTTATCTAATGATGAATGGTTACGTTTTTTAAAGCAGGGAAGATAAGAGGTATGTCTGCTGCTACAAGCAGGCACCTAAGAGAGGGCCCATTTTTCCCCACCCGTATCACTGTGGCACGTTCTAAAACTAATGCAGAGTGGATGCATTTCTTCAGATGGTGAGGGATCTTCCTGAAATAGCAATTGAAGTTAGCTATGAAAAGTCTCACTCTAACGTACACATGTGTGGATCCAGTTATGAGAAACCACCACTCAGATTGTTCCTCTGGTTTCTTGTGTCTCTCTGTCTCCCGCCATGGGGCTTTGTGGACACAAATGACCTTAGGACTCAGCAATGAGCCAGATGGGCAGAAACACAAAGCCAGAAGCTGGGAGTTGTTAGGCTTCGCAATGATAAATCACTGTTCTACCCTCCCTGTTATGACTCTGAATTTGTAACATCTTTATACAGGCAAGCCCCAGCTAGGAGAAGTTTAATTATTTATAGCTGCTGCTAGATTCAATTTTTATAAGACTTGAACGCATGTATAAGTACTCTGTAGTCAATAAAGCGAATAAGGTAATATCAGGATGAATGTGATGTAAAAGGACTTTATTATAGTTTAGAGAGAAAGGCATTCTTCATATTTAACCAAAGTCCACTGTCTGCTGTGAACTGAGTCTCTGAAAGCTCATCCTCCCAGCACAGCAACAACCCAACATGAAACAGAGTTAGAACAAGCATCTAGTGGCACAAGCGAAATCCAGACTTAGAGCAAAGCAAAGTACAGAATTTTAAGTACAGCAAAACTGGTAATCCCTTCCTGGGTCACAGCTATTGCCTGAATTGATGATACCAAGTCTTTCAACCAAGTTTATCTGTACATCCCAATGTCTAAATGATGGCTTCTTGCTTTTTGATTATTTATTAATGTGTTGCAAAACATTGCTATTGGAATCTTTGATATTATTTTCAGTGATATTGAGACCTTCTGAAAAAGCACTTTATATATTCTACTATTTCTGAAAACAAATTTTTTTCAATGGTCAGCATCATTTGATTTGGAAGTTCTACTTTGAAAATGAGAGGGAGAAAGTGATGACTTAGACTTATACAGCATTTCTAAATCTTGGGAATGAAATTAGTCAGCAACTTAACTTTAAAATGTTAGTTAAGTTGCTGTTATTACATGTTCTCTTTGTTTATTTACTATTCACTTTTTAAAAATTGCTCCATTTTGTATCTCTACAATCAGTGACTAGCTGAAGACCTAGATAAAGGCAAAAATCCTGTCCATTCATCCATTTTTGCCTTCATACAAACAAACATTGAACATTTACTATGTGCAGGACACTGTGCTAGACACTGGTGGTTTCATGAGCCAGGACAGGTCCCTACCCTGGGGGAGAGGGTGAGTAAGACACAAAAACAAAGGTCTCAAATAAATCATTGTATACATGGTCACAGAGGCATGTGGAAAAGATACCATAAGGGACCTGTGTTTATCAGTTTTGCGTTGCTATAAAGGAACATCTGAGACTGTGAAATTTATAAAGAAAAGATTATTTGGCTCTCGGTTCTGCAGGTTGTGCAAGCACGACCAGACGTCAGCATCTGCTTGGCTTCTGGTAAGGCCTCAGAAAGCTTTTAGTTATGGTGGGAGGGAAGGTAGCCAGCATGTCACGTGTTGAGAAAGGGAGCAAGAAAGAGAAAGCAAGAGAGAGACGAGGTGCCAGGCTCCTTTAAACAACCAACTCCTGAGTGAACAGAGCAAGAACTCACTCATTACCATGGGAAGGGCATCAAGCTATTCATGAAGGATTCACTCCCATGACCCAACACTTCCCACCAGGCCCCACTTCCAACACTGGGGATCACATTTCAACATGAGATTTGGAGGGGACAGACATTCAAACTATGTCAGGGACCAAAGGGAAGATAGCTAGCTCCATCCAGGGTATTCATGGAAACTTATCCCCAGAGGTAACCCACTGGATTGGCACTGAGGTATGGGTAGGAGACCATTTGGCAGACAAAAGTGAGGTAAGCCCAACAGAAGGAGCCACATGAGGGCAGGCACAGAAGGCTGGAGGCCAGGGCCTACACTTAGGGACTGAAAGGCATGCTCCAAAGTCTCCCGTGCAGTGCATTACAGAGAAGCAGCAAGAAGTGAGGTGGGCAGAGTCAGCTATGCAGGGCATGGCATGCGGTGACAGAGATTTGGCCTTAACCGTGAACATGGAGGAGAGATTTCCCTGCATTAATCATTGCATGATGATCTTGCTTTCTATTTAACTGAGAAAGCGAAGGTAATCAGAAGAGAACTTTCACATGCTCTCCTCACTTATCTGCCCGCCTATCTGCATCTGGATCACTATATCATGTCTTTCCTTCTATTTCAAAAAAGCAATTGGCCAAGACTCCAATTATCCAGAGGCAAGCAGCAGTGGGACAGCTCAGCTGGATGGGACCAAGGGATGAGACATGATGAGCAGCACCCCAGCAGAGGTAGCAAACGGGCTGTAAATGTGTGTATTTTAACACCTCCAGCTTCTGCCAAGAGGAGCTCCCTCTCATCCACCCAGAGCCTACCTGGGAGAGTTAAAAGACAACATTTTTTTCCATATTTTTATAACTTTTATTACAGCACACTGTTATAATTGTTATATTTTATTACTAGTTATTGTTTTTCATTTCTTCTTGTGCTTAATTTATAAATAAAGCCTTTTCATAGCTCTGTATATACAGGAAAAGAACACAACATGGCCAGCTCTCCATGTCTATGGGTTCCACATTTGATCCAACCTTGGATCAAAAATATTTTTTAAAAAAATAAAAATAACCATACAACAATAAAAAATAATACAAATAAAAGCTAATATAATATAATAGCTATGTACATAGTATTTACATCATATTAGGTATTATAAGTATATTAGTCTGTTTTCACACTGCTGATAAAGTCATACCTGAGACTGGGCAAATTATAAAGAAAAAGAGGTTTAATGGACTCACAGTTCCATGTGGCTGGGAGGGCTCACGATCATGGCAGAAGGCAAAAGGCACATCTTACATGGCAGCAGACAAGACAGAATGACAGCCAAGCAAAGAGGGTTTCCCCTTTGTAAAACCATCAGATCTCATGGGACTTATTCACTACCATGAGAACAGTACAGGGGAAACCACCCCTGTGATTCAATTGTCTCCTACCAGGTCCCTCCCACAACATGTGGGAATTATGGGAGCAACAGTACAAGATGAGATTTGGGTAGGAACACAGCCAAACCATATCAATAAGTAACCTAGAGAAGACTGAAAGTATACAGGAGGTGTAGATTATATGCAAATATTAACTATTTTATATAGGGAACTTTTGAACACCTGTGGGTTTTGGTATCTGCCAGAGATGCTGGAACCAATCCCCCGCAGATACTAAGGGCAACAGTACACATAGGGTTCCATACTATCCAGGGTTTCAGGCATCTGCTGTGGTCTTGAAACATACCCCCTGTAGATAAGAGGGGACTACTCTATTTAGATTGCTGCATACTTTAAGAAGCACAGTCTACCTCCTCTTTCTCTTGGAGGGTCTATTTGCAAAGAGGAAATTGAACAGAACGGATTACATAGGAGTTCCCAAAACTACTTGTAGGAGCCTTTCACCTTTAAGACTCAAGCATACACATGTCAGCACCTAGATTTTGAACAGACTGAATATTTATCCAAAGGGATGAAGTTACCTAAGACAGGTTGCTGGATTGTAGACAAGGGAATAGTGCTATGAGCTGAATGTTTGTGTTCCCTTCCAAATCCATGTATGGAAACCTAATCATCCATGTGCTTGTATAGAAAGCAGGCCCACTGGGAGGTGACCCGATCATGAGGACAAAACCTTCATGAATGGAATAAGTGCCATTATCAAAGAGAAATAGTTAGCCTCTTCTGCCACATGAGGATACAGAAGGTGCTGTCTGTGAGGAAGGTGGCCTCACCAGACACTGAATCTACCAGTACCTTGATCTTGGACTTCCCAGACTCCAGAACTATGAGGAACAAATATCTATCATTTATTAGCTACTCAATTGATGGCATTTTTGTCATAGCTGCCCAAACAGACTAAATCGAACCATATTCATGTGCACTCTATGAAGGTTGACGGTAGTGTGCAAGGTGCATTAGAAGGGGTGAAAGCAGAAAGGAAGACAGCATCCCATCACGATGACTGGTATGGTTTGATTGTGTCCCCACCCAAATCTCATCTTGAATTCCCACATGTTGTGGGAGAAACCCAGTTGAAGGTAATTGAATGATGGGGGCAGGTCTTTCTTGTGCTGTTCTCATGATAGTGAATAAGTCTCATGAGATCTGATGGCTTTATAAGGCACAGTTTCCCTGCACAAGCTCTCTCTCTCTTTGCCTGCTGCCATTCATGTAAGATGAGATTTGCTCCTCCTTGCTTTCCACCATGATTGTGAGGTTTTCCCCAGGCATGTGGAACCGTAAATCCAATTAAATCTCTTTCTTCTGTAAATTGGCCAGTCTTGGGTATGGATGAAAATATGAGCAGCTTGAAAACAGACTAGTACAGTAAATTGGTACCAGAAGAGTGGGGCACTGCTGAAAAGATACCTGAAAATGTGGAAGTGACTTTGAAACTGGGGAACAGGCAAAGGTTGGAACAATTTGGAGGGCTCAGAAGAAGATGGGAAAATGTGGGAAGGTTTGGAACTCCCTAGAGACTTGTTGAGTGACTTTGACCAAAATGCTGATAATGATATGGATAATAAAATTCAGTCCGAAGTGGTCTCAGATGGAGATGAGGAACTCGTTGGGAACTGGTGCAAGGGTGACTATTGTTATGTTTCAGCAAAGAGACTGGCAACATTTTGCCCCTGCCTAGATATTTGTGGAACTTTGAATTTGAGAGAGATGATTTAGGGTATATGGTGAAAGAAATTTCTAAGCAGCAAAGCATTCAAGAGGTGACCTGGGTGCTGTTAAAGGCATTCGGTTTAAAAAGGGAAACAGAGCATAAAAGTGCAGCAAATTTGTAGCCTGACCATGCAATAGAACAGAAAATCTCATTTTCTGAGGAGAAATTCAAGAAAACTGCAAAAATTTTTGTAAGTATTGAGAAGCCAAATGTTAATCCCCAAGACAAAGTAGAAAAATGTCTCCAGGGCATGTCAGAGGTCCCCGGGGCAGCCCCTCCCATCACAGCCCTGAGGCCTAGGAGGAAAAAGTGGTTTCATAGGCTGGGCCCAGGGTCCCCATCCTGTGTGCAGCCTAGGGACTTGGTATCCTTTGTGCCAGCTGCTGCAGCTCTGGCTGAAAAGGGCCAGCATAGAGCTCAGGCTGTGGCTTCAGAAGACGCAAGCTTTAAGCCTTGGCAGCTTGCATATGGTGTTGAGCCTTCAGCTGCAGGGAGTCAAGAATTGAGATTTCGAAACCTCCACCTAGATTTCAGATAGGTGAGCAGAAAAAAATGAGGAGAGCAGGTGGAAGTTCTCTTCTGATCACCTTTGCTTTCTCTGTTAGATAGGAAGGAAGGAAGATCATCAACTGAATGAAGAAGGTGCAAGAGGGCAGAAAGGACAGTGAGTCCTGGCAAGGTCCAGGAGCACTGAGTGGACCATAGAGATGGAGCCTGGCTGCCACGTGCACTCAAGTCCCCCTGGAAGCTCAGGGTCATGAAAGAGACTTAGAGTAGTAAGCCTGGGCATGTGATTTTCTCTGGACACAGTTAGTTAAGGGGTGCACGCAGGTCAAAGCATCATTGCGGACAGGGCAGTGAAGGAAGTAAGTGACAGAGGAAGAAGGCTGCAGCTGGAGCCCAGGATGTTTGCAATGGAAATATAGACTTTGTAGCTATTCCAGGATGTGACTGTGGAATGGGGAACTGAAGTGGTGTCTAGAATGAGATCTTTGGAAATAGGTCAGGGAATAGAGAGACCGGCTTATGTACAGTACATGGCTATTTAAGTCACCAAGAGTTAAGGCAATGGTCATATTGAGAAAACCAACAGTGAGCAGGGGAAGGGCCCTGGGGTTGTAGATGACTGTAACAGTGACTGATCAGTCTAACATGCAGTTAAAATGCAGGGATTCCAGAAGAGGAGGGGAGAAAAGTGAGAGTCTCTGCAGAAGTGGCCATGCAGAGAACATGGCGGGTCCCCACCCACCCAGAGGCTCAATACTGGGAGGAATACAGGTGATGAGATGCTGTTTTTGGAGAAGGCAGCAGGGAAATGAAGCATTAACCTAGGTAGCAAGAAACTTGGTATTTGAGACATTTCTTCTCTTTTTAATTGATACCTAATAGTTGTGTGTGTATTGGGAGTACACGTGCTATTTTGATACCTGTATACAATGTGGGATGATTAAATCGGAGTAACTGGGATCTCCATCACCTCAAACATTTATCTGTTCTTTGTGTTGGGAAAATTATTCTTCTTCTCTTCCCTCTCTTATTCTTCTCTTATTCACTATGCGTATTTGTAAAAATATAAAAAAGAGTGATGATATTGAGGATAAGATAAAATGTGTTCAACGTTGGCTTTATGGGGGAAGGACATCATCCTGGCTCATAGAAAACATGAGTCTGTTAATACTGAACTGTGCCTACTGTGTTTGGCTGGAGAGGCAGGAAATCCAGTGTGACAGCTCTGAGCACTCCATGACCAGTTACTTTGGTCTTTGTCCTGAGGAAATATAATAGGCAGCTTGCAACAGTGCACCATTGTTCACATTACATGAGTGGGAAGATTAAGCTCTTAATTAACAGGGAATGGGTAATTGATCATTGATAAATGCCTGAAAGTAGTCATGATTACACATGGGGCCATGAAATTGATCATTGTCTTTTTCTCCGGAAATGATCATCATTGCTTATGAGTAACTTTATAATGAACACTGAGCTCCACCAAATCACTAATCACCTGGGAATGAGAGTTGTGATTCGGTAGAGTGCAGGGTTTTCCCATTGTGGGAGTCTTCCCACTCTTCATATCAGCCCCTTTGAGGGGAAGATTTCCAGATTTAAAACACCCAGAAGAAAAAGGAGCAATAGAGGGAAAAAATAACAAAAAGAAAACCAATGTTTTTAAACAAAAGTGATTTGAATTCAACACCCAAGGAAACCTGGTAGCAAAGTGACTTTAAAGATAATAACTTAAAATCACAATATTAAACCTTGTTCCCAGCCCTACTCCCACTGGCACCATCTTTGTATGGGCGGGGGGGAAGAAAGGATGGGAAGGAAGGGAAGTAATTACAGGTATAAAGACAGAATAACAGCCAACAAGATTTAAAATTCACCTCCATTTCCTGGCTGTAATGGCCTCAAGTTGAAGATTAACTTTATCCATGTTCTTCATGTTACTGTTTTTCCAAAAAACCTTCTTGCTTAGCTATGTTCAGGCAAAGAAAGAAACAATGGGGTTCTTTCAAGTCACGGCATCTGTGGTATGTCTTCAGCAGAAAAGTTCCTCTCCTGTCAAACCTGCTGTTACCCTGGTGCTAAGAGCATCTATATAAATAAACATGAATGGATGCAAGCATGTAGCTGTATTTTGCAAACACAAACAGTACTTCCTAGTAATGTCATAGCATGAACAGCAAAAATGAAAGGTTCACCAGGAGAATCTTCACGAAGAGGGTCTATAAATTGTCAGCACCGGACGTGATAGTTAACACACAGAGCCTTGATCAGCCGTTGTGCAAATGTTTATTCAGACAGATTTGGAAGGGGAATTATGATGTATTCCTCCCACTGCACTTGCCTGTTTGGTCAGGCAGCAGTTAGCTCAGATTGTGTGAGAAACTCAAGAGCTGTTTCAGATGACTCTGACCTGCCGAACTAGAACTTGGGCTGACTGCGCACAGCACGTTCACCATGCACAATAGGGGTCCATGCAGGTGGACTCACTCAGCACACCAGACCTCAGGCAATCAAGATTTGTGGAGCAGAAGCTGGAAAGTGATTTTTCACTTAACTGCAATGCAATGACAAAAGCGTGTGTGCTTCATCAAAACTTCACTCACCGTAACATTTATTTGAATGTCTCCCAAAGTAATTAAAAAATTAGTTTTTATTGAGAAGAGTATGTGAACTATTGTGCAATGAATATTTGCACTATTCTTATTGTGCAAAATGAAATACCCCTGCAAATAAGAATCAGTCTGCCTTGACACCCCAAGTTCCACCTCACCTGATTGGCATCACAGGAAGTTAAAACAAAGGCTGACTTTCTTTGTCTCCCCTTTCTGCAAACACACAAGCATTCTTCATTCATACAAATACTGACCCAGTTAAGACTATGTAATCGTTTCTCACAGGGTTTGTTCAAGCATGCTTCTTTTTTTTTTTTTTTTTTTTTTTTTTTTTGACTGTGTCTTGCTCTGTCACTCAGGCTGGAGTGCAGTGGCATGATCATGGCTCACTGCAGCCTCAACCTCCTAGGCTCAAGTAATGCAAGTAATGCTCCCACCTCAGCCTCCTGAGTAGCTAGGACTACAGGTGTGTGCCACCACACCTGGATAATTTTTTAAGTTTTTTGTAGACAGGGGTCTCGCTATGTTGCCCAGGTTGTCTCAAACTCCTGGCTTCAAGTGACCCTCTCTTCTCAGCCTTCCAAAGTGCAGGGATTGCAGGCATAAGTCACAGTGCCTGACCGAAGCAAACATTTTGATAGAGGAAACATTTGGTTTTGTGTTTCCTCTGCCTCTCTTTTTTTGCTCTCCTTCATTTTGTCACACCCTCTTCATCTCTCAGAGCTCTCCTAATGCCTCCTCCCAATGAACAGGGACTTCCACCGGTCTGCCCCACCTGGCAGGACCCATGCTTACCAGTTATCTGGTTCTTTCTCCCAGCTCCAGAGTCCATGGGTCTCATTTTGGAAACAAATTCATATCTACCTATTAATAATAGATAATTTTTCATAACATTACCTCTTTCATGTAATGTATTTGCACCAAAATTTGACTTCGAGCCAAAGAATTAAAAATCCAAATCCCTGTCCCCAATTCAATCTTTCTTCTCCCAGGACAGATGAAGAATCTCCTATCACTAACCCAGGAGAACACTTATGAGTTGTGAGCTCCAAAGAAAAATCTAAAGCAGCCAGGCACATTTCATGAGCCCCGTGCAGTGGATTCATGGCTCCTGCCTTCACTGATGCTAACTGAACTATAATAGAATAAAGAGTCACACCATCATCTTCATCAGATTTGTTAATTTTGTAGGAAGTAGCCACCCCAAGCCTCCCCAAAACAGATTCTCATATTCTCTAACCCTAGAATGGAGGCTTAGAGGATTAGAAGTTCAGAACAATTCCAGAGAGTTTGGATTTTTAATGCTTATGAGG
Source organism: Chlorocebus sabaeus (assembly GCF_047675955.1). Classification (NCBI taxonomy): domain Eukaryota; kingdom Metazoa; phylum Chordata; class Mammalia; order Primates; family Cercopithecidae; genus Chlorocebus; species Chlorocebus sabaeus. Next base: position 32,147,564 of record NC_132912.1, read on the forward strand.
ATAACTTGAATGGAAAACTATTAAGTAGTGTTATAGAGGAATCTGATCAAGGTGGTTCTGCGTAGAATTAAGGAGATGTTGTAAGACGGAGCCCAGGTGGAAGTCAAAATGAGACGCCCACCAGAGGGCATTCCCTGGAGGACTTCCGATACTAGAAACAGGAGGTTGAGAAGTTTGTCCAGAACATGTGCTGGGATGGCCAGGGAAATAGTGTTCTCTTTTCTCTAGGAATATGAGTTGCAAGCAAAATGCAAAGCAACCCCACAAAAAAGAAACTATACTTCTAAAGTTCATGACAAAGGCAATGCCCTGAAAATGAGCTTTCATTAATGTGTTAAACTGAATGTTCAATGGATACTAAAATTGAATAATGGGAAGTGTCTTAGTCCATTCCAGCTGCTATAGCTAAATACCTTAGACTGGGCAATACATAACAGAAATTTATTGTTCACAGTTCTGGCGGCTGGGAAGTCCAAGATCAAGGCACCAGCAGATTCTGTGTTTGACACGGGTTCCTTGCTTCATAGATGGCACCTCCTTGCTATGTCCTCACATGCCAGAAGGGGCAAACAGGTTTCCTAAAGCTTCTCTTATAAAGGCATTGATCCCATTCATGAGAGTGGAAGCCTTATGACCTAATCCCCTCCCAAAATGCACCTCTTAATTCTATTGCATGGAAGACCAGGCAATGTATTAATTTTGGGAGGGCATAAATTTTTAGCTCATAGCAAGGAGTACGATTCTTCTTTCTTACTAATTTTCACTGCAGAAGATGGACCTCCACTGGCTGACACTCCTCACTTCTCTGTAAGTCTTTGCTCACTTGGTTCCTACAAAAAATGGTACATTTAACTGATGGTGAAATCTGAGGAAGAGTTTCGAGAGGATTGGTACCAGTTCTTCCTTGTATGTTTGGTAGAATTTGGCGTAAACTCATCTGCTCTTGGGCTTTTTGTTGTTGCTGGGAGACGTTTTATTGATTCAAGCTCACTATTTGTTACTGGTCTCTTCAGGATTTCTATTTTTTCCTGGTTTAATGTTGGGAAGTTGTATGTTTCCAGGAATTTATCCATTTCCTCTATGTTTTCTAGTTTGTGGGCATATTGTTGTTTCTAGTAGTCTCTGATGATCTGTTGCATTTCTGTGGTAACATTTGTAATATCTCCTTTTGAATTTCTGCTTATGTTTATTTGGACATTTTCTTTTCATAGTCAAGCTAGGAATCCATCAATTTTCTTCATCTGTTTCATTTTGTTCCTCATTGTTCTTTTTTCTCAATTTCATTGAGTTCTCCTCCTATCTTTGAAGTAAATAACTCCATATGCATGACTCTTTGTCTTAGGGAAAAAGGTGTGCTCAGAGAGCCGGTGTTCTCTGTGACCAGTGCTGTGAGTTGCACTAAGTCTCACAGTTGTGAGGTGAATTGTGTCCCTGCCCCACCACCCAATAGACATATTGAAGTCCAAATCCCAGTGAGAGATGAAGCCAGCTGGACTTCCCGGGTCAAGGGGGACTTGGAGAACTTTTCTGTCTTACAAGAGGATTATAAAATGCATCAATCAGCACTCTGTAGTTAGGATTGTAAAATGCACCAATCGGCGCTCTGTGGCTAGCTAGAGGTTTGTAAAATGGACCAATCAGCACTCTGTAAAATGAACCAATCAGCACTCTGTAAAATGGACCAACCAACACTTTGTAAAATGGACCAACCAGCAGGACGTGGTCAGGGTCAAATAAGGGAGTAAAAGCTTGTCACCTCAGCCAGCAGCAGTAACCTGCTTGGGTCTTCTTCCATGCTGTGGAATCATTGTTCTTTTGCTCTCCACAAAAAATCTTGCTGTTGCTCACTCTTTGGGTCCACACCACCTTTAAGAGCTGTAACACTTACTGCGAAGGTCCGTGGTTTCATTCCTGAAGTCAGTGAGACTATGAACCCACCAGAAGGAACACACTCGGGACACACCTGGACCTCAAAATGTGACCTTATTTGTAAATAGAGTCTTTATAGATGAAATTATTAAGGTGAAGTCATAAGTGCAGGCTCTAAATCCAACATGAATAGTGTTGTTATAAGAAGAAAATTTGGCCGGTCGCAGTGACTCACAGCTGTAATCCCAGCATTTTGGGAGGCTGAGGTGGGCAGATCACCTGAAGTCAAGAGTTAGAGACCAGCCTGGCCAACATGGTGAAACCCCATTGCTACTAAAAATAGAAAAATTAACCAGGCATGTTGATGCATGCCTGTAATCCCAGCTACTCAGGAGGCTGAGGCAGGTGAAATGCTTGAACCTGGGAGGTAGAAGTTGCAGTGACCCGAGATCATGTCACTGCACTCCAGCCTGGGTGACAGAGCAAGACTCCATCTCAAAAAAGAAGAAGGAGAAGAAGAAAAAAAAAAAACTGGACACAGACCAAGATAAACAGGGAGAAGGCCATGAAAGTGCAGAAGTGGAGATCTAAGTGATGCAGCCACAAGCCAAGGATTGACAGCTCCACCAAAAGCTAGGAAGAGATAAGGAAGGACTCCCACTTATGTGGTTTGGAGGGGAAGAAGACCCTACCAACACCTTAATCTTGTACTTCTAGCCTTCAGAACTATGAGACAACAAATTCCTATTGCTTCAAGCCATCTAATTTGTGGTACTTTATTATGGCACCTGTAGCAAACCAGCACACCCACCCCCACACGTGGCCTCCCTGATCCCTGAGACACAACGATATTGAAACTGGGCCAGTGAAGAACCTTATATTGGCTTCTAAGTGTTCAAGTAAAAGGAAGAGTTGCACGTGTCTCACTTTAAATCAAAAGCTAGAAATGATTAAGCTTGGTGGGGAAGGCCAGCACTGTGCTGCCTGGTAGTGGAGAGGGGCCTGCCTCTGGGCTCAGTATTCACAAGCACGCTTGGCTGTCAGCCCTGAGGCCACATTCTCCAACTTTGCTCTTTTTAACTTGATATTTTGCCCCTATCTGTCTCTCCTAGTTTAAATTTTCAAATTCTTTAGATCCCCAGCAGAGTTGAGAATGACATTTATGGGGAGCCCTTCAAAAACACCAACCTCACACAGCTAAATAAGGTACACCACACAACCCTCCACACTGGGGGCAATCTCTTAGGAGACAAAAATTATCTTTCCAAGTACGTATTTCTTGTCCTATAACTTCCTTCGGTATTCCATACTTTTTCTAACAACATAGCTAAATGGAAAGTTGTTGAAAGAAATAAAGTTAATAAAATCAAAAAGTTGTTGAAATAAAGAATGTTGACCACAACTGTCATACTATGATATAAATCCTAATTTTTAGGTTAAACATAGTATTATAATTGGCCTTAGGATAGAAAGAACTGGGAGTTTTAAAATGAGAGGCCAATGTTCAGTGCACTGTGGCAACCACAGAGAGGAAGACAACCCTATACAGACAGCTGCCACTCGGGCAACTTAGCGTAACATCCGCATTTGGAGACGAGGAGGTGGGGTCCCAAAAGCAGCAAAGTGCAGAGCTCATTTTCCATTTCAAAGTCCAGATATTTTTCCAGGATTCCAAATTGTTATCATGAAAGTGCTTCACTCACTGCCAAGGAAAGCATTTCCATTTGACACGGTGCATGTCTTATTTGCAAAGGTATGCTTCCCTGATCTTGCTGCAGCCTTGGGAGATGAAAAGTGCGCAGCTCGGGCTCCTGATTGGGCCAAAGCTTCGGGACAGAATCAGGGACATTCACCAGGAACAAACAGCCCAGCTTATACACTGGCCACAGTGAAGGTAATCAGTGGGGAAATGAGAGTCCATTGCATTCTGCTGATTTTTAAGTTGACCTCCACTCATTCTTCAGAGGCATCTTCCTTCACAAACTGGGTTATACCATAGTTCATTGCTTTGCTTACAGGAGCCTCTTGCATCTCCTTGTCTCTGATCCTGGAAACAAGTTCTCCAGCCTTTTACATCTGGCCACAGACTGGGTGAAGTGTGAGCAGCTGGAGGACAATTCTATTATCTCCAGAAGCTGCTCCTCTACCCACAGAATGATTCTGAAGCCTCTAGGGAGGCATAGCAAATGCACTTCCCTACTCCTCTATTTCCATCATAAATCACAACGGGCGGCACACATGCACACTATACTTCGCTTTTGGAGCTCCGTAGAGTTCAAAGTCAGCTAAGGGCATATCTTCTCTGTTGTGCATACTTTATTTATTTATTTTCATTTTATTTTATTTGAGACAGAGTCTCACTCTGTCATCGAGGCTGGAGTACAGTGGCATGATCTCAGCTCACTGCAGCCTCCACCTCTCAGGTTCAAGCAATTCTCCTGCCTCAGCCTCCCAAGTAGCTGGGATTACAGGCGTACGCCACCATACCCAGCTAATTTTTGTATTTTTAGTAGAGACGGGGTTTCACTACTAAAACCTGTTGGCCAGGCTGGTCTTGGTCTACTGACCTCAGGTGATCCACCCTCCTCAGCCTTCCAAAGTGCTGGGATTACAGGCATGAGCCACCGTGCCTGGCCCATAATTTAGCTTTTAAAAGTAGATACACTTCCAAGAAAACAATTGTTTGCTCAGCTACAAGCATGCCTCGTTTTATTGTGCATTTCTTATTGCTCTTTGCAGATGGCACGCTCTTTACAAATTGAAGGTTTGGGGCAACCCTGCATCAAGCAAGCATCTTGACATCATTTTTCCAAGAGCATGTGCTCACTTAGTGCCTGTGGGTCACATTTTGATAATTCTCACAATTTCAGACTTTTTCATTATTATAATATCTATTATGGTGACCTATGGTTAGTGGTATTGCACATTACTACTGTAATTGTTTTGCCTATGTAAGGCAACAAACTTAACCTATAAATGTTGTATGCATGTCTTTGGTTTTGCTGACCAGCCATTCTCCCATCTCTCCCTCTCCTCAGGCCTCCCTCTTATGTGAGATGCAAGAATATTGAAAGTAGGCCAATGAATAACTCTACAATGGCCTCTGAGTGTTCAAGTGAAAGGAAGAGTCACACATCTCTCACTTGAAATCAAAAGCTAGAAATGATTAAGCTTAGTGAGGAAGGCATGTTGAAAGCTGAGACAGGCTGAAAGCTAGGGAGGCCTCTTGCACCAGCCAAACAGTGAATGTAAAGGAAAAGTTCTCAAAGGAAATTAAAAGTGCTACTCCAGTGCACACAGGAATGATAAGAAAGTGAAACAGGCTTGTTGCTGATAGGGAGAAAGTGTGAGTGGTCTGGATAGATCAAACCAGCCATGACATTCCCTTAAGCCAAAGCCTAATCCAGAGCAAGACCCTAACTCTCTTCAACTCTATGAAGGCTGAGAGAGGTGAGAAAGTTACAGAAGAAAAATGTGGAGCCAAATTGGTTCATAAGATTGAGAGAAAGAAGTTGTCTCCACAACATAAAAGTGCAAGGTTCTGAAGCACCAAGTGTTGATGGAGAAGCTGCAGCAAGTTATCCAGAAGATGCAGCTAAGATCATTGATAAAGGTGGCTATACTAAACAACAGATTTTCAATGTAAACAAAACAGCTTTCTATTATTGCAAGAACATACCATCTAGATCTTTCTTAGCTAGAAGGGTGAAGTCGATGACAGATTTCATAGCTTCAAAGGGTTTTGAGGCTGACTCAAAGTTAAGTGAAGGGTTAATGCAGCTGGTGACATTAAGTTAAAGCCAATACTCATTTACCATTCCAAAAATCCTAGGGCCATTAAGAACGATGCTAAATCTACTCTGTCTGTGCTCTAGAAATGCAACAACAAAGCCCGGATGATGGCACATCTGTTTACAGCATGGTTTACTGAATATTTTAAGCTCACTGTTGAAACTTGCTCAGAAAAATATATATTCTGTTCAAAATATTACTGCATGTTGACAATGCAACTGGTCACCCGAGAGCTCAGGAGGTGCACAAGGAGATTGTACAAGGAGATGAATGTTGTTTTCTTGCCTGCTAACACAGCATCCATGCTGCAGCCCATGGATCAAGGAGTCATTTCAACTCTCAAGTCTTATTATTTAAGAAACACGTTTCATAAGGCTGTAACTGCCATAGACAGTGATTCCTCTGGAGGATCTGGGCAAAGTAAATTGAAAACTTTCTGGGAAGGATTCACCATTCTAAATGCCATTAAAAACATTCACAACTCGTGAGAGGAGGTCAAAATACCAACATTAACAGGAATTTGGAAGAAGTTGATTCCAACCTTCATGGATGACTGAGGGATTCAAGACTTCAGTGGAGGAAGTCACTGCAGATGTGGTGGAAATAGTAATAGAACTAGAATGAGAAGTGGAGCCTGAAGATGTGACTGAATTGCTTCAATTTCATGATAAAAATCTAATTGAATTGAGCAAAGAAAGTAGCTTCTTGAGACGGAATCTACTCCTGGTGGAGATGCTGTGAACACTGTGGAAATGACAACAAATTACTGAGAATATTCCATAAACTTGGTCACTAAAGCAACAGCAGGGTTTGAGAGGCTTGCCTCCAATTTTGGAAGGTCTACTGTGGGGAAAATGCTAACCAACAGCATTGCATACTACAGATGAATCTTTCCTGAAAGAGTTCATCAATGCAGCAAACTTCGTTGTTTTACCTTAAGAAATTTTCACAACCACCCCAACCTTCAGCAGCCACCACCCTGATCAATCAGTAGACATCAGTGAGGTAACACACTCTACCAGCAAAAAGATTACAACTTACTGAAGGTTGATGATTAGCAGCATTTTCTAGCAATAAAATATTTTCAATTAAGGTATGTCCATGTTTTTACACATAATGCCACTGCAGTTGTACAGTGTAGTATAAACATAACTATGACGTGCACTGGGAAATTTGCATAACTATCATTGTTGCAATATTTGCTTTATTGCAGTGGTCTGGAACTAAACCTACAATATCTTTGAGGTATGCCTGTATTTGGGAATAGTTTTCCCTACAAAGGGAAAAAAATGCATCTGTAATTAAAGTTAAAAATGCATATAGCATTATTCTCTCTGCTCCCATCATTCTCTAAAATCAGCAGAGATCTGGGAGAGCCAAATGCTTCTTACAACAAACCCATGACCAGAACCCCTTAACTGTCAGCTGGTTCCATATAGAGCTCAAAATAGTCAATAGTTTGTCTTCAAGCAGATCTTAGTTGAGAGGGAGCACAGACTTTGAATTCAGACACTTCTAGGTTTGAATCCAGCCTCTACTCATTGTGAACTGCTTGATGAGACATTTAACCTTTCTGATTTTCAAACTTTTTATCTCTAAAATGCAAATAGTAATATGTTTTTCCAGGAAATTATTGTGAAATTAAATAGCATGTGTGCAATGTACCTACCCTCTGTAAGTGATTCTGCCAAATGTAACATTTATTTGCCCAATCAAGAATGGAGACTGGGTGCGGTGGCCCACACCTGTAATCCCAGCACTTTGGGACGCCAAGGTGGAAGGATCACTTGAGGCCAGGAGTTCAAGACCAGCTTGAGCAAAATAGCAAAACCCCATCTCTACAAAAAATTACAAAATTAGCCAGGCATGGTAGTATGCCTGGAGGTTGAGGTGGGAGGATCACTTGAGCCCAGGAGTTCGAGGCTGCAGAGAGCTATGATCTTGCCACTGCACTCCAGCCTAAGCAAAATAGCATGACCTCATCTCTTATTTGAAAAAAAAAAAAAAAAGAAAGAATGAGGTGATAATGATGATGATGATGATAGTAAATGCTTATGTGGCATTTAAGACATGTCAGGCACTGTTCTAAACTCTCAATATTGATTCACTTAATCTGCACATGGACCTACAAAGTGTTCTACAGATAATGAAATCAAGACCGAGGGAGGTTAAGTAACCTGTCCAAGGTCACACAGCAAGTAAACAGTTGAGCCAGGACTCCGTTCCAGACAATCGCTCTTCAGTCCATGTTCCTAATCATTCCTCTGGGTTGCCTCTTGCTGTGTAGTGAAATTACAGTGGTCCTGACTCCCAATTTTCCCTTCTAAAGGCAGCTCTTTAATCTCCCTTTTCCTGTTGCCTTGAAAAGGTGCTGCTGAAATTTCCCACACGTCTGGCAATCACTGGTTTTTCTCCAAGGCTCTGAGTGGTCTCTCCTGCCTTTCTCTCCCCCTCAAAGGGCACCCCCACCTCCTTCTCTATGCTCCAGCCATGCGGGCCTCCTTTCAGTTCCTCATGCTCACCATACTTCCTCTTGTGCGTGGAGCACTCTTTGCTCCCCATTTCTCCCAGAATGCCCTTCAAATCTCAACCCAACTGTTATCTCCCCCGGGAAACCTTGCAGGACCTCCCTGATCAGGTGGTTTTCCCCATATGCATGGCTCCAAGGACTTTCCCACTCAGCTTCTGCCTGTAGAGTGGGGACTATGTGGCCCTTTTTGTTCACCCTGTGCCTATAGAGCCTGGTCTAGTGTCACACACATTAGGAGCTCGAAAAATATTTGCAAAACGAACAAGTGAACTTTGCTCTGTGTTTGGAAGTGGCTGGCGGTGTCGTCTTCCCACAGCTTCTCTTAACTCACGTCTGCTGCTCCCCACAGGCTTGGGAAAATCTTCAGGAAGTCTTTGCAGATACAGAAAATGTCCTTCTACTGGAGTAGAGGACTCAGGGATCACCTTTCTTTCATCATTCAAAATATAACTCGAAATATTATTCATTGGGAAATGCAAATGAAAACAATAATGAAATATTGCTACACACCTATTAAAATGGCCAAAATCCAAAAGACTGACAACATCAAATACTGGCCAGGTTGTGGAGCAACATGAACTCTCATTCACTGCAGGTGGGAGTGCAAAATGGCACAGCCACTTTGGAAGGCAGTTTGACAGTTTCCTACAAAACTAAACATACTTGACTGGGCACGGTGGTTCATGCCTGTAATCCCAGCACTTTGGGAGGCTGAGGCAGTGGATTACCTGAGGTCAGGAGTTTGAGACCAACCTGGCCAACATGGCGAAACCCTGTCTCTACTAAAAATACAAAAATTAGCCAGGTGTGGTGGCGCACACCTGTAATCCTTGCTACTTGGGAGGCTGAAGTAGGAGAATCACTTGAGCCTGGGAGGTGGAGGTTGCAGTGAGCCGAGATCGCACCACTGCACTCCATCTTAAAACAGAGACAGAGTGAGACTCCATCTTAAAAAAACCACAATGAGATACCATCTCACATCCGTAAAAATGGCAATCATTAAAAAGTCAGGAAACAACAGGTGCTGGAGAGGATGTGGAGAAACAGGAGCACGTTTACACTGTTGGTGGGACTATAAACTAGTTCAACCATTGTGGAAGACAGTGTGGTGATTCCTCAAGGATCTAGAACTAGAAATACCATTTGACCCAGCCATCCCATTACTGGGTATATACCCAAAGGATTGTAAATCATGCTGCTATAAAGACACATGCACACATATCTTTACTGCAGCAGTATTCACAATAGCAAAGACTGGGAACCAACCCAAATGTCCATCAATGATAGAGCAGATTAAGAAAATGTGGCACATATACACCATGGAATACTATGCAGCCACAAAAATGGATGTATTCACGTCTTTTGTAGAGACATGGATTAAGCTGGATTAAGCTGGAAACCATCATTCTCAGCAAACTATCACAAGGACAGAAAACCAAACACCGCATGTTCTCACTCATAGGTGGGAATTGAACAATGAGAACTCTTGGACACAGGATGGGGAACATCACACACTGGGGCCTGCCATGGGTTGGGGGAGGGGAGAGGGATAGCATTAGGAGATATACCTAATGTAAATGACGAGTTAATGGGTGCCGCACACCAACATGGCACATGTATACATATGTAACAAACCTGCACGTTGTACACATGTACCCTAGAACTTAAAGTATAATAAAAAACAAAAACAATAACAAAAAAAAAAACTAAACATACCTTTAACATACAATCGGACAATCACAATCTTTGCTATTTACCTAAAAGAGTTGAAAACATGTCCACACCAAAAATTCATATAGATGTTTACAGTAGCTTTTTTCATAATTGCTAAAGCTTGGAAACAACCAAGATGGAATATCATTCAGTGCTAGAAAGACATCAGTTCTTAGTCCATGCAAAGACATGGAGGAAATTTAAATGCATATCACTAAGAAAAAGAAGCCAATATGAAAAGGCTACCTACTGTATGATTCCAACCATATGACGTTTTGAATATGGCAAAACTATGAGAACAGTGAAAAGAGTAGTGGTTGCCAGGGGTTGGAGGTGGGATGGTACAAAGAACAGTCAGAACACAGAGAATTTTCAGGGCAATGAAAGTACTCTGTATGATACTGTCATGATAGATACATGTCATTAGACAAATGTAGTATATGTGCCCAAACTCATAGCATGCACAACACCAAGAGTGAGCCCTAATGTAAACCATGAACTTTGGTGATAATGATGTGTCAGTGTGGATTCATCCGTTGTAACAAATACACCCCCTTGGTGGGTGACATTGTTAATTGGGGAGGCTGTGCAGGTGTAGACGGAGGAGATAGATGGAATATCTCTGTACCTTCCTCTGAATTTTGCTATGAACCTAAAACTGCACTAAAAAAATGAAGCCTCAAAAAATACTATTAGTTGCAACCTTAAAAGCATGATAAGGATATTGAAAAGGCAACAGAGTACACACATGAGGCTGTATCCACAGTTACCTGTGACTGCACTGTAATCAACAAACCCTTGCCCAACGCTCAGTAACAATTGTTCTGATTCAAAATGAGTGGAATATTTGCAAATCCTTTACAAGAGAGTTCCTTGCAGGGTCTTCATTTTCCCCAACTTGCAACAGAACACTTGGATTTCAAATCTTCTGAGTAAGGTTTAGCTTGTGGCAGCCAGTGGCTTTCCATTTTGGTGCAATTTGTCCTATACATGGTGAGAAAGAGATGGAATTCCAGTGAAGGAAGTGACAGGAACTCTTTGCCTTCCTGTATTTACTGTTCTCTTAACTTGGGCATCTTCAACTCAAAATACTTGGCAAGCAGTTTTTTTCTTAAGAGGTATTTTTTATTTTATTTTACTCTTTGAGACTCATATTCCTGACCATGGTGAGTACTCTTTTATTCAATCACAGAGAATGTGGCATACAAATATTTTAACATTTTAATTAATTGCATTTTCATTATGCTTGTCCTGAGGCTTCCTGGGCTGAGTAAAATGTATTAAATCTCAAAGAGAAAAACCAAGACTGCAATTAGCTCCTAAGTGGGATCGGTTTCAGTTTTAGATGGAAGAAGCATTTTAATGTGACCTTAGTGGCACAGATAGTCTCTGGAGGGCTTATTCTAATGACTGTCCAGGCTCCTGGCCCCAAATTAGCAATATCTCCCCAACACACACACACACACACACACACACACACACTTAATGCCTATTATTACTCCACTATTTCTTTAGCTCTTGAAGGCTTCCTGGCCTTTTAAAATACCACTCCAAGGTATTAAGCCTTATCAGTTCATAGCTTTGTTATCAGCCAACACCTTAGTTGACAACCAGCTGAGAGTGAAAGCGTGCCAGGAATGTGACCTGGATAGGTGCTGGGCCTGGGGGAGGGGAGGGGAGTTGTCTGGGGGAGAAGAAAAAGGCTGTGGGGGAAAGGGAGAGTCTAGTGACAGCCTGGGACAGCAGGATGCTGGCCTTGCTGCCAATAGGCATGTTTCGCTCAATGCTGGAGTTCAGCTTCCCAGACAGAAATGCCCCTGTCCAGGGAGCTAAGGAGCTGAAGGAGCCAGAAAGGGCTCCACTCCGCTCATCCCTTCTTCATTCTCTGCTCAGCCTGCAACAGAGCTAAGGGGGTTCTGCAGACCCTGCTGTAGTCACCAGACACATGTGTCCTCCCACTTCTCAGAGGATGAAATCAGCCTCATCCATATTGACCATGCAGTTCTTCTATATTACCAGCACAAGCTAGCTAACAGTGCTGGAATATTTACTGCATCTCAAACAGCATTCGGAATGCTTTGTGCCCGTCTTCTGATTTAATCCTCACTGCAGCTATGTAAGTAGATGACAGACTACAGTTGACCCTTTAAGAACATGGGTTTGCACTGCAGGGGATCACTTACATGTAGATTTTCTTCCGCCTCTGCCTCCAGAGACAGCGAGACAATCCCTCCCCTTCCGCCTCCTCAGCCTACTCAAAGTGAAGACGATGAGGATGAAGACCCTTATGGTGACGGCTTCCACTTCATGAATAGTAAATATATTTTCTCTTCCTTATGGTTTTCTTCATAATATTTTCTTTTCTCTAGTTTACTTTAAGAAAGCAGTAGGCCGGGTGCTGTGACTCACGCCTGTAATCCCAGCATTTTGGGAGGCTAAGGCGGGTGGATCACGAGGTCAGGAGATCGAGACCATCCTGGCGAACACAGTGAAACCCCATCTCTACTAAAAATACAAAAAATTAGCTGGGCATGGTGGTGGGCATCTGTAGTCCCAGCTAGTGGGGAGGCTGAGGCAGGAGAATGGCATGAACCCAGGAGGAGGAGTTTGCAGTTAGCCGAGATTGCACCACTGCACTCCAGCCTAGGAGACAGAGCAAGACTCCGACTAAAAAAAATAAAAAAGAATACTGTGTAAAATACATATGTTATACAAATGTGTGTTAATTGACTATTTATGTAATGGGTAAGGTTCTGGCCAACAGTAGACCATTAGTAGTTAAGTTTTTGGGCAGTCAAAAGTTATACAAGAATTTTCAACTGTGAAGGGGGTCAGTGCCTCTAACCCTCACATTGTTCAAGGTTTAACTGTTTGTGATTCACCATCATCTACAAATTAGAACTGAGGTTTAAAAAAAAGTAAAGCAACTTGGCCAAGAGCACATAGCTAGTATACAGGAGAAATACTATTACATAGGATTCAAACTCAGGTTTGTCTAACTCCAGAGCCTGGAATTTTAGCCACTATACCTTTTAACTTCTTTATGTTTATAAAGTGCTTTTTAAAAGCTAGTATTTTACTTGCTGTCAAAAATTTCTGGGAAATACAGAGGCTGTGCATGTTCTGTTATTTCCATTCTAGACATTTAAAAGTGAGGACAGAAACTTAGTGGCCCTGGGTCCTCAGTCAATTACAGAGCATGGACAGAAACATCCCCTAGGTCCCATCCAAGACTTCCTGTAGGAAGAACATATCTTGTCTCCTTCAGTAATACAAGTCATATTTTCATTTGTTTGCTGATTTTAGCATTTGTTCTATATAGTTGTCTCTCAATATCTGAAAGGGGTTGGCTCCAGGGCTTTCTGCAGATATTGAAACACAAAGATGTTCAAGTCCCAGATATAAAATTGTGTGGTATTTGCATATAACATTCACATATCCTTTGACATGCTTGAAATCATCTCTAGATTACTTATAATACCTAATATAATACCAATGCTATGTAAACTATTATTATACTGTATTATTTAGGGAATAATGACAAGACATAAAAGTTTATATATGTTCAATACAGACCTAATCATCCTTTTTTAAAAAATATTTTTCATCCACATTGGTTGCATCTTCAGATGTGGGACCCACAGATCCCAAGGGCCCACTGTATCTACCACCGAGAATACGTCTTTGACAGAGGTAAACGTAGCAAAACTTGATCTGTTCAATCCATTCGTGGACCCAGCTGAGTGTTTCTGGATACCATTAAGGTAAAAATTATGACATTAGGAAGCTCTAATCAGAGTGAATGGCATCCGCCATGATTATCCTAAGTGTTCCCTAAGGCCTCCCTCAAGCTCAGGACAGTCCCCTGAAGAAACAGAGCAGAGGGGCCACAAAGTGACTGCCAGCGAAGAAATTTTAACAACCAACCCCAGCTTTTTATTGACTTAAAGGAAAATGGACTCAAGACAGAAATTCCAATGAAACTCCAGGTAAGTCAAAGGTTTGTTTTTGTTTCTACAGATTAGTTCTCACACATTTCCTGTTACTAGACTTAATTTTGGTAATGTGTAATTATAACCACAAACCTACCATTAAGCAATGAGTATTTAAAGTCTATTTCCTGATGAACTCAAGAAAGGGCAGAGGTTAATTGGGCCATGCCTAGTTAAAATGTCATAAACATAAAGATATAGCTTCTCACCTTCACATAGGGCCTTGCGACATTATCAGAACCAGGGACGGTTCCACAGTTTAGCGAAAGGTAGACACGTGAATGTCTTAGCCTCAGAGAAACCCGTCTCATGTGCCTTAACTATGCTACACTAAATAAACCACTCAAACTTCCTGAAATCTTAAGAAAACACAAAAGGCCCTTAGTCTTAGAGTCTGGGCCTCACCAATATGACCTTACATCCCTGCCCTTGCTACAAAGAACAGAAGCAACTGAAATTTATACTCATCATCAATTACACAGAATCAGACCTGTCACCAGGCTCCAGAGCTGAATTTTCCTAGGGAAAATGAATAGCATATATTAACCAAAAGTCTAAAGGGGATTTAGAAGAGGGGGAGAGGGAATTCCAGAAAAGAGTTACAAAAGGGCCTGTGTGTAACCACAGATATGCACTGAAAAGTGAGTTCCAAATCACTTAGCTTTGCTGCCTGGAAATTCAATCAATGCATCCAAAGAATAAAAAAATTATATATATAACAGTTTTTCTGAAACACAATTATGGATTTCCATTTAGAATTTCAGTGAAAAATGATGAGGATGATCATCGGTAGCAGAAATATAATGAAGAGAACAGCTCAATGCCTAGGTATTTTCTTTCCAAGATTTTCTGTCTTGAATCAGCAAAACAGATTGGCAAATGCTGAAAGAGTCATGTGAAAGTTACACTAGAATCCACATCATAATAGGCAAATAACTGCTGGGATAGGGTATTTACAAATAATTTTCAAGTAGGGTAAGCCAGGACAACCACTACACAGACTTCAAATCATATTCCTCTTTTTAATTAATTGCCTAAATTATTTATTTCAACTTTTATTAAAACGAAGAAACAAACTTGTCCCGAAAGCACTGAGCTGCTGAGGACTTTGAAACCTTTCTAGAATCAGCTCAGCATATTTCAGGAACCCACATTCCTGGGACAAGAGAAGAATGTGTCACCAGAAAAGACTTGTGAACTAATTTCTCACAGAGGCAAGCTAAGAAATGTCTTTATCAGAAGACACCCATAGCTGAAGGAAGATTTTTATGTTGCTGGCACATTCTCTGACTACTCATTCAGAGCTTTGGAGACAGTCTTTCCAATAGAATATCTTACTTTACTTACTGAAAGAGAGTCTGATATTTTAAATTATTTGAATCATCTAGTCTAAAAAGAAATTCCACTTTAACTGAAGAAGTTCAAGAATGCTACGAGGAGGGGGAAAGTAGTGGTGGTTTCCATATTTGAGAAGATAAACCGAAAGATACAAAACAAAATTTTTCTGGATTTGTATCTTCACATATTTTTACTTTAAGAATATAAATCTCGGACTGGGAAAGGCAGTATAGTGCTTAAAATGTTGCCCTTGTGTCTCAAATGCAAGAGTGAGTTCTACCAAGGAATATATTCAGCCGGATTCTCTTAGTAAGTGAAAGACTGAGAAAGGTCACTTCAGGAGGCCACAGCCACAGTCCTTGACACTTTCTGAAAAAGCATTGGGTTTTGGTTATGCACAAACTGAGAAAGATCAGATTGCACAGGCCATCTGAACTCTCAGGATTATCCCACGATGAACACGTATCCTGCTATGCAACTTCCTTCAAAGAAAAAAAAAAAGATTTCCCTCCCTGAGAGAATATATTTAAATAGAAATTTATTAAAATAAACAAGCAAAAAAAAAAAACAGAATATATCCTTTAGGATAAGCCAAAAAAACGGCCAGACACAGTGACTCACACCTGTAATCTCAGCACTTTGGGATGCCAAGGCAGGTGGATCACTGAGGCCAGTTCAAGACCAGCCGCTTGGCCAACATGGTGAAACCAAAAATACAAAATTATGGAACCCTACTAAAAATAGTAAAAATTCAAAAATTAGCCAGGTATGGTGGCATGCAACTGTAGTCCCAGCTACTCTGGAGGCCGAGGCATGAGAATCATTTGAACATGTGAGGCAAAGGTTGCAGTGAGCCAAAATCACGCCACTGCACTCCAGCCTGGGCTACAGAGCGAGACTCTATAAAAAACAAAAACAAACAAAAAAAAAAAACCTGAAAAGCAGAATGCAAAAATGCATCTTTAAAAACGAACAAATATATACTGAAAAATAAAATAGGCAAGAAGAAAATATGCCAAAACTTTATCAGTAATTGCCCCAGGAATGGGCAATTTTTCCTGGACACTTTTTTCAAACTCCTGAATTTCATACAGTGAGTAAGTATTACTTCAAAAGCCATTTAAAAAGCACAAAATAGGAAACAAAACCAAGAACTTCTAGTGAAGATGGCACTGTAAGGCCGTGATTTGTCAAACTCCTCTGCTCCATAGATATGCCAATCACACATACAATTTTTAAAAAGAGAAAATTACTCCCAAAGAATAAAAGATTAGTAATGATAATATATAAAGAACCCCAGATAATAGGAAAACAGTTGAAGAATGCAAACAGGAAATTCACAAAAAGATACCAAAACTGTGTCATCACGAGGTCATTGGAAATTAAAAGATGCCATTCTATATCCATAATACTGGAAAAACTTTGAAGTATGAAAATTCCAGGTATTGCCAAGGATATGGGGAAATAGAAGCTCCCATGATGCCAATGGTTGCATCAGTTGATATACCACTTTGGAGACAGTTTGGTAACATCTAGTAAAGTGTCCATAGGCATGCTCTATGACCTGTGAACACTGTTACAAAGTGTGCCTTTACCATGTGGACACAAGAAGCATGGCGCTAGAATTTTTATTGCAGCATTGCTTGAAATATTGAACAGCTGGGAACAATCTGCAGTTCTGTTAATGGAGAAAAGGATCAAGGAAACCGCAGGATCTCATAAAATAGAACCACTTTCAAAAAATTAAAATAAACAAGATAGAGCTTTAGGAATACGGATAAATGTTGAAAACATTGATTTGAATAAGAAAAGCAAGTTAGAGAATAATGTGCTGCATATAGCATTCTGGAACTTTGTGTTCCAGAACTGCAGTGAACCAAGATGGTGTCACTGCACTCCAGCCTGGGCAACAGAGTGAGACTCTACCTCAAAAAAAAAAAAAAAAAGGATAAACAAAAAATACGCATCGCATTACCATTTGTGTGCATTTTTAAAACACATAAAATAACACTGCTTCTTAAATAAATGCCAACTTCATAATCACTGAAGAAAAAAACTTTACATTTTATTGCTAAAAAAAAAAAAAAAAAAAAAAACCACTTTACACACCTTAAGCAAAATACAGGGTTTTTATATCTGACTATTGGGCACATGAGAGTATATCCTATTATGACCCATATTTTTCAAAATGCTTGATCTATTTCATGATTTTAAAAATTAAGTATTCACAGGATTTATCAATCAAGAGCCACTGTTGATTTTAGCCAGAGTAAACTGTGGGAGTGGCAGGGGAGAGTCTATTTCCTGAGGGGGAGGTGGGTGTGGGAGGCGAGGGGGCAAGGAGTGACCCCTGCGCTTCTGATGAGAGCCGACCTCAAGGCTGACAGGGAGGACAGAAGATCCCGAGAGGGCAGCCAGCGACAGGCGTGGCGTCCAGGCTGCACGGTGGGAAGACGGAGGTGTGGAGAAGCTGCTGGAAACAGAGGCAGAACTGCTGAGCGCCCTGGGAGGTCCTGGGGTGAGGCTGAGACAGCTGTGGGAGGGCAGGCGGCGGGGGTCACACGGAGAAGCCTGGCGCTGACTGGCCCAGAGGAAGCCCTGGCTGAGTGAAAGAGGCTGGGCCCGGCATGGTCAGGGCGAGGGAGGAAATGACCTGGAAGTCACCAGGACTGAGCCAGGACCTACAGGCAGCAAGGACGCAGAGGCAACAAGGCTGTGAGCTGAAATGCCCAGCACCTGAAGGCACTGATGGAGGGGACACGGAGGGGGACACGGATTAGCTTCCTGAAGAAGACTGTCTCACATTCCTTTTGCAAAAAAAAAAAAAAAAAAAAAAAAAAAAGTCATTTAGGAAAAACAAACATCATTAGCTTAGGTGGCTTCACCGTGGTTTAGATTCCTCATTCCCAGGCCCTGGGAGAAGGCCTGGCAGTTCATTCACAAGGGCACACTTTCTTTGTGATTTCAACTCTTGTTTTAGATACAGGGTGTACATGTGCAAGTTTGTTATGTGGGAATACTGCTTGTTCCGAGGTTTGGAGTATGGATCCCATCACGCGGGTATTGAGCATAGTACCCAATAGGCAGTTTTTATTATTATTATTATTATTATTATTATTATTTGAGATGGAGTATCGCTCTGTCGCCCCAGCTGGAGCGTGATCGCAGCTATCTGCAACCTCCGTCCCCAGGTTGAAGCAGTTCTCCTGCCTCAGTCTCCCGAGTAGCTGGGCTTGCAGGCACGTGCCATCATGCCCGGCTAATTTTTGCATTTTTTTTTAGTAGAGTTGGGGTTTCACTACTTTTAAGTGAGTCAGGTGATTTAAGTGAGTCAAGTGACCATCATTTACTGAGGCCATTTCCATTTTCTGTTGAAGAATGTGCAGAAGTAGGTGGTTTCCTATTATTTCTGAGATTCGCAGCCACTTTCTACCTTTCTGTGTGATGAAATTAATTTCCCCACATTGGCCAGTTCGGTCAGGTTGGTCAGTTTCGTCCCAAACTCCTGACCTTGAGTGATCCGCCTGCCTCAGCCTCCCAAAGTGCTGGGATTACAGATATGAGGCACTATGCCCGGCCCCAACAGGCAGTTTTTAAACCCACCCTTCCCTTCCTCCACCCTCTAGGAGTCCATGGTGTCTACTGCTCCCATCTTTGTGTCCATGTGTGCTCAATGCTTAGCTCCTGCAGGTAAGTAAGAACATGTGGTATTTAGTTTTCTGTTCCTGCATTAATTTGCTTAGGATTTGGCCCTCTAGCTCCATCTGTGTTACTGCAAAGGATACGATTTCATCCTTTTTTGTGGCCACATAGTATTCCGTGGTGTATATGTGCCACATTTTCTTCATGCAGCCTAGCATTGCTGGGCACCTGGGATGGTTCCATGTTTTTGCTGTTGTGACTAGCACAGCAATGAACATACAAGAGACTACATGTTTTCTGTGTAACTTGCAGAGGTAGGTTTTTTAACCACAGTCCATTGAGACTCAGGTCTCTTTGCACCCCAGCTTCTCCGCTGTTACCTTTACCACAGTGTCAGGCAGAGATGTGGGACTAGTTTTGGACGCTGGTTAAAGAGATAAATTGAAGGTACTTTTAATTTAGATCTAGAGGGACATATTTATATAGTTTGCATCACTTCTGTGGATAGGTATTACTAGTCATCCAAGGTAGGAATGGCTTCCAGGAATAATCCTGCCCATCCCGCCAACTCACTTGCCATCCTGACACAGGTCAGGGCCGGAAGTTTCATTGTTAGGAGAACGAGTCCCATGTTTTTCAGTGATAGGAGAAAGTGTTTAAAACAAATAGAAGTGGAAGCTAGTCTGTGGAAAATCCTTCAACCGTCTAACAAGTACAATAAAAATCAAGGAAGTATCAGGGAAAAGTATTTTAGCAGCATATTATGGATTAGTCTAAAAGGACATTGTTGTCTATGGTAATGTCTGTGGAATTTCTAAGTTTGTGATGCGATGTGATTTTTTTTTCATCCTAAACAAACATTCAGCCCTGTGCAGTGGTGAGCACCTGTAATCCCATCTATCCACGTGACTGAGGTGAGAGAATGCTTGAGCCCAGGAATTCCAGGCTGCAGAGTGCGAAAACTGTGCCTGTAAATAGAGAGACCCAGCCAGGGCAGCATAGAGAGGCCCCATCACTATAAAAATAATTAATAAATAAATGTTCAATTTCCTACCTAACTTTATATTCACAATTTAAAGAGGGTCCTTCAAAGTTGGATTCAAAACAATAATAAAGAGTAATAAAGAATTAAGTGTGCTTCTCCATCTTAAATTCACAAGGTTTTGCCTTTTCCCCAAAGAAATACATAAGATTTAGCCAAACATCATTTATTTTATTAAAATTTATGTAATCACTGTTTTTTTTTAATGTAATCTGAAGACCAGGGAATGAGACCAAAATTTTGAATGTAGCAATTCTTGCCAAGTTTAATGACCTCTTAATGGTATGAGAGTTTCCATGATTTTATATTTCTAATTGCTTTTTTATTATTGTTGAACAAAACTCTTCAAAACAAGAAAAAGTACTACTAATGATAGTCATAACCTTGTTTTAAAAAAATGAAGATACTGGAATTCTACTCATTATATAATGACTCAAACAATTAATTCCATAGAGCACTCTGTCATTTGAAAACAATCCAAAAGTGGTAGTCACCAGGATCCCACAGAGTCCACCTAGCCTGTCCATGGGGAAATTAATTCCGTCCACACAGAAAAGGAGAAAGTGGCTGCAAACCCCAGAAATAATGGGAAACCACCCAGCCCTGCACATTCTTCAGCAGAAAATGGGAATGGCCTCAGTAAATGATGGGCGCCTGACTCGTGCAGACATTCTTTTACTTAATACTATGTTTTTAAATGACCTGGCCAATCCAACTGGAAACTTGTATTAAAATGTTCCATTTGACAATACCTTCAGACGATTCACTAGGTGGGTGCAAAGGTAATTGCGGTTTGGGGCTGATCATTTTGTCTTTCCAGTAGACATCCCCTTCAGATTTTAAAGGGACCTTTTGAGGCAGATTGGCCTTTCTTCTTAAAATGTCTTTAATTCTGGCAAGGTGCAGTGGCTCACACCTGTAATTCCAACACTTCGGGAGGCCAAGATGGGCGGATCATGAGGTCAGGAGTTCGAGACCAGCCTGACCAACATGGTCTCTACTAAAAATACAAAAATTAGCCAGGCATGGTGGCGGGTGCCTGTAGTCCCAGCTACTCAGGAGGCTGAGGCAGGAGAATCACTTGAACCTGGGAGGTGGAGGTTCCAGTGAGCCCAGATCATGCCACCACACTCCAACCTGGACGAGACTCCATCTCAAAAAGAAAATTTTAAAAAAAGTCTTTAATTCTGTTTTGTTTCTTGGGAGGAAGTAACGACTTGCCCACTCAATAAAGGTGTGCACTATTGTGTTCATTCTCAAATTCTCGGGTGCCTTCCTGGAAAGCACATTGAACCATGAAGCTCATCAGAGCCTTGCCTAAGACCTGCCATCCATGCCCTGCCCTCAGGGCTCTCAGTGAAGCTCCCCTGGCTGCCACAGATGGAATTGGAGTACCACCCAACAAAATCTGCTCCAAGGCAAGGAGGATTTTCTGGACAGAATGCTTCTCACTGCTGTCTACCACCCATTGATATTTGAGGATTGAGATGTCTCTTTTGTCAGAATTTACTAATGACTGGGAGAATGTTTATCAAATGGGTTTTTGTTTTCTCTGGGCTCACCTGCCTGTTTCTTTTTTCTTTCTTCCTTTTTTTCAATACAGAGATAAAAGCAGAAATCAGTCACTCCGATTTCTCCAAATTATGAGCCCTGTGCTTTCCAAAAATGGTCCACTTGTGGGACAATGCACCACCTCACCCAGGATATTTGACAGGGAGCAAAGAGGCGGTAAGATCTCAGGGCTGGATGGGGCCTAAGTGGCTATTCATTCCTGTGCTTTTGCCCAGGGAGAATGGGATTTGCTGTGGACCAGCTGACAGCCATGAACTCCAAGGCCTCTCATTGCCAATTTTTTGGTGTTTTCATGATACAAGGCTATGCTTGCAAGTTAATAGAAAAATTAAAATTATACGGTTTAAAGGAAAAACTTACTTCTACTTTTTTTGACTTGTGTGCCCTTTAAGACACAGATAATCTAATTTCACCTCTCCAGTCTGGCCCCAGAGTATCTTCCATTCTCACCTCCCACCTTTTCCCCTCTATATATACCCTGTGCAGCTGGCTCACTCATTGCCCCAGTCTATCCTGGGCATTTTCTGGTCTTTAGGCTTTCGCTCAAGCTGAGAATTCTCCCTTAATACCTTCCCTCCTCCTCTATAGACCAGGCAAACCCTGCTAACCCCTCCAAATGTTACCTCAATTTCTGCCCCCCAAGTCCTGCAGTGGTCCCAAAGGTGTGCAGAGACCTGTTCCCCTGAGTGTCTCTTGGCACGATTCCTTTAACACTGGATCTGTGACACCATGGAGAAAGCTTCGCCTGCCACTTTCAGCCATTCTTACCACTCATCCTCTTATTATTTTGCATATATATGTCTTAATTTCTCAACTACATTGGAAAACTCTGAAAGGAAGAGCTCTTTTTGACATAAATTATCTGTACTCCCCAGAAAAAATATTTGGTACAATTCTTTATAACAGGTACTCAATAAATATTCATAAATGCAATCTAATTTGTAGGATGGGCAGATGGATGATAAGTAAACAAATGCACACCCATGTGTAAATCATTGAGTTTAGGTCTGTAAATTTGAAAACAATGTTGTTATCTGCAGTGTATCCAAACAGAATTCTACTTATCTAGTTTTTCCCACCCCAGTGCTGACTCTAGAGATCAGGTATATTGCACTCACTCATTGTATGTATATTTAGCTGTATCTTGAGGGATTCTTTGACTCAGAATGTTATGGATTTGTTGAGAATGACTGAACACATGGCCTACAAGGAGAATCCTGACCATTTGCTGGACACACTTTTGTAGAATGGCCTCTAAGGAAAATGCAGTTGTTCTGATAAGAATCCCAGTTCCTCCTGACCAACCTACTGCTGATAATCTGTTAACCCCAGCCAAACCAAGGATGTCATTCTGTCTGTCTGGATCTTCTGAAGGCCTCACATTTCTCTCCTGCCGCAACTCTCGTATGGGGTCATTTCCTCTAAGGACCACCGTAATTGAGTGTGTCTTTGTTCATGCACTAAACTTAAGAAGAGAGGTAAATACTAAATCCTCACCAACTTTACCAACTACAGAAAATTCTAGAAAGGCAGATCAAAGCTGACTGTGGCTGGCCGAGATCACAGGTGCCTCTCCATGCTGACTGGCCTGGGTCTGTGATCTTCTTCATGATTGCTGTCTCTCCATGGATCAGATTTCTCTCCTGTGTGGGAACCATGGGAAAAAGACCTGAACACAAAACCTCAAAATGCTTGAATTAAATTTTCTCTTTTGTTGTAAAAACTTGATGAAAATGTCAAAGAAAACCAAATCTCCCTGGACTGTGTAGGAGTGTTTTCCTATCCAAAGAGTCACTTAAAGACATTTTTAAAGATTCCAAGGTAAACGATCTCCATGAGAAAGTCAAGATCAGTTCAAATTATGAATGAAAAGTCTCCAAATATGTCTTTTGTAATATCAGAAATATACGCTTCGTTAAATGAAAAATGAAAAAAGTTACCTCTTCGTGAGTGAGTACATCAAAATTGCCACCTTCTCATCTCTTCATATTGAATCATGGACCACATTTTAAGGGCCTAGTCAAATATCTAGGGTGCATATCTTTTGTGTTTCCCAACACTCTTCACCTAGGTGATGGTTATTTGTAGCAACACATTTATCTACTGGGTGTTCCTTGAGGACCGTATGTTTCACATTTGTCTGTGCGTCTCACGTAGTGACCAGTACTGAGCTTTTTGCATTGTAGATACTCAATAAATATTGCTTATATAGAGAAGTGAATCAATGCTTTCTTATATTTGGCAAGGCCAAAAATTTTGGTGTCAGAAGTAGGATGCCCAGGTCCAATAATCACCAACAGTGTCACTGTCTAATTCCTACAAAGGAGAGTCACACATCTAAACAACTTATGCATGCTCAAAATGTGCCAGAGCCCAACAGCAGGCTAAGGACACACAACCAATGAGTCCACCTCTACTGCAGAGAAGGGTGTTCTGTAGCAACCTTCATCTATTCACTTAAACATGCGATCAACCAATAATTTGCTGGGAACATGAAAAAATGTCAGGCACTGTGCAAGATACTAAATACATAATACGGAGGTAAGTAAAGCACAGACTTTGTCTTCAAGAATCTCACAGTCTATTGGAAAAGAGAGACATGCTGAAAATAAATATAATTCAAATGACAGATCAAAAAAAGACCAAGTGCTAAGGGTTTCCAATAAAGGGAGCATAAAAATGAAGTTTTTCTTCATTTTTAGAGAAGAAAGAACAGGCTTTGAAGAAGAGATGGTGTTTGAGCAATATTTTCTACAAATGAAAGTGTGCCCGAATGAAAAGCAAGGAAATAATAGTTTAGGACAAGAAAATACCCAATGTGTGCTTGCAGGAAGTTTAGAGTGAAAATGACAGTATGAGGAAGAAGATCCAACTATTGTGGCTGAATATATTGAGAAGGACAGAGGGGCAAAGGCTAAAGATGAAGCTACAAGAAATAAGTCAGGGCCAGATTACGACAAACACATGACAGCAACATTCAAAACTTTGGAAGCTGCCAAAAAAAATCATTGAAGTGCAAGAAAAACTCAATGAAAGGAAGAAAAGATATGAAAATAATAAACAGGAGGGAAAGATATCAAAAAGAGGCAGCCTACGCGCATCAGCGATGTTTCTTTGATTGCTTAAGTTTCCGAGAACCAGCTCTGGTTCTTAAGTCCAGAGGGAAGCTACTGGCAGGAGCCAGGGAGCTCGCTGCATCATCCAAGCAAGGCTAGAGATCCAGGCTGGGACGGAGCAGAATGCTTGCCCGGGTCAGGGGAGCAGGGACTACTCAACAGTCTCATCCAGACACAATCGTGGAAGAAAATGAACTCCAGCCATAGTCAGACTTTTTATCACTCTGCTGGAAATTCAAATTCCAGGAATGTAAGCATGAAGACTCACATTCCTTAGTGAGGAGAGGGCAGGACTCCCAGATAACCAGTCCCAACAGAATGCACCCAAGGAGGGAAATGCAATTCCCCAAAAAGAAATCAAGCTGGGGTCAATGATGGGCAGCCAAAAACTCAAAGATGAAGACAGAAAGTTCACTGCAACAAGCAATACTGCAGAAGGGAAAACCAGCACAGAAAGAGAAGAAATCATCAGAGTTGAGAAGATCTTTCTTCCTAGACTGGAGAAAGCCCTGAACCTGGACATCCGTAGTTCACAACAAGTAGCTTGGAATATTAATGAAAAGAGTGCAATACCCAGGTATATCCCAGCAAAATATTCCTGGTGCCTCAGATCTTGCTCTGCACAAGGGGAGAAATGAAGGCATCTGTTAATTCCTGTTTGCTTAGAGAGATGGATGGGGAGGGAGGGAGCCATGCCCACAATTTGAGCTGAACTTAAGTGAAGAGAAATGAAAGTTCCCCTACCCATTCCTTTTTTTTTTTTTTTTTTTTTTTTTTTTTGAGACAGTCTCGCTCTGTCGCCCAGGCTGGAGTGCAGTGGCGCAATCTCGGCTCACTGCAAGCTCCGCCTCCCGGGTTCACGCCATTCTCCTGCCTCAGCCTCCCGAATAGCTGGGACTACAGGCGCCCGCCACTGCGCCCAGCTAATTTTTTTCTATTTTTTAGTAGAGACGGGGTTTCACCATGGTCTCGATCTCCTGACCTTGTTATCCGCCCGCCTCGGCCTCCCAAAGTGCTGGGATTACAGGCGTGAGCCACCGCGCCCGGCCCAACCATTCTTAAGGTATATAATGTTCATGACTGGAGCAGACTGATGCTGAATTGGAAAGGCACAGTGGTAGGCACCACTTGTATGAAAAAGGCATGATCTGGAGCCAGGAGGGTGACAAGGGGACCCTGACAACAGCTTTCAATAACAATGTGAAACACTGTCTTCACCAGGAGCAGAGAAACCCTGAACATGTTGCCTTTAGGAAAACAGTTCTCTGAGTTGATTTTAAGAGATTTTAAGAGATTCTCTCTCTGCAAATTATCATCTGTTTTTGGGAAGGTTGAATGTGTGTTGCCCAAGATTTTCCCACAGACCAGCAGGCCCCAGGAAGACGGAGGAAGCACATCTTCACCCCAACGCTGATAGGGACCTGGGAAGGAGCTCATCCATGGGGTGCACAGTACACCCTGCACTATTTCACTTGACTCAGAAGCCAGAACCCACCAGAGTATACTATGCCCAAGCTCTGCTTACTAGCTGGACCACATACACCATGCTTTGGGAAATGTGAAGCTATGAATTAGTGGGACCTCCAAAATGTCCTGGGGAAATGGGCTACACTGTAAAAATTCACCTATCTGGACCCTTAAGATTGGTTTAGTATATGCACGTTGTACCTCAGTAGAAGAATGGCTGCAGGGGCCAGAGCATGAGTTGTTCTTTAACTGTGTGGTGAGGCTCACTGTAAAGACACCCAGGAGAATGGAGGATGGGGACTCAAGGCAGAGAAGCTAGGCCCAGAAACAGGGTGAAGCCAGGAAGGGATCCCAATCAAACATTTATATTCTTCCATTCTTTTTCCCTTAGCCTCTATAGAATATTCTACTGGGCATCGTGCTTAAGAACTTTTTCCTAGCTGGTGCAGTGGTTCATGCCTGTAATCCCAGTACTTTGGGGAGCCGAGGCAGTAAGATCACTTGAGCCCAGGAGTTTGAAGCCAGCCTAGGCAACATAGTGAGACCCTGTCTCTACAAAAAAAAAAAAAAATTTAATTAGTCAGGGGTGGTAGCTTGCGCCCCTGGTCCCAGCTACTCAGGAGACTGAGGTGGGAAGATCACCTGGGCCCAAGTCAAGGCTGCAATGAGCTATGATTGCACCTCTGCACTCCAGGCTGGACAGCAGAGTAAGACCCTATCTCAAAAAATAAAAAAGAATATATTCCTATCTTATAATATCCTCCAATTCCTTTCAAATTTTCAGTTTAAAAAAGTTGGAAGAAAAAAGAGGAAATTTCTGAAAGATGTAATCTGAAGAGATGAATAAAATTAAGTAACTCAAGGTTGGAAATTTTGTAGTAAAAATTATAGGCAAAAAAATGTACTTCAACAGGACACAAAACCAATTCTAAATCATTGTTCATGTGATTACAGAATTCAAGGTCAAAGGTAATTATTGACAAATAAGATGTGAAAGATAAGTAGATAATAATTATCTGGATCTGTAATTCCAGTTTCATCAAAAAGAACTAGAAAATAGAGTGAAGAGTAAGGGAGGAATTAGCTCATTCTAAATTTATCCTCTTATAATACAGGAGTAGGTAGTTGCTATTTCATTCATGGAATTGATCATTAGAGAAAACTGCATTAAATAGAGTTTTTAAATTTAACAGTAAAAGGAGGGGAAATAGCTTTTAAAGCCACCAAATCATTAGAGGGAAAAAATAACTACAAGAAAACATAATCCTCATAGTAAAAGACCCAAGTTTTAAATAACAGCACATCTTTGCAATTTTTAATTTAATGTTTTTCATCTAAAGCATTTTCACTCATATCACCTTACAAGAGTAATGTGTGAAGATCTTTGCTTCTTAGTGGCAAAGTTGTTGCTGGGAAGTAATAAGACTTTCAAGATGGAGACATTAATATCCCATAGAATTCTGTTTGTCTAGTAAGCCTCTGAATTGAAGTTCTGGCAAATAGAATGAACATTTCGCCATCAGGGATGGCAAACAAGATTCCTAGAAGTTCTTGTTTTCCCCAGTACTAAGATGTTTTGTGTCTTGCATTTTCCTATTTGTATATTTTCCTTTTCCAACTCTCACAACTGAGACTCAGTTTTCTTGACCTTCTGTAAGAGTCAGTTTTTGTCTATGATTTCCAAGCTGTGAAATATGATTATATAGGAAATTATACAAAAACTCCTAACATCAGCTATTACAAAAATATTTTTATAGTTATAAAATTATAATCTCATACCAATGGCATTGCTGTCAGCTATGAATTTTATAGTATCTGTGGTATTTCTACACTACCTATGAAATGCAGTTAGGTAGATGCCTTCTAATTTTTGCTTTTTGCAAGCTAAGTCATTTGGTTTTGGGGTCTTAGTGATTAAAAGAAGGATATATATACCTCTGTTAAGTGACAATCACCGAAGGTACCTTATACACTCAAACCTGGAATTAGGTCAAGAATTGTTCTTAAATTTCTATCATCATTCTCAGTGGGGAAAAACTGCTTGCAAATGTTTTAGATTCTTCTTAATATTCTATAGATATATTGGGCAAGAAAGCTTTCTAAACTAGCAAAAAAAAAAAAAAAGCATTTTGAATTGAGTAAAGTTAAATTGGCTTTTATTCTAAACTGCTTAAAGTCTAAAACATGTTTGATCTAATGGTGATTTGTGAAGTGGGCTGAAATTTGGAAGTAACTCTTGAAAACTAAGCAAGACTTCTGCTTTCTGACAAATTATCCAGGAAAGAGTCATTCCAGTTTTTATTTAGGCCCCAGCCTTTATCGACATAGTTTGATGTTGCTATCTTGGAGCTAAAAGAACAAAAGCAATAGGTCTACAGAATTTATTCCCCACTAAGCATTTAAGCAACTTACTCTGTTACACTTCTGTCTTTCGATTACTTCATTGTTTCCGTTGTGGCCAGCCAGAATTTAACAGACATGAATTAGGACTTCGCATGTCTTTCCTGTGTATTCAGGTCTAGGTCCTACAGCCCATCAGACACAGGGCTGACCATATGACTTGCTGTGTTGTTAAGTCTGTTGGTACAATTAGCAGGCTAGCAGCCACAGGGACCCGGTCATGTAAATATGACCATCGCCATTTAGATAAAAAACATAATCAAAGCTCACGAGTGAGCAGTGTGCTGTGCTACCCGAACTCTTCTGAGTCGTGTCTCGGGATGTTGAGAGTGAAATGATTCAGGCCAGTCTTGGAGAAATGTGGAAATTATGTGAACTTTATTTCATAAGAATACCTTTTAATACTTGATCTCTTGGATTTATTGATTAATATTGATTACCTATTTTTTAATTTTTATTTTTTAATTAATACATGATAATTATATATATTTATAGCATACACAGCAATGTTTCCATACATATAACATATAGAGATCACATCAGAGTAATTAGCATATCCATCAATTCTATCATTTATCATTTATTTATTTTGGGAACATTCAGTATTCTCCTTCTAGAATATAAACTGTTCTACGATAAAGACATACACCCACATATGTTCACTGCAGCACTATTCACAATAGCAAAACCATGGAATCAACCTAAATGCCCATCAACAGTAGACTGAATAAACAAAAAGTGGTTCATAAACACCATGGAATACTATGCAGCCATGAAAAAGAATGAGACCATGCCCTTGGCAGCCACATGGATGGAGCCAGAGGTAATTATCCTCAGCAAATTAACACAGAAACAGAAAACCAAATACCCTATGTTCTCACTAATAAGTGGGAACAATGAGAACACATGGACACTAAGAGAAAAATAGACACTGGGGGCTATTTGAGGGTAGAGGGTGGGAGAGGGGAGAGGATCAGAAAAAAAGATTCTTAGGTACTATGCTTATTACCTGGGTAATGAAATAACCTATACACCAAACCCTCGTGACATGCAGCTCAGCTATAAAACAAACCTGTGCATTTACTCCTGAGCCTAAAATATAAGTTTAAAAAAGTCCTTCTAGCTATCTAAAAATATATACTATTGTAACTATAGTCACCCTACAGTGGTCTAGAGAACTGGAACTTTTTCCTCCTATCTAGCTGTGATTACCCATTATTTCATATTCATTTCTCCTACCTGGAAAGACTGCCTGTCTCGCTGAGCATGTGCTGTATGGTGACTTGATGCTGAGCACCTGACTTCGATGATCTCGTTTAACATGCTTGAGGCTTAGGGCTTTCTTTCTTAAAGGGGTATCATTTCATGGAGTTTCCCCTTAGTCATGTGCCTTGATCACTTTCACTGTCATAGAAATGTTGCCCAAAAATGAAGGGTGGTGCATCTTAAAAAAAAAAAAATCACAGCTTAGTATTAAACAGAGTTTATTGTTCATTTATCAGCAACTAAAATGCCAAGACAAGCTTCCCACGACCTGTTCCAGTTCAGTTAGATCCAAACCGAGAAAGCTGGAACTCAGTTTCATCATCGTTCAACAGCCAGGAAACACTCGTTTCAATGTAGTTCCTTGATCATAAGAAACAGGGAGCTGAAATCAATGTGGGGACGTGGAATTATCCTCAATTAGAATTAGATGCCATGCATTTTAAGCACTGAAGCTCAGATTCAGACTCTGCCAAAGAGCAATCAGACACGAGTCCCCCAGGAGTTACTCAACAATTAGAGGACTGGGCTGGCAGTGTTCACTGGGATATGCGTCAGTATCTTCCCACCAGGGAGTGTGGCTGACCTTGGTTTCTAAAGTGGAACTCCCGCAACCCCAGCCCCTACACCAGCCTGCACCAGCCCCTACAGCACCTGTGCATAATTGAAAAGCTCCTCCCGCTCCAAATCCTTTTAAATTAAGCGAAGTTAAATTCTTTCTGTGATTACTGCAAGTCTGGAAAACAAAAAAAATAAAAAATAAAAAACAAAAACAGAAGCAAAAGGTTTGCAGAATTCCTTGCAAAGATGAACATGGCCTGAGCCAGAGTCCACAGCTCTTTGGAAAGCACACAGAGGGGGAAGTTCCAGCCCCAGCTGGCCCGCATGGCCTGGTGCTCTGATGCCCACGTGGCTTGATGCTCTGGGCTCTGGCACCAGCATAGCCCCTACCTTCCCTGACTAACCGGTGCCTATGAGAACCAGAAAGTGCTGGAACACAGAAGGATCCTACCAGACACTGTTTTTTTCTTGGGTTATTATTCTATTAAGATTTCATGGATATTCTGTCTCCTGATACAATCCAAAATCAAATTGTACTGAAAAGCCTAGATCTATGTTAAAAATGTTACTTATGTTTCATAGTCTTCGAAAAAGACTACAGCAAACTGCTAAACTAGAAAATGTGACCAGTGTGGAATGATCCATTTGGTCTACAGTGCAGATTAAGCCCAATGTTTTCTTGTTGATTTTCTGTCTGGACGGTTTTCCCAATGCTGAAAGTGGGGCATTGAGGTCTTCTCTGATTACTATGCACTGTATGCCTGTATCAAAATGTCACATTCACCCCATAAATATGTACAACTATTATGTAACCATAATATAAAAAATAAAATGTTTTGTTTATTATCACAGCACCACCACTCCCCTCTACAGACACACATACACACGAGCCCTTTATATCCTAAGCCTTGGTCAAATTTCCAACTATGGTTGGACTCGGCAGACGAGATTATGGAATCTGATGATAAGCGAATAACCCTGCTCCAGTGAAAAGCTCCAGTGCCCCTGGAGTTTGCAAAGGCAGAGAGAACAAATTAAGGTGGCCCAGAGAACAGAAACAACACTGGATATTCTGAACAGAGGGGATTTAACACAGCGACCTGCTCACAGAACTATTGGAAGCATTGAGGAAACAAAAAAGAACAGGTCAATTAGCCCAGAAAATAGCAATTTTAGGAAGCTTGCTGGTGTGTTGAAGGCCATGGCGTTGGTTACTCTGTCCTTCTAACAGGACCTCATGCTTGTTGACAAAGAGAGTTCCTTTGAGGAATGTCCAGCAATGTCTCCTCATTCAGACTCTCAGAGCAGCTGTGACCTTCGCACCACAATTCTCTGTCCTCCTGGGACCTCTGTCCAACTTAAGTAAGCACAGGGGATATGGCAGAACAAGGGGCCAATGTGAGAGAAATGTGATCGGTTCAGTGCAGGATGAGGTTCCCCAGGGGTAAAGCAAGAAACCCAAAGAGAACAGGCAATTGGAAAATAGATCACCTTTCAGCTGAGAAGGCATGAAACAGAACATGATCACATTAGCAACACTTTTTGTTGGGATAGCTACATCATCTAAATATTTTCACAAATATCACCTCATTTAACGTTCAAAAAAGCTGGAGGGCATTCGAAGGGAGCTGGCCAGCAAAGAGGGAGCAAAGGATGATGGAACTGCTCAGAAACACAAGAGGATGGCGCAGTTTCCCTGCAGTGAAAAAAGACAGCTTCCAGGAGGAAGCGGTGGTGAAATGCTACCAAGATGTTAAGAAGAATGAGGCTAGGCTGGATACAGTGGCTCGCACCTGCAATCCCAGCATTTTGGAAGCCCAAGATGGAAGGATCACTTGAAGCCAGGAGTTTGAGACCAACCTGGGCAACAAGGTGAGACCCCATCTCTTCAAAAAATAATTTTTAAAACTTAGCTGGGAATGGTAGTATGTGCTTGTAGTCTCAGCTACTTAGGAGGCTGAGGGAGGAGGATCCCTCAAGCCCAGGAGTCAGAGGCTGCAGAGAGCTATGACTGCACCACTGCACCCCAGCATGAGTGACAGAGCAAGACCCTGACTCTGGAAAAAGAACGGAAGAAGAATGAGGCTGTGGAAAGGTAGAAAAGGAAGCCACTGAAAACCCCGAAGAGTTCATTCAAGTGACCAGAGAGGACAGCAGCTCGATGACAGAGGCAGAAAGACATGGAGATAATGGTTCTTACAGATTTTGCCATGAAAAGGCAGAACGTAAGATAGTATTTCACCTGTGTGTTTTCTTTTTGTTACTTGTTTTTTAGTGAAACCTCCTTACTGCCTCACATTATAATAACATTGACATTTTGAGGTTTTCAGAGTGAGACTCAAATTCTCTCTCTCTGTCCCTCTCTGTCCCTCCCACCAGCCTTGAAGGGAAGAGGCACCAGGGACAGGAGGAGAATGTGTTGGATCCAGCCAGACACCATGCTTTTGTTCTTCTTTTGACTTTTTAGACTCTTTCATAAAGAGGAAATTCGTCAGCAAATTTAACCTTTTAATTGCCAAAGGGACTCAAGTCTTACTGTCATAAGTCATCATTATCTGATTTCTTTCACTGTTGAAGTTCTCAGAGTTCCTATTAGTATCTCACATGCAGAGGCATAGATTCTGCTCTGAGCATCCACTCTAGAGAATCATTGCAGACATCACTACCTCTCTGATTAAACAAACAAAAAAAAGTTGAAACCAAAAAGAGGGCATTTGGGCCAGACGCAGTGACTCCTGCCTGTAATCCCAGCACTTTGGGAGGCCGAGATGGGCGGATCACCTGAGGTCAGGAGTTCGAAACCAGCCTGGCCAACATGGTGAAACCCTGTCTGTACTAAATATTCAAAAATTAGCTGGACTTGGTGGTGGGCACCTGTAATCCCAGCTACTCAGAAGGCTAAGACAGAAGAATTGCTGGAACCCGGGAGGTGGAGGTTGCAGTGAGCCAAGATCGTGCCATTGCACTCCAGCCTTGGCGACAAGAGCAAGACTCTGTTTCCAAAAAAAGGGAGGGAGAGGCATTTAAATGGACTGCAGTTTTCTTTTGCTTATTTTTAAAGTGGGCTGGGGAAAGACAGTCTTCAGACGGGCAGGACAGGAGGCCTGAAGAGGCCTGGGTTGCTCTTGCTGGGGTCTTTGAATCCCTGCAGATTCAGAGGGCCTTGCCCAGCAGCTGAGGGGCGCACTTCCCAAGTACTACAGGCTGGGAGCTCAGTTTCACCTGTTCACCGGGCTCCAGGCCATGGTGCTGGGGCAGCTTCTCACTTCAAATAGATGGAGTTCCTGCCACAGCAACATTTTGTCACCAGAATCTGCTCCTCCTCCCCGAGGGATAGTTCCCCATTGCTCTTGGTGGACAGCACTGCCCAAGGTAAGTTTCCTGTTCCCACTGGGTAATTCAATCCAAACAGATCAGTGAATTTGCCCATGTTTGTTTTGCTTGAGAAACACAGTTGCTGCTATAGACAAGTCCCTTTTATGTGACCTCAAGCATTAAAATATCCCACAAGCCACATCAGAGGTTTGCTAAGACATTTAGAACTGGCTTAATCTTCATTTTTACACAATAGACCAGACAGGACTAAATCAGTCACGGACTAAGACCTTTGGGAGATGAATCGTAGAACACACTTACTATGTTCTGGTGTTATGTGGAATCCATCCGGTTTCATCAGCCCCACCAAGTCTTATTAGCCATGTTAGCCTGTATCACACCATACTCACTATTGTCCTAAAAGGGGGAAACCACAAACTAGAGATAGAAAAGGGTGAAGTTTGTGGTCCTGAGTTCTAAATTATCCTGAGACTTCCCTCCGATGATTTCCTCTGTCTTTTTTTTTTTTTTTTTTTTTTGAGAGATACGGGGGGTCTTGCTCTGTCACCCAGGCTAGAGTGCAGTGGCAACTGTAGCCCATTCACTGCAGCCTTGAATTGCTGGGCTCAAGGACCCTCCTACCTCAACCTCCTGAGTAGCTGGGATAACAGGTGCATGCCACCATGCCTGGCTAATATTTATTTGTTTATTTATTTTGTAGAGACAGAGTCTTGTCATGTTGTCCAGGATGGTCTTGAACTCTTGGGCTCCAGTGATCCTCCTGCCTCAGCCTCCTGGAGCACTGGGATTACAGCCATGATTTTCTAGAGCCGATGTTCTCCAAATCATTAAACTGTAGTGTTACTTCAAGAATCAATTTCAAATGCCACCTCTTTGATGAAGCTTTGATCCTTTGCACTAGGTCACAGTAATGTCTCCCACCTTGGACTTCCAGTAGCTTTTCATCTGTCCTACTCAGTAGGGATGAAGTATAAATATATACATATTTGGAGACAGGGTCTCACTCTGTTTCCCAGGCTGCCAGCAGAATGCACTGCAGCCTCCAACTCCTGTGCTCAAGCAATCCTCCTGCCTCAGCCTCCCAAGCAAGTGGGACTACAGCTGTGCACCACCACCCTCTGGCTAATGTTTTAAATTTCTGTAGAGGTAGGTCTTGCTATGTTGCCCAGGCTGGTCTCAAACTCCTGGCCTCAAGCGATCCTTCTCCCTCGGCCTCCCGAAGTGCTGGGATTCCCGAAGGTGAGCCACTGTGCCTGGTGCTCTATTTTCATATACTGCTTCCACGCTCAGATTCTAAACACTTTGAGGCTGGGGCTGTCTCCTCTGTATTTACTGCGGGTGCTGCATGTGGTAGCTACTCAGCAACTATGTGGATGAGTCCAGGTTGACCACTCTGTGTCGGTCTGTGCCTGCAGTTCCTCGGCATGTGTGATTTGGGTCTTTTACCAGAACTGTTGTCCTGCCCTCCTTGGTGATATTCATAGTGCTTAAGACATACCGAATGCTATCCATGAAAATATATCACCAGGCTGATCAATTAAGTGTTATAGCCGTCTTCAGCCTCTGATCAATTTTGGTTGTCCTGGGGATGTTCTGGTTCATAGTAGAGCATGATTTGAGCAGACTCAACTTGTCTGTTTTCTTATTTTGGACCTCTGAAGGGTCTAAGATCAAACATACTCATCACAAAACCAGGTGGCCATGATCTGACTCAGGGCCTGGAGGAACTTGTGAAGCTGCACATTTCTCTATTGGAAACCAGCATCCATCCAGAAGATGGAACTGCAAATAGCCCGAGCCTATGCCTTTTGTACTTCAATCAGCATTTTAGAAAAAAATATAAATATACTAATTCTAACAAGTTTTAGGGGGTGAGGGGACGGGAAGATGCAAATATTTGAAGTAAATAACTTTGGACTTTAACTACGGATACTGTGAAATCAGTTCTCTAATTACATATATAATAAATCATTTTCCCCTCAGCAAGATAACTAATTAATGAGCAAAACACAGGCAGACTCTCACCAACTCTTAACAGATGCTTATGTAGAATTGTCAGGATACCAGAAAAGATCGTTTTCAAAAGAAGCAAGTTCCAATTCCTTCCATTTCCAGTCTTCCTGCTCTAGGTAACAATTGCTGTACTTAAAGCCACAGCTCTCCTGAAGGAGGAGAATCAGTGCACGGGGCAGCTGAGAAGCCCAGGTACCAGTGAATAAATCAGGAGCAGTAAGCTCTCCTGTTGCTCTCCTGTATTTTCTCTCTAGAAATTTTTTTTGAGGGGCAAAGGATCCCTGGGAGCGATTTCCTTCATTTCCACCACAGAAAAGACCAGGCAAGGAGGAAATGCCAAACCCAGAGACTGCAGACCTCACAAAACAGAGGCCGTACGCTTAAGGATTTTCCTTCTCTTTTGTTGACTAGCCAGCCTCCAGCCTCAAAAAAAAGAAGAAAAAAAAAAGGCATGTTACCCGTCTTGAATTCATTTGTTTTCCTTTTTTTCCTTTCTTTTCTTTTTGAGACAGAGTCTCACTTTTGTTGCCCAGGCTGGAGTGCAGTGGCACAATCACGGCTCACTGCAGCCTTAACCTTAGCTCACTGCAACCTCCACCTCCTGGGTTCAAGCAATTCTCCTGCCTCAGCCTCCCAAGTAACTGGGACTACAGGCATGTGCCACCACGCCCAGCTAATTTTTTTGTATTTTTAGTAGAGACGGCGTTTCTCCATGTTGGCCAGGCTGCTCTCGAACTCCTGACCTCAAGTGATCCACCCACCTTGGCCTCCCAAAGTGCTGGGATTACAGGTGTGAGCCACTGCATTTGTTTTATTTTTGGGGACAGAGTCTCACTCTGTTGCCCAGGCTGGAGTGCAGTGACACAATCACGGCTCACTGCAGCCTTAACCTCCCAGGCTCAAGCCATCCTCCCACCTCAACCTCCCAAGTAGCTTGGACTACAGGCGCACACCACCACACCAGGCTAATTGTTTTTATTTTTATGTAGAGACAGGGTCTCACTTTGTTGGCCAGGCTGGTCGTGAACTCCTGGGCTCAAGCGATTCTCCCACTTTGGCCTCCCAAAGTGCTGGGGTTACAGGTGTGAGTCACTATGCCCAGCCTCATTCTTTAATTTGGATAATAAATACTTTTCACACCTGCCCAGGCTCTTAAATATTCACAAGAGACTTATAGGGACTGAGTGACTGATTCCTCCCAGCCTCTAAGCCACCCCGCCTGGGGCTGGTCTCAGGGATCTGTAAATGCCGCCACCACCCCGGCCTCAGCATTCACCGTGCAGCTCAACAACTCTACAGCAACTCCCAGCTCCTTGTGGCTGTCTCCTTTGCCCTCCTGCTGTTAGTGAATTCTGCAGGGTCACACAGCTATTCGTGCCTGTTATGACTTCTTGGCTTCTTAACTAGACTGAAGACTCAGTAGGCAGGTATTATCTGAGTGGGTCTACTCATCAGCATCTGTTTCTTCAGACTAGCTTCTAAGAAATTAGCCCCTTTTTCCAATGGGCAGGCTCTAGCCTCTCCTGGATAATTCACAGCAAACGGGATTCTGTGCAACTAACAAGAGAATGCAAGTGCACGCAGGGTGTTCTAGATGGACAGGAATTGCAACCCCGGTACTGTAAAAAGAACTTGTGTCTAAGGGTAAGAAGTGTGAGTTCAGATTCCTCTAAAAGTTCCCTGCCTAAGTCTCTGTTCTAGCCAACATTCCCAGACATCAGTTAATACAAAAAAGATCTACTTGTAAAAAAAAATCATTAACTAGCTAACATTGACTGCACACCCACCAGGAGCTCAGCACTGTTCTGAGTGCCTCATGGGTATCCTCTTAGTTTGTTCTCAGTGGCCCTATCGACAGGCACAGCTGTCTGTTTCTATAATCACCTCTGTTTCACAGAAGAGGTAAGTGAACGTCCAGCCATGAAGCAGGTGCCCACACTCATGGATGCTGTGCCAGGAAGTCCGCCCCGCACAGTCCACTCCTCACCTCTGCACTGCACCAGGCCACCTTTCCTCCACCTGCGTCAGCACAAAAGGCTCTTTTCCTCATCCTAATGTACCTTCTGGTATATTCACCACAGGATTGATGAAATCTATCAAAATTTCCTGGGTGAAAGAGTAGAATTTTTTTTCAGTCACCCCTTTTTACCCTAATAATTCCCAGTTGTGATGCCATACACCTCCAGGAGCACCTGGTCTTCTGTACAAATAGCATCCTCTGGATTGGAGTAAGGTTACAACCCAAGCTCCTGGCCCCTGCTTTTGCCTTTCCTGTTCGAGGATCAGTATGTGTTATTCATTCGCCCATTGTAGAAGCATAAAAATGTTTGAGATCCTGTGTTCCCTAAGTCCTATGTGACTTAGAATTTTTCAGGTAGTAAGTAGCAGAAACGAACTCCAATAAGCCTCAGCACAAAAAACAAAAATTTACTTATTCACCTAGCAAGAAGGCATCCAAGGCGTACACCTGCTTCAGCCACAGTGTGATCCAGACACTCAAACAATGTCCTCAAGTTTTGATCCTTTAGTTTGCTCTGGTTTCATGTGTGTTGACCTCATTCTCTTAAGATGGTCATCAGATATTTTAGGCTTAATACTAGCAATTATAGAAGACAGAGAGTATCATTTTTATATAGCTCCAGCAATGGGACTGGGGAGGGCTCTGATGGACCAGACAAGGTTACTACCCACCCCTGAACCAGTCATGTGGCCTAAAGAGTATGAAATTCCAATTGACCAAGCTACTGTGTTTTGGCCACCTGTGGGGAAGTCACTCCCACATGAACCCATATGAAATGGGTTCTTCGTAAAGAGAAAAGGAATGGTGAACAGAAAAAAAACAACAAATTCTAATAGAGATCCTGTCAACACACATATCAACACACATTTGAAAGGCAATCCCAAATTGCAACATTCTCTGCATGCAGTATTTATTCTTTGCAGAATCCAGTAGACCAGGCAAACTAAGAAGGTGTTTAAGCAGGTTTGTGGCCATCGATAAGTCAAATACGATCTCTGAGCCTCAGTTTCAAGTGAGTAAACTGGCCTAAATAACCATTAAAAACCTTCCTTCCCTTAAAAAAAATACGTAATTTAAGTAGTGTTCTCAATTATTAAAATACCAACTCAAGAAATTATGATATTGTACTGGCAATCAAAACTATGTTTTGTCCCAGCTGCTAGATCACAGAATTATGTATAATGTTTTAATAACTTTAATAATCTGAATCACAAGTTAACACAATAACTTTCCAAGCAAAATACTGCACTTGCTCACTGCAAAGGTTTTATTGGTAGAAGATCACACACACAGCAGCTGTATTTACAACCTGACTTTGAAATTTGGGAAACGTACATGTTTCCTGGAAAGCTATTTGGATTTTAGGGCATGATAATTTTGCTTTGTGGATCCATTCATCAAATGAAATCATCTTTTTTGGAATGTTATTTTCTGGTAAGAAAAATAATGACATGCACCACATTATGTTCAAAAAATGTTCCATTTAGACCACATTTCCAATCTGCAGCCCTATGAATTCTAACGAGGTAGACAGACTCACATTGTGAGATAAAAGGCGTTATGTACTCAATTGAAGTCAAATGCAAGAATGAGCCATGTGCAGTAAGGAGAGTCACATCTTTGTTGATTTTGACCTAAATTGTTGAAATACTGTTTTTAAGAAATTAAGCAGTCAGATGATTTTTTCCATAAATAGCCATTCACATGTGAAAATCTTTACCATAACCCTACCACATTTGAAGAATAAATTATAAAGCTCTCATTTTGTCTCCCAAGTTTTCATTATACCATTTTAAAGACAACTTTCATCCTTGCTTAAAAGGCATGGATTCCAGATGTATGTTTGTTAAGTCCAGTAAGAACACACAACAATATCTGAGTAAGACATAAAACTATCAGTCAGGTATCCAGATGATCTATTTCTTCTACAAGCACTAATGACAATGTGTGGAAACTTCCAGAAGTTCAGGACCACATA
This sequence comes from Chlorocebus sabaeus, assembly GCF_047675955.1. Classification (NCBI taxonomy): domain Eukaryota; kingdom Metazoa; phylum Chordata; class Mammalia; order Primates; family Cercopithecidae; genus Chlorocebus; species Chlorocebus sabaeus. The sequence continues at coordinate 32,187,208 of NC_132912.1, forward strand.
GCTGGAGTATAAATTCAATCAAACTTGCTTTCTCCCCTTGGTCTATAAACCCCTTCAAGTCTCCAACTCTTCTTCTTCAGCTCTCCTGTGGTTTTGTTTTTCACATCAGTTATAATTTTATCACATAACACTTAAATTTTGAATTTGACTCTGTATTTCCATTTTCTGAATATTACTTCATTTAATATTCTTAAATGAAAAAGGTAGCCAGGCACAGTGGCTCACGCCTGTAATCCCAGCACTTTGGGAGGCTAAGGCGGGCAGATCACCTGAGGTCAGGAGTTCAACACCAGCCTGGCCAACGTGGTGAAAACTCGTCTCCACTAAAAATACAAAAATTAGCCAGGTGTGGTGCACACCTGTAATCCCAGCAACTTGGGAGGCTGAGGCATGATATTGCTTGAGCCTGGGAGGCAGAGGTTGCAGTGAGCCGAGATCGCACCACTGCACTCCAGCCTGGGCAACAGAGAAAGACTTTGTCTCAAAAAAAAAAAAAGAAGAAGAAAAAGGAAAAGATTTGGGGACACATAATTTTTTAATCTTCTTGAAGGATTCAAACTGGTAGCATTCAGCTCTTGCACTCATTCTCAAGCACGTTAATTAATATTTGGCTACTTTGTTCTGTGGTCAACAGAAAACATGCAACTTCCCATTGACCTACAGCTGAGATATGTTGGCATTTCAAATGACAGCTCAGAAGGAGTAGCCTTCTCTCAAACCTAGAAATTCAACCTTTTCTTAACTGTTTGGGTCAAAAGAATGTCACAGAGGCATAGATCTTGCTTGGGCTGCGACGATGGTTATTTCATCTGCTGCATTTAGGAAACACACTGACCATCATTCGCAGTATGGAGTCTAGGTCTAAGGATGATTAAAATGCTCCAAATAAGAACAGTGTCATTACATAAACTTGGTTGTGAGTTTTAAAACAGCAGTTATTTTTAAAATATTCATTGATATGTATTACTTCAAGTCCAAATTCCTACAAAAGGGATATATTATTCTCACCATGTTTCCAGCTCAATTTTCACCATGTCCGAAGCCCTTATGTAGCATACCCTCTTCAAACATGCCAGACAACTCTTTGTCTTATTAACCTCTGAAATCTGAGGCTGACTCATACCTCTTCCTTCTACTCTTATTTAAAATACAGAACTAAGTAAAATTTTTAAAAATAAATAAATAAAATGGAATGAAATAAAATACATAACTGCAATTCTTCCCCAATGCTGAAAGACAAGAGGTTTAGATTTTTTACAACTAATGCAAATCTAACTGTAAAATAAAATTGAGATTATTTTTGGTTTTCTGATTGTCATTAAACGTATCCATTCCAACTCCTAATCATTTAAATCCTGCCTCTACCTCTTAGCCATAATTGCCACTGCCCTAGTTCAGAACCATTTCTTGCCTAGATTCCTGCATCAGTAGGTTAACTGGTCTATCTGTCAGTAGCCTCACTCATCTATAATCTGTCCTCCTCAACTTCATCATTTGGAAAATCCCTTCAAAATCCTTCCGGGGGGTCCTTTTCTATCAAATAAGTGTTGGGAGTTGGTCACACTCTACAATTTGCCTACCCATTTTCCATTTCCCTCCATCCTTACTAATAGAACTCTTAATTTGTATAGGGTGGCAATGTGTCCAGCTGAAAATAATTTATTTCCCCAGACCCACTGTGACCAGTTCTGGTCAATGAGATGTAAGTAGAAATCTTTGCATGGCACTTCTAGAAAGCTTTATTTTTCTGATCAAATGGGATAGTTAACATAGGCCTTTTGCCCTTTTCCCTTCCCTCTAATTCCTACCTGGAATGCAGCAACAATGGCAGGAGGCATGGCAGCTGTCTTAGTCCTTCAGGAAGAAAAACACCAACCAAAGAGCAGGAGCAGAGCACTAGAAGTGGGTCCCCATCAGCACCTCTTGGATGTCACATTAAGCCTGGCTACACTGAGCATCGCTGGCCTTCTCCCTTACAGGAGAAAGATAACCTTTATTTCATTTCACTGTAACTTAGATTTCTTTCCTGGGGGACAAACACAATCTAACTGATAAAGCAGGTCAGAATAAAAGCTTCATGAAATTTCTTCCAGGTCAAATGTTCCATGGTTCCAGAATTCAATGCAAATTCATGTCATCAATGGTATCTAATCAAAGAAAACTTATGCCAGATTATCTTACTTCTAAAACCATAATATCCATTTCTTCACTGTAGGGTAACATCTAGATGCTGGTTCCCTAAGTGCAGCTCATAAATACCTCCCCTTTATCTAGAATAATCAATGCAACAGAAATACAAAGAGCATTTATTCCATTCAAAGCTTTATTCTATGCATTGTAGAATAATAAAGGAAGTAAAATATAGAGGCCTTACACTTAAGAAACTCACAATCTAGTTGAAAAGATAAGAAATAAGGATAAAAATAGAATTGTAATGAAAAAGATCAGGATAAGAATACAAAAGATATCATCAAACATAACACAGATTGATTTTTTAAAAACTATACAGACAATAAGAATATGAAAGAAGTTTAAATCGAGAAGTGTCCCTTTAGCTGAATGTTGAAAGAAATAATAGGCATTAGAAGTTATTTCTTAAATTTTAAATCTACTGGACATGGTAGTGTGGTGAATTCATACTTTGAAGTACCCTCTCTCTTTCAAACACATGGCAATTATAAATAAAATATAGGCCAGGTGCAGTGGCTCACACCTGTAATCCTAACACTTTGGGAGGCCAAGGCAGGAGGATTGCTTGAGCCCAGGAGTTTAAGACCAGTCTGGGCAACATAGTGAGACTCCCCTCTACAAAAAATTAAGAAAAACCCAAATAGCCAGGTATGGTGACATGCACCTATAGTTCCAGCTACTTCGGAGGTTGAGGAGGGAGGATTGCTTAAGCCCAGGAGTTGGGGACTGCAGTGAGCTATGATTGTACCACTGTATTCTGGCCTGTATGACAGAGCAAGACCCTTTCTCAAAAAGTAAATAAACAAAACAAAATATAGAAATTAAAACAAAAAATGAGTTTCAAAAACAAAAGATGGACACCCACAGAAGAAGGAAGTGAAACAGCAAGTTGAATGAAAACAGAAGCCTGCTGGAGGTGGTAGCCAGAGTTTGGTTCCTGTGAGTCAGAGGAAACCAGGCATTCTCTAAGTCACATAGCCAAGCAGGGATAGGCTTGAAATCAGAAGCTGTGATGGTGCTTTATACTGGAATTTAAGGGAACAATACCAAACACCCCATTTAAAATAGATTTGAACAAGCTGCACGCCTACAAAAGTAGACAAGCTCAGACACTGCTTCATGTCCAAAACATAAGTAAGCTACCTGCTGGCCTAGGGACAAAATCTGTGCTCCCCTTACTATGACTTGGGATAGGAATCCCGAAAATAACATCATAAAACCTGGTCTGGACTGGTCCCAGAGGTCTCAGGACAGAAAATCTAAAAACCCATAGACAAAGGGAAGTAAGAACAGAGAGAAACAGAAAAAAAAAATTAAACGTAAAACTTACCATTTAAAATGAACCTGAAAATCTAAATTTGAAAAACTATGGGGGAAAAAATCTAAGACAAATAGAATAGTCATAAAATTTCTACATGGGGGTACCATAAATGTTTGCATGTCCCAAAAATTCATATGTTAAAATTCTAACCCCTAATGTGATGGTATTTGAAGATAAGGTCTTTGGGAGGTGATTAGGTCATGAAGGCAGAACCCTCATGAATGGAAATGGCACCCTTATAAGACCTCAGAGAGTTCCCACCCCTTTACCATGTAAGGTTATAGCAAGAAAACACTCTCCTAGAAAGCCAGAAGCAGGCCTCGCAAGGCACCCTATCTGCTGGTGCCTTGGTCTTGGACTTCCCAGCCTCTAGAACTGTCAGAAATAAATGTTTATCATTTATCAGCTGCCTGGTAACAGAGTTCTGTTATAGTGCCCAGACAAACTAACAGAAATTGGTACCAGGAAGAGGGGGTGCTACTGTAACAAATACCTAAAAATATGCCAGTGGCTTTGAAACTGGGCAACGGATAGAGGCAGAGAGAGTCTGGGTGTTCATGCTAGAAAAAGCCTACCTCACCACAAGTGATTGTGATGAGGACTCAGGAAGAAAATAAGACAGGTGTAGAAAAAGGCTCAATCTTCTCAGAGAATATCTGAGTAATCCAGAAGAGAATGTTGATGGAAATATGGACACTTAAGGGCCATTCTGATGAGGCCTGGCAAAGAAGTGGAAGGAAAGATCTTTGTTATAAAGTGGCAAAACCTTGACTAAATTGGTTCTTGTCCTAGTGTTTCGTGAAAGGTAGAACATGAGAGTGATGAGATTGGAGATTTGGCTTAGGAAACTCTAGGCAAAATGTTGAAGGAACAACCTGGTTCCTCCTGACTGCTTATAATCAGATGAGAAAAGAGAGAAATGGTATAAAGGTGGAATTGTTAATCAAAACAAAAAAAGAACTTAGAGGTGTGGGAAATTCCCAGCCTGCTCATGTTGCAAAAAATGAGAAAGTGTACTCAGAAGAAACACTAAGAGTGTGGCCACATGACCATTTGATAAGATCAGTCAGCAGCGTCAACCAGGTACTATTATTCAAGATAATGGACGAATGTAAAGGAGGGGACTCCACTGCCTGTGGGACATTGGTGCACACTGCCCAGCACCACCTAACATCACAGACTCCATTCCCCATGTTCCAGCACCAAGTTCTTCAGCCACCTCAATTATGGCTCTGGTAGACCCAGGTGTGGCACAGGTTATGATGGTCATCCCTCTGGAGGACACAGGCAGCAAACTCTGGTAGCAAACAAAGAATGCCCAAGGGACATGGATGCCTCCACCTAGATTTCAGAGGACAGGAGAAATATCCCTTGGAGTCATGGGGGTGGAGTCCAGGCAGGGGGTCACCATTAGGAAAAAGCCCCCCAAATTCATGGGGCAGACCAACCAAGAGCATTGGGGGCTCAGCTTCTTCCTGAGAAAACTGTATGGGCAGGATCATAGCCCCAGTGTGTCCAGAAGACAGGATCTGGAAGGTGGGACGTCCACCCCATGGAGCCTGAAAGGCAGAATATCAGGCCTAAGAAGATTGGTCTCAAGGCTTCAGGCCTAATGGAATTTGTCCTGGTAGGTTTTGGCTTAGAACCTACCACTTCTCTTTTCTCTCTGTTTTGGAAGGAGAATGTCTGCCCTCTGCCTGCCCCACCATCGTGTTTTGGAATCAGGTAACTTGTTTGATTCCAGAGGCTTATAACTTGGGGGAAATTTGACTCAGGATGAATTGAAGCCTGAGTCGCACCCAAATCTGATCTAGATAATATCCAGATGAGATGTTGAACTTTAAACTTTTGAGTTGATGCTGGAACAAGTTGAGACTGGGGCGGGGGGAGGAGGGCACAGTTGGGCTGGAATAAATGTATTTTGCATGTGAGAACATGAATTCTGAAGGGCAAAAAGAAAATGCTATGGACTGAATGCTCATGTGCCCCTAAAATTCGTATGTTGAAACCTAACTTCCAATGTAATGATATTGGGAGATGGAGCCTTTGGGAAGCGATTAGGTCATGAGAGTGGAACCCTCATGAATGGGATTAGTGTCCTTATAAAAGAGGCCCCAGATAATTTCCTTCCACCTCCTGCCATGTGAGGACACAGCAAGAAGCCAACCATCTATGAACCAGGAGGTCAATACTCACCAGACACAAAATCTCGTGGCACCTTGATGTTGGACTTCTCAGCCTCCAGAGCTGTGAGAAATAAATATCTGTTGTTTATAAGTCACCTTGTCTATGTTATATTTGTTACAGCAGCCTGAATAGTCAAAAACAAGGAGGTAAATATATTCCAGGTAAAAACAATGTGATGAAACAATATAATATAGACTTTAATGTAAGTATGTTTAGATGCTGAAAGAGAGAAATGAAATAACTGCCATTAAAAGAAAGTAAGAAATTATTGGTGGTGAGAGACATAGACAAAAGAAAAACAAAACCAAAATCAGTTATAAAGAATCATCCAAATATCTTGAAATGACAAATAAAATCTACCAAATTTTAGAAAAAAACTCAACTGGATAAATGTTAAAATGAAAACAGAAACCAAATGAGAGAATAGAGAACACTGTTGAGGAAGTCACCTAAAATACAGTATAAAGAAACAGAGTGTTTTTTAATAAAAAAAAAAAAAAAAAAAAAAAAGATGAAAAAATACTTTAAGATTTGAGAGTGGTTTTCAGGTGATGTCCTCAGCCAGGGGCTGTTGGTATTTGGAGAAGGAAAATTCTTTGTTGTGTTTTGGGAGTGGGACACTGTCCTATGCTTTGTAGAATGTTTACCAGCATCCCCGGCCTCAGCACACTAGAAATCAGTAGCATCCCCAAGTTGTCAGAACCAATCATGTTTCTGGACTTTGCCAGATATCCCTTGGGGGGCAAAATTGCTACCTGCTGAGAACGGTGATTCTAATACATGTCTAAAGTGAGTTATGGCCAAATGCAGTGGCTCATGCCTGTAATCCCAGCATTTTGAGAGGCTGAGGCAGGAAGACTGCTTGAGGCCAGGAGTTCAAGACAAGCCTAGGCAACACAACAAGACTCCAGCTCTACAAACGTGATAATAAATAAATAGAGCGACAGAAAAGACAATGGAAGGAATGGACAGATTAAAAGAGATAACTGGAAACTTTTCAGAAATGGATGCTCAAATCAAAAATGCATTCTAACTACTCAACACAATAAAGTCAAGAAAACTTACACATAGTCACACTAATATAAACACTAACGCTAAAGAAAAATCTCAGAATCCACTAAAGAGAAAAGACAAATCATCTATAGAGTAAAAATGATTAGACTGACATCAACAACAGATTCAAAAGACGATTATGTAGATGAGAGGAGATAAAGCAACTCTCAATCAAGAGCTTTATACCAAACAATCCCTCCAAGGTAAGAATAAAATGCAGATATTTCCAGATATTCAAAAACCAAAAGTGCTGATTTTCTGAGATCTCAACTTAATGAACTCTTAAAGGATATAAGAAATTATTTTGAGCACAGCAAATGATCAAATGTTGGTTAACTTAATTAAAAAGCGATTTAGTTCTTTTTGTATTAAAAGAACACATCAAGACAAAACTCTAGATGGCAATCAAAAAAGGAGAAATAGAAAGTGGAGTTAATGGAACAGAATGCCAAGATTCATGTCATGTTTAGGAAGGAGAAAAACTAAATAACTTTAAGCCTTGTCAAAAAATATGATTTAGGATATATTTTTAATTAGATAAAAACTAGCAATAAATCTATAACTTCTAAATCAGCAGACATAACATAAACAATGATTTTTTAGCAATTTTCATTTTGCACTAGGACCTGCAAATCTTATAGCCAAACCTGGTGAACAGAGAGGGCTAGTGGCTCTGCTAACCTGAGAATGCAGTCACGGTGAAGGCAAGTAATTAACCAGTGGTCTATTCAGGGATATGATGAGGAGTTCTAGGAGGTGAGACAGCCAGAAGGGAGCTCATAAGGTCTTCTGCATATTCCAAGTTGTTCCCAGCCTTGTGCATGAGCAACACAGACCGGGGAGGTCCAACCCATCCATACATTCCTAGTTGATGGAGCCCTGCACATGCTCAGAGGAGATGCAAGAGGCCTTGCATAAAATAAGGCCTGGAGTGGACTCAAAAGTGGACCAAGACTGAACGTGCTCCCTGACTCACATGTAGATCCAGCAGCACAAAGTAGAGAAGCCTTACTGACCTAAGGCATTTGAGCTCAGCCTCTGACTAATCTTTGACTGAATACCAAGACAGGCGAACATGGAAACAAACCCTAGGAAACAAGGCTTGAAAATAAAAAGTTAACTGAGCAGAGATATTAGCATGTACACATTGTGGGGAGAGAAACTTCTCAGATTTAATTCAGGCAAGTAATTAAACAACAGACAAACCTCAGGGAGGAAAAACAGAATCTGTGGTTAAAACAATATATTATCTAAATATCCAGAATTCAACAAGAACAACAGAAATTAGTAGACGTAGAAAGAAACAGGAAAGTGTTTCTCAAGAAAAAAAAAAAAAAAGCAGTTAACAGAAACTGTCTGAGTGTTTCCAGATGTTGGATTTAGTAGTCAAAGACTTCACAGCAGCTATTATAAATATATCTTAAAAGTTAAAGAACACCATATTTAAAGGTTAAAAGAAACTGTGACAATAATGACTCAACACATAATCTGAATACACAAAAATTATTTTTAAAAAAGAACCAAATGGAAATTCTGAAATTAAAAGTACAATAACTGGTATGAAATATTCATTAGGAGAATATTTGGTTGGCAGATTTAAAATGCAGAAAAAAGAATCAGTAAATGTAAATCCAGATCAATAAAAGTTATCCAATCTGATGAACGGAGAAAAAAGATTACAAAAAAAAAGTTATCAAAGCATTAGAGACCTGTGGAATAACATCAAGGGTACCAATACATACACTTGTAATGGTATTCCCAGAAGAAAAGAAAAAAGATGCAGAAAATATTTGGAGAAATATGGCCTAAAATTTTCTAAACTTGATAAAAAGGGAAGATAATGTACAGATCCAAGAAGCTCAAGACTAAGCACAAACAAATCACATCACAGTCAAACTTTTGACAATTCTTCCCAAATTGATCTATAGATTAAATGTAATTTCTATTAAAAATCTAATCATCTTGTCTGTAGAAAATCAACAAGTTAATCCTAAAATGTGGATGAGGATGCAAAGGATCTACAGAATCAATGTAATTTTGAAAAAGAAGAACAAGTTTGAAGACACACACTACCCAATTTTCAAACTTACTATTAAGCTACAATCATTAATGATTTGATGTTTGTGTAAAATAGGCAGGGATCAATAGAACAGAACAGAGAATTCAGAAAGAAACACTTACATTTACATTCAATTGATTCTTGACAAATTACCAAGATAATTCAGTGGAGAAAGGACAGTTCTTCCAACAAATAGTGCTGAGACCACTGGATGTCTATAGGCAAAAACAGAAAAAAGAAAAACTTAGACTCTTACCTCACAACATACACAAAATAACTCAAATAGGATCCCAGAATCGTCAATTAAGAGTTCAAAGTATAAAAATTTCTGAAACAAAATACGGGGGAAAATCTTTATGATCTGGAATCAGGCAAAGAGTTTTTAGATACAATAGTATAAGCACAAATCATTTTTTTAATTATTAAATTGAGCTTCATTAAAGTCAAAAATGTTTTGCTTCTAAAGACACAATTAAGTAATCGAAAAGACAAGCAATAAACTAGGGGTATTTCCAAATCATGTAGAATATATAAAGAACTCTCAACTCAAAATAAAAAGACAAAACACTCAATTTTTTAAATGGCCAAAACAGACATCTTACCAAAGAAGATATATAAATGACTAATAAGCACGTGAAAAGATGCTCGACAACATTAAACATTAGGGAAATCCACCTTAAAACCACAATGAGAATATCACTATACATCTACAAGAATGACAATATTCAAAAAGACAAACAATGCAAAGTGTTGGTAAGAATATGGAGAAACTGAAACCCTCATTCATTGCTGACGAGAATGTAAAATAGCATAGACATTTTGGAAAACTGCTGGGCAGTTTCTTAAAAAGTGAAATAAAAAATTACCATACAACTCAGCAATTCTACTCTTAGAAACATACCCAAAAGAAATGGAAATATATAATCACACAAAACTTGTATAATGTTCATAGCAGTGCTAGTCATAATAGCTAAAGACTGGAAACAACAGTAAATAGATACATAAAATATTGTATATCTATACCACAGAATATTAGTCAGCAGTAAAAAAGAACAAGATATGAATACATGGTATAATATGGATGAACCTCAAAAACATTTTGCAAAATGAAACATGCGAGACCCCCAAAATTACATATTGTATTATTCCATTTATAGTCAATGTCCAGAAAAGGCAAATTTATTACACATAGAAGATAGATCAGTGGTTGCTTAGGGCTTGTGGGAGGAAGAATGGGAGCAAAGACTGAAAACAGGCTCAAGAGAACTTTTGGGAATAATGGAAAAGTTCCAGAACTAAATTGTACTGATAATTGCACAACTCTAAAAATCTGCCAATTCTCATTTAATTATATACTTAACAATCACGAACTTTACATTATGTAAATTACAACTCAATAATACAATAAAAATTTTGTATGAATAAACGGAACCAAAAAAAGACCACAGATAAATCTGAAGGACATAGATAGAAGGAAATAATAAAGATCCATACAGCAATCAATTAAAAAGACAAAAAATTAATGAAAAGAAACAACAAAAGCAAATGTAGGTTCTTAGAGGAAAAAAATTGAAAATGAATAAACTATTGGCAAAACTGATCAGGCAAAAGAGAAATTAAACAACACTAGGAATAACAAAATAACATATGCACAACTGAAACAGACAAAAGGAAGATGAAGACATGCGTGCAGACCAGGGAGAGTATGAGCAAAATTATACCAGAGTATTCATTGTACAGCAAGTAAATCCACTTGACTCCTCTAGGAAGAACAGTGAGATATAATGCTGTGAACATCAGTAAGAAATTATATACTTGAAGGGTATCAAGTTAAAATCAATACGGCTTGTAGGGAAAGGATTCCCTATTTAATAAATGGTTCTGGGAAAATTGGCTAGCCATAAGTAGAAAGCTGAAACTGCATCCTTTCCTTACTCCTTATACAAAAATTAATTCAAGATGGATTAGAGACTTAAATGTTAGACCTAAAACCATAAAAACCCTAGAAGAAAACCTAGGTAATACCATTCAGGACATAGGCATGGGCAAGGACTTCAGGTCTAAAACACCAAAGGCAACCGCAACAAAAGCCAAAATTGACAAATGGGATCTAATTAAACTAAAGAGCTTCTGCACAGCAAAAGAAACTACCATCAGAGTGAACAGGCAACCTACAGAATGGGAGAAAATTTTTGCAATCTACTCATCTGACAAAGGGCTAACATCCAGAACCTACAAAGAACTCAAACAAATTTACAAGAAAAAAACAACCCTGTCAAAAAGTGGGCAAAGGATATGAACAGACACTTCTCAAAAGAAGACATTCATACAGCCAACAGACACATGAAAAAATGCTCATCATCACTGGCCATCAGAGAAATGCAAATCAAAACCACAATGAGATACCATCTCACACCAGTTAGAATGGTGATCATTAAAAAATCAGGAAACAACAGGTGTTGGAGAGGATGTGGAGAAATAGGAACACTTTTACACTGTTGGTGGGACTGTAAACTAGTTCAACCATTGTGGAAAACAGTGTGACAACTCCTCAAGGATCTAGAACTAGAAATACCATTTGACCCAGCCATCCCATTACAGTGGACATACCCAAAGGATTATAAGTCATGCTGCTATAAAGACACATGCACACGTATGTTTATTGCAGCACTATTCACAATAGCAAAGACTTGGAATCAACCCAAATGTCCGTCAGTGATAGACTGGATTAAGAAAATGTGGCACATATACACCATGGAATAATATGCAGCCGTAAAAAGGGATGAGTTTATGTCCTTTGTAGGGACATGGATGCAATTGAAAACCATCATTCTCAGCAAACTATCGCAAGAACAGAAAATCAAACACCGCATGTTCTCACTCATAGGTGGGAATTGAACAATGAGATCACTTGGACACAGGAAGGGGAACATCATACACCAGGGCCTATTGTGGGGAGGGGGGAGGGGGAAGGGATAGCATTAGGAGATATACCTAATGTAAACGATGAGTTAATGGGTGCAGCACACCAACATGGCACATGTATACATATGTAACAAACCTGCATGTTGTGCACATGTACCCTAGAACTTAAAGTATAATAATAAAAAAACAAAAAAATTTTAAAAAATACAGTCAATACAGGCCGGGTGCAGTAGCTCACTCCTATAACCCCAGTACTTTGGGAGACCGAGGTGAGTGGATCACCTAAGGTCAGTTCGAGGCCAGCCTGTCCTATCGCTACTAACAAATACATATAAAAATTAGCCGGATGTGGTGGCGCATGTTTCTCCATAATAATCCCAGCTACTTGGAGGCTGAAGCAGGAGAATCACTTGAACCCAGGAGTCGGAGGTTGCAGTGAGCTAAGATCGTGCCACTGCACTCTAATCTGGATCACAGAGCAAGAATCCTTCTCAAAAAAATAAATTAATTAAAAGTCACTAGAAAAAAAATACCAAAGCTAAAATGTATTTAAAATATAGTAAATATGATGTCTTCAGTCTATGTACATCCTACCCATAAAATACTTCCTATAAGCAAACCAGACTCAATCATTAAATCCTAGGAAATTCCATGAGGCATTTGCCACAAATGAATTCTACGAATGGAAAGTGATGCTCAATTAGAACAAAAATATGAAGCAGTGTATAGAAATTACATCTGAATTCAGGGCCCATCATGAAATGTGACTATAGAAACTCCACACTGCATATCCACCTGGATCAAGATTTTCCAAACAAGCCATCGCTTTTAAAAGAAAACCAATTCTAGTTTGTTATGCTCACTGGATGTTAACATTCATCTATCAAAACCACCAAGTACAAGAAGAATGTCATATCAGCACTTCATTCATTATCAGCACTTCATTCATTACCATTACTCAGCAACAAGCTGAGCCAACTAAACTGAACATCCACTCACCCCTGAGAAGCAAAGTTCACCTTTCAATAGCTCCATAGCTCAGTCACATCCCAGTTCGCTTGTCTGGTGGAGAGGTTAGAGCTTCAAATTGTATGGCACTGACAGTATATCCAAAACCTTTACAGACGGGGTAAATTTTCATCATTAATAGCTAAATGGTTCCATTTCTACAATTCAGCTAATATTTGTTGAGGGTGCCCTCTGTACAATGCACTTTGGCCTCTGTATTGGGGAACAAACGACCCATGATTGAGACACAGTTCTACCTTTTAGGTTGCAGGGTACAAAAAAAATCTGGTACGTAAATAAATGCTCAGATGCAAGGTAAACGATGAGATGTCCGGCAGCTAACAAAGTTGGGTTGTGTTGAGGTGACCCGAGAAGGTTCCTGGGGAGAAGAGGAGGACTGCAATTCAAGAAATGGATCGGACAGGTGACAAGACAGAAATGATGGTATTCAAAGAATAGAAGACCATTTGAACAGAGGCTCAGAGGAAAGTGGGATTAGTGAATTAGGCTCGGGATTCAGAGGTGAAGAGGGAATTGAGGAGAAGGCATGGAATATGAGAGATCTAGACACCAAGCTCAGATGAACGCTGGTCTCTAAGGAATGAAGAATCACTCAAAGGTTTCCAAGAGGAGTAGGGGAGCAGTGTGATCAGATGGTGTTTTTGGCAGATCTCTCTGCTGGCTCAGTGAGTGGGAAGGATGGGCGGGGAGGCGAGGGCTTCAGCAGGAACCCAGGCAGGCGGGAACACAAGCCAGGGCTAGAACAGTGAAGACAGAAACAAAGTGTTACCAGGACACACTTCAGCAGCAGAAACTCCTCTCCCGAGGCCCATCTCAGTCACTGCTTTCCAAAAAGTGATTCCCAAACAGTAATTTTGTCTGTTTATATCAAAATCACAACTTTGTAAGGTCTTTATTTCTTTTTGGACATACATAAAGTAATACCATCACATTTTCTCTCTCTTATGTAGAGAATTCTCCCAATCCAGGTGTGCATATCATCCCAGAGTTAGGAGGCATCACTTGCTTTGAACAAACCCCACACTGAACAAATGAATACAGATATTTTACATGAAAGTCTTCAACAACACAATTCAAGTGCAAGACTAGAAACTCATTCTCCAAAGTTCAAAAACTGAGTTTGAACATAAGCTCCTAGGTTTCTAAAGGTAGAAAGCGGCAGGCATAAAATCTCAAAGCTCACATTTCTGATAAATTCCAAAAGCTAATGAGTGTTGAGTCCCTTACCTCTGCTTCCTCAGGTCAGCTTTCTAGAATCCTAGCATGCAGAAAGTGCTTGGGGAGCTCCCAACTTTGTCATAAAAATGCTCGTGGCGGGAACAGCAATGTAATATAATTATAATTCAGACTCACTGGTGTGCAAAATTTATTTAAAGATTTTTATCAAAGAGCCTCACAGCACCTTGAGTATCTTTGGAGCACTTCCTAATATTAGATATTTTACAATTTTTTCTGTAGATCACTCTTACAGTGAGTGACCTGGTGGAAAGGGGTCTGTCACTGCATTCCCATTTCATAAATAAGAACAGGTCTCACATCATATAATAAGGTAGATAGCAGCACTCTGCTGGAAGATTTGAGAGTAATCATCACCCTTACACAAACACAAACATTATATCTCTATATTGTTATGGACTGACCTGTGTCCCCGCAAAATTCACATGCTGAAGTCCTAACACTGGTACCTCAAAATGTGGCTGTATTTGGAGACAGAGCCTTTAAAGAGGTAATTATGTTAAAAATGAGATGATTAGGGTGGGCTCTATTCCAATATGTCTGGTTTCTTAGAGGAAGAGATTTGGGCATGGTGGCTTATGCCTGTAATCACAAAGCTTTGTGAGGCTGAGGCAGGAGAATCACTTGAACCCAGGAGTTCGAGGCTGCAGTGAGCCATAATTGCTACACTGGACTCCAGCCTAGGCGACAGCATGAGACCCTGTCTCTAGAAAAAAAAAAAAAAGAAGAAGAAGAAATTTAAACACAAACAAGTGGAGACACAGGGAGAACACAGCCATTTGGAAACCAAAGGGAGAGGACTTAGAAGAAACCAACTCTGCAGATACCTTGATTTCAGATTTCCAGCCTCCAGGACTGTGAGAAAATAAATTTCTATTGTTTGAGCCATCCAGTCTGTGGAATTTTGCTACAGCAGTCCTAGTAAATTTTTTTTTTTTTTTTTTTGGAGTCTCGCTCTGTTGCCCAGGCTGGAGTGCAGTGGCGTGATCTCGGCATACTGCAAGCTCCACCCCCCGGGTTCATGCCATTCTCCTGCCTCAGCCTCCCAGGTAGCTGGGACTACAGGCACCTGCCACCACGCCTGGCTAATTTTTTATGTATCTTTAGTAGAGACGGGGTTTCACCGTTAGCCAGGATGGTCTCGATCTCCTGACCTCGTGACCCACCCACCTCGGCTTCCCAAAGTGCTGGGATTACAGGCATGAGCCATCGCGCCCAGCCACAAACTTTTATATATGTCTAATATATATAAAATAAATTATTAAAATTATAATATATAAGTACATATTGTATATAATATATAACAATTATATATAATTGTTATATATTACATACAATATATTAATATACATATACTACATATATTATTTATCATACATAATTATATATAATATATAATTGTATATTATAATTATATATAATTGTATACTGCTTTTTAAATTATATATTAGCAAACTATTTCTATATTATGTATTAGCAAAGTCATACATATAACTAATACTCACACATACATAACTAATTATATTATATATAATATACAGAGTGTATATATATAATTAGAGTGTGTGTGTGTATATATATGATTTTAGTGTGTATTTCCATAGACCATACAGATATAGTTTGGTGAAATGAAAAAAAAAAGCAAGAATAAGTGGTTTAATTGTTTGCCTGCTCTGTTGTGGAAGGGCTTGGAATTGGAAGACCTTGGTCTGTCACCAACCAGACATGCGATCCTGGGAAAATCACTTAATCTCCCTAAGTTTCCATTTTCTTATAGGTTGACTAAGGCACTGTGAAACAAGGTGAGTATTTTTCAAACTGTGTGGAGCAGAATCCCAGGGTTTCTAGAAGATGCCCCAGGAAGTGCCTGAAACAGCAAGAGGAGTTGCACCTCTCCCTCTTTATTCCTTAGGATTTTGCATTAAAACATAGGAATTTATCTTTAATGAGAGAGCTTGAGAAAGAAAGATACTGTCAGCTGACCTTGAAGGCTACTCTGGCCCTAATGTTTTGTATACTTCTATTAGGCAGCAGACGCATCTCTACTTGTTAGTTCTGTGTTTGTGTCATATCCAAGTAATCATAACAAAAATGCAAGTTAGCCAACTGACTAGCATTAGAAATATTTATCATACTGTTACCCAGGGTTTCTCAACCTCATCACCATTGAAATTCTGGCCTAGTTAACTTTTTGGTGTGGAAATTATCTTATGTGTTATAGAACACTTAGTAGCAACCTGGCTCTACCTACTACATCCCAGTAACACCATCACCAGCATCCCACTTGTGACACCTGAGCACATCTCCCCAATTACTCTTGCCATATTTCCCTGCCTCCAGTCCCATCCTTCAATCCATTCCCCATGTCAGAAATGTGTCTTCAACAAGGTGACTGAACCTCTCTGTGGCATGAAATCTTAACTCCTGATCCCATTTAGGGGAAATATTACTTTTATTACATATAAACCCTATTGGTATCTGGTCCTGGCCACATTTCTAACCTCAAATTTCACCACCCCTCAACACAGACCTTCCTGTACTAAAATCCTTCATGTAAAATCCTGGAAGTTCTCTGGAATGCATCATATTCTCTCAAGCCTCTCTGTTCTTTCCCCATGTTCTTTCCTTTGCCTAGAAGGTCTTTCTTCTGCTAATGCCCATTCATCCTTCAAGACTGAGTTTAAACATTATCTTCTCCAACAAATTTCTTTTTTAATTCTTCTTCTTCTTTTTTTTTTTTTTTTTTTTTTTTTTTTTTGTGAGATGGAGTCTGGCTCTGTCACCCAGGCTGGAGTGCAGTGGCATGACCTCTACTCACTGCAACCTCTTTCTCCTGGGTTCAAACAATTCTTCTGCCTCGGCCTCCCAAGTAGCTGGGATTACAGGCACCCACCAACACACCTGGCTCATTTTTGTATTTTTAGTAGAGATAGGGTTTCACCATGTTGGCCAGGCTGGTCTCGAACTCCTGACCTCACGTGATCCACCCGCCTTGGCCTCCCAAAGTGCTGGGATTACAGGCGTGAGCCACCACATCCAGTCTCTCCAACAAATTTCATACTGCCCCATCAAGGCAGAATCAGCTGCTCCATCTTCACTACTCACTTATGGTGCTTTCCTCGGCTACAGCTCTCATCGCAAAGCACTGTAATGATTTATTTATCTGTCTGTGAGTGTCCCTGGTGCAAAGGCTGTGTCCTGTAGGTCCTCAATAAACATGTATTGAATGAATGAATGGTTCCATCTTCCACTGCTCAGTTTTACTCTTCAGGAAATGCATTAGTATACTGTGAAAACAATCAGGTAGAACTTAAAACACAGAATTACACTTACATTCGGCTCAAGAAAAGCTTCCATGGCAAAGCCAAAATCAAAGGCACTTATTTAATTCCCACACACTGAAGAAGAGAAAAAATGCCTTTAGAAATAAGTCTTGTGAGCACTTTCATTTTCTGCCCAAGGGAGAAAATATACTCATGAACTGGGATAGCACAGAATAAAGAAAGTGTTCATCTCTAGAATCACAGTAACATCTGCATCATGTTAAAACTTGTATCATGGATTTATAGGGATGGGCTAAACTAAACTGTTGCCACTGAGATTAATGGACCATTTTTTCTAACAATGTGCTCTCAGTACTACTAAAGCTCAAGTAATAAAACCGCATGGTTGGAGCTCCACAAGGAAATTCCTACTGCAGATGGGCAGAACTATAATCAAGTTCTGAACTGAAATAAACTTCATCATAATGTTCTGTACAATTTCTAAATGATAAAAGGGTTATTTTGTGATTAATAATAACAGACACTGTATTTTTTACCCTGGGAATGTTCGAAATAGCTATTAATGAACCCAAAGCATTTTCCATTATTATTAAATTGACTGATGTGGGTCACGAAGCAATAGATCAATGCTGAATTAATTCTGAAAGTCAACTTTTTACTGGGGATTAAGGGAAACTGCGCAATCACTGTGTACCTTATGTCATTTTCTTAAAGACAACAAAAGCAATGGAGTTTCCTACTATTCAAGTTCACCAGCCAAACCAGACCTATTAGGGTCAGTTTGATGTGCACTGGAATTCTCATAGGCAAATAGCTGCTTCTAGGATATGCTCGTGATCAAAAGACACAGGAACATTTAACAATTAGCAGTCAAGTGAGTGGCAAAATAAACCATTTCAGCTTAAGTAGCTGCTTCAACTAACGATGAAATAACCCCCAATGCACAATGGACATGCAATCAATTGGGAGCTGGTAAATAACAAGCATGTTACTTTTTTTTACATGTAACATACAAGCATCAAATATTCCTGGTAAATAATATTTTGAAAACTGACAAAAGCCTCTGACTCATTTCAGCTCCATTTCCAGTATGTATTTTCTTATAATTGCAAATAGAAAAATCTCAATAATAAACTGTGTTTATCCGCATTGCTATAAAGGAATACCTGAGACTGAGTAATTCATGAAGAGGTTTATTTGGCTCATGGTTCTGCAGGCTATACAAGAAGCATGCTGCTGGCACCTGCCTCTGGTGAGGCCTCAGGAAGCTTCCACTCATGGCGGAAGGTAAAGGGGAGACAGGCACATCATATGATTAAAGGGAACAGGAGAGAGACACAATCGTTCAGAGAAAGAAAAGAAGAAAGAACAACTCCCCCGTAACTCTTCCTTAAGGGAAAGAAAGCCTTTCCCAGAGATCTCCCAGTGGACTTCCTTCTAAGTGTCATTTTCCACATTGGTTCAAGGCCCTTATTAAACCAGGCCTTTGAAAAATTAATCAGATTAGCTCAGATTTCTTTTCTGAGGCTGCACTGAGTGATGAGGGGTCAACTTCAATGACAACAGCAGGTAAAACGTTGCTTCCCTCTTCCAGCATCTCAATGAAGAGAGCTTGAACCCCTAGGACAGGACAGATCCACAGATAGAAGGAATTGGATCCCTAAATCACCACGTGGTGCAAATGGTCCTGCTGGCCACAAACATCTGCATTGGACCATTTTGTGAGTGAGAAACTTCTAGGAAATTATTAAGCTACTGACTCAACCATAGTTATCTGTTGCAGCAGCTAAGGCTAGGGTGTTTATAGAGGTTTCATTTTTTGTTTGTTTATTTTTCTTAGAGACAGCATCTCGTTCTGTTGTCCAGGCTGGAGCACAGTGGCATAGTCATAGCTCACTGTAGCCTCAAACTCCTGAGCTCAAGTAATTCTTCTGCCTCAGCCTCCTAAGTAGCTAGGACTAAAGGTGCACACCACCACACCCACCTAATTTTTAAATTTTATTTTTAGATACAGGGTTTCACTATGTCATCCAGGTTGGACTCAAACTCCCAGTCTCAAGTGATCCTCCCACCTTGGCCTCCCAAATTGCTGGGATTGCAGGGATAAGTCACCACATCCAGCCTTTATGAGGATTTTTGAAATAATGCAAATTTGTTGAGAATAACTGGATTCATATTCAGGTATCCAGGTAACATAAAAGCCCTGTATGTCAATTATAGTCATTGTATCCCAAAGAATTCATACTGGGTGTTGACATCTGTCTCCAGTTCTCCTCAGGAAAGAGCTTGTGAAATCCCCCAAGTGTGACCAAGCACTGGTTCCATGTCCCGTGGCCATTCTGGAATATCTGACTCTCTTTTTTTTTGGTTGTTTATTTTAGTTTTTGTTTTTGTTTTGAGACAGAGTCTTGCTTGTTGCCCAGGCTGGAGTGCACTGGGGCAATCTTGGCTCACTGCAAACTCCACCTCCTGAGTTCAGGTGGTTCTCCTGCCTCAACCTCCCAAGTAGCTGAGATTATAGGTGTGTTCAACAACCCCCAGCTAATTTTTGTATTTTTGGTAAAGATGGGGTTTCACCATGTTGGCCAGGCTGGTCTCGAACTCCTGACCTCAAGTGATCTGCCGGCCCCGGCCTTGGCCTCCCAAAGTGCTGGGATTACAGGTGTGAGCCACTGCACCCAACCTGGAATATCTGACTCTTGATTCAAGGAGCTCCCTGGGCTTTGCTTGATGGCTGCAGGTTGTGTATGGATTTCTACCGAAGTGCCTGCTTGCTCTCTCTCTCTCTCTCTCTCTTTTTTTTTTTTTTTTTTTTTTTTTTTTTGGAGACAGGGTCTTGCTCTGTCACCTAGGTAGGAATAATACAGTGGCATAATCATAGCTAACTGCAGCTTTGACTTCGCAGGCCCAAGTGGTCCTCCCACCTTAGCCACCCAAGTAGCTGGGACTATAAGCATGTGCCACCACACCCGGCTTAGTTTTTTAATTTTTTTCCGGAGACAGGATCTCACTATGTTGCCCAGGCTGGTCTCAAACTCTTGGACTCAAGTGATCCGCCCACCTCAGCCTCCCAAAGGGCTGGGATGACAGGCGTGAGCCACAGCACCTGACCTGCTTTCCTCTAGTACTCTTGCCAAATTCTGACCACAAGCCCACACGACTGCAGTTATTCTCTCTCTAACCGGATGATGTAATGAGAATGCACGCTTGCTCCCTCTGTCTCATCAGCTTCTGCCCTGTGGTTACTGGTGAGGGACAGAGAGGGGAGCAGAGCTGGTGGGGACCAGGGCAGGGGATGGTTAACATTATTTTATGGAGAAGATGAGCTTCTTGCTTAAAGTTGGAAACTAAAACTGCTTCTCCAATTTTTGCAGCATTGACCGTTGGACACTATCAAGCATTCTTCGTGCAGCAGTCATTTGAGATGATTATTATTTATTCACCCTGCATTGTCTAATTTATGCTTGCATGAGAAAAGAGCATTTTTTTTTATTTATTTATTATTTTTTTTTGTTTTTGTTTTTGTTTTTTTTCTTTTTTTTTTTAAATTTATTTATTATTATTAAACTTCAAGTCGTAGGGTACATGTGCACAACGTGCAGGTTTGCTACATATGTATACTTGTGCCATGTTGGTGTGCTGCACCCATCAACTCGTCATTTACATCAGGTATAACTCCCAATGCAATCCCTCCCCCCTCCCCCCTCCCCCCTCCCCCCTCCCCATGATAGGCCCCGGTGTGTGATGTTCCCCTTCCCGAGTCCAAGTGATCTCATTGTTCAGTTCCCACCTATGAGTGAGAACATGCGGTGTTTGGTTTTCTGTTCTTGCGATAGTTTGCTAAGAATGATGGTTTCCAGCTGCATCCATGTCCCTACAAAGGACACAAACTCATCCTTTTTTATGGCTGCATAGTATTCCATGGTGTATATGTGCCACATTTTCTTAATCCAATCTGTCACTGATGGACATTTGGGTTGATTCCAAGTCTTTGCTATTGTGAATACTGCTGCAGTAAAGATATGTGTGCATGTGTCTTTATAGCAGCATAATTTATAATCCTTTGGGTATATACCTAGAAATGGGATGGCTGGGTCATATGGTACATCTAGTTCTAGATCCTTGAGGAATTGCCATACTGTTTTCCATAATGGTTGAACTAGTTTACAATCCCACCAACAGTGTAAAAGTGTTCCTATTTCTCCACATCCTCTCCAGCACCAGTTGTTTCCTGACTTTTTAATGATCGCCATTCTAACTGGTGTGAGATGGTATCTCATTGTGGTTTTGATTTGCATTTCTCTGATGGCCAGTGATGATGAGCATTTTTTCATGTGTCTGTTGGCTGTATGAATGTCTTCTTTTGAGAAATGTCTGTTCATATCCTTTGCCCACTTTTTGATGGGGTTCTTTGTTTTTTTCTTGTAAATTTGTTTGAGTTCTTTGTAGGTTCTGGATATTAGCCCTTTGTCAGATGAGTAGATTGCAAAAATTTTCTCCCATTCTGTAGGTTGCCTGTTCACTCTGATGGTAGTTTCTTTTGCTGTGCAGAAGCTCTTTAGTTTAATGAGATCCCATTTGTCAATTACCATTCAGGACATAGGCATGGGCAAAGACTTCATGTCTAAAACACCAAAAGCAACGGCAGAAAAAAGCATTTTTTAATATTCTATGGCATATAGAGATTAAAGTTTGTGTAAGGCCAAAATGTGGAGTTTGGAGAACACACTTCTTGAAAATCGAATTAAAGCATTCAAGGACATTTTCCTCAGTCTTAGGGAGACAATATTCCAAAATGATTTTTAACCTTTCAAAAGCATTGGAGTAAATGAAAATTCTTCAAAGCAAAATGAGTACATGACTCCCTTCTTTTTTTTTCTTTTTTTTTTTTTTTTGAGACGGAGTCTTGCTCTGTCGCCCAGGCTGGAGTTCAGTGGCCGGATCTCAGCACTCTGCAAGCTCCGCCTCCCAGGTTCACGCCATTCTCCTGCCTCAGCCTCCCGAGTAGCTGGGACTACAGGCACCCGCCACCTCGCCCGGCTATTTTTTCGTATTTTTTATTAGAGACAGGGTTTCACCGTGTTAGCCAGGTGACTCCCTTCTTGATTGTATTCCTGTATCAAAACCAAGGGTTGGAGGGGAGTGGAAGGGGAGAGGTTTGGAATGCACCAATTTTGATTCAATTTGTTGAGAAACGTTTTGTGAAATAAATGGAGTTTTCGGAGTTTAGGTAATGACACCAGAGAAAAAATTGAGCGCACCAAGGTTGAAGGCAGTGACGGGAGGGTAAGCTGTCCTGACCCAGGCAAAGCTCCGAAATGAAACAGAATGAATAAATGTAAAAGTTCATTTGATCTTCTCTCGTCCATTCAATCAGAAGCTTGGATTCAGAGCTAGACGCAAACACCTTTTTACTGCGTCTACAAAATCTGTCTTGTGCCAAAATCCTGACTCGCACCATGATTTGCCACAAAATGTTTATCTCTCTAGCAACAAAATATAGCAACAAGATAAATGAGCAAGGCACAGCTTTTCTACTAAGCTGTCATCATTCAGCTAGTTCATACTCCTCTCCTAAAGTTGAATTAGAAGACGATAGTCACCTTCATTCGTGAAAATTGAATAAGGGAAATTTGGGGGGGGGGGGGGGGAAGGCAGAGAATTTTGTTTGCTTTGGTTCCAAGAGGAACCAGGCAGAGAAAAAAATGTAATTTGTGCCAAAAACATAAGTTCTCCAGAAGAACAAAATTCACTATCTAAAGCAACTCACTCCCCCAGAAGTTTCCCTCATTTGCCATAATTATCCTGCTTAAGGACTTGAAGAGTATGTCATCATGGGATGTGAGAAAGAAGCTTGCAAGGTTTCTATTTCAACCACCTTATTTTACAGATAAGGAAACAAAGGTCCAGAGAAAACCTGTGACTTTCCCAAGATTCAGTCAGGGATTCTGAATCGCCTGAGCCAGGCTTGTAACTCAGGGTATTCCCAGTGCAGGAAACTTTGCACTCGTGGAAAGATGTTCTCCAGTCACAAAAAAATAGCCTCTTGCCATCTCTAGGACATTTCTTAAATAGTGCACTTCTAACTAGGGAAAAGAATAGGCAAGGTCATAGGCATTTGAACAAGTTGTCTGAAAGATACTTGCTTTTTCTGGATAAAGTCTTGCCCTCAGTTCACTCGTTAGGAATTTAATTAGTAAATCTACCTCTGAAAACACCATTCAGCTCTCTTAAGCAAAATAAATGCAAATGTGCACCAAGTTTCATTTTTATCTCATGAACTGAAGCATATTCTCCCAATCTGTCAGAAGAATGTATGTGCTTTGGGAGGCCGAGGTGGGAGGATAGCTTGAGCTTTCAACGTCAAAGCTCCAGTGAGCCAGGATTGCACCACTGCTCTCCAGCCTGGGAGACAGAGCAGGATCCTGTCTCAAAAAAAAAAAAAAAAAAAAAAGAGAAAAGAAAAAGAATTTGGGACGTCTGATAAAGATGGAAGTAATAAACACTGGGGATTCGAAAAGTGAAGAGGGTAGGGAGGGGAAAGGGTTGAAAAATTACCTATTGGGTACAATATTCACTATTTGAGAGATGAGTTCACTAGCAGCCCAGTTCTCACCATATGCAATATACCCGTGTAACAAGTATGCACACGTATCCCCAGAATCTAAAATAAAATTACATTTTAAAAACTAGATTAAAAAGAAAGAATTTGTGGCCAGGCATGGTGGCTCATATCTGAAATCCCAGCACTTTGGGAGGCCAAGGCGGATGGATCACTTGAGGTCAGGCATTCGAGACCAGCCTGGCCAACATGGTGAAACCCCGTCTCTTCTAAAAATACAAAAATTAGCTGGACGTGGTGGCACACACCTGTAATCCCAGCTACCTGCGTGGCTGAGGCACGAGAATTGCTTGAACTCATGAGGCGGAGGTTGCAGTGAGCTGAGATCACACCGCTGCATTCCAGCCTGGGTGACAGTGAGAATCAAAAAAGAAGGGAAGGGAAGGGGAGGGAAGGGGAGAGGAGGGAAGGGGAGAGGAGGGGATTTGTGAAATCTGAACCACTCCCTTCAGAGGCCATTGAGATATTGTAAATGGGACCTATCCATTAATGTCATTGTGTCTCTAATGCCATTGGTAATGTTATATGCACAAAAGCTGTGGTCCGTGGCATAAAACTGCCTTTAATTTTCTACTTCCACATAGTTATTAATCATGTAGCCTAACAACATGCAAATTAGCAATGGTGAGTCCGGGGAGGGGAAATGTGGTTAGAAATTCTGCAAAACTCATGGGGAAGGAAAAAAAAGAGGAAAAGGCTTATTTTAATAGAGTTTACATATTGGAATTAGCTGCATCTACTGAACAAATATTTATGAAAACATAATCAAGACTTTTTCAAACTTCCTGCTTCCTCTTTAACATTCACTTCCAATATTTTCATAATCAGTTCAGCATTACACTCATTTTTCTACCTTGGCTCTTATTTTTAAACCATCTGAATTTACATAAAGCAAAAACAGATTAATATTGGCAAATTTTTATATTTGTGAGTTAAAATAACAAAAATCACTATTTCAATAAAAGCTGCAAAAGGCAGGCATTGTGTGGACTTCATTATGGAAATATTCTAAAGCAAGGCAAAGATTTACAAAAGATAATATTAGGAGCAGAATGCATCTGCCGTCTCTTTCCATTCCAGAAAGATTAATAATAGACCTGTGATAATAGAGAGACTTTAGGGTTTTGCTTGTTTTAAACACTACAATTCCTTCCCAACTGCTGTCAAAAATATACTGTTCTCTTCCTATATCCACTTCTTCACTCTACTGCTTGTCTTTTTCTCTGCACCAGCAAAAGCATATTATTATTATTAATAAGGGAAGAAGAAATTAATGGAAATTGAGAATGAAAGAGGGAAAGAAGGAAGAAGAGGGGAAACCTTAAAACTAAGGGACTCTGTATAATTAGCCTTCAAACTTCCATTTAATTTGCTCATCTATTGTAACAGTGAGTGGCCCATCATCCTAAGCAGTCACCCTAAAACAATCATTTTGTGATTGGTGTATTAATAGGTGATCTCGATTGACCATGTAATTTGGGCCTAGAAACACATCTACTGAGCTAAAAAGAGTTCTGGACTTATGTACGTATGAGTCCATAAGGAATACTCAGTTCCACTTGGCAACATTAAATGGAAAAACAAAATTATTAAAAAAGTCAGCAATCAGGCAAATAAACATCAGGAATTTTGACTTTCCTAGCCAACCACTTAACTTATTCCCTCCCTTCTTAAATACAGAAATTTTATGTAAAATAAACAGTCAGCTTGGCTCAACCCTTGGAGACTTTGTTTCTTGAGGAGCACTTTGGTACCA
This sequence comes from Chlorocebus sabaeus, assembly GCF_047675955.1. Lineage (NCBI taxonomy): Eukaryota > Metazoa > Chordata > Mammalia > Primates > Cercopithecidae > Chlorocebus > Chlorocebus sabaeus. The sequence goes on from NC_132912.1 coordinate 32,212,870, forward strand.
ACTGCATATGAAATCTTTTTTCCAATCATAAGGTTAACAAACTGTACCTCAGGATCCTCCTTTTTCTCTAGATTTAATGTTCTGCATGTTTAATTTTTACACTAATCCCATTCATTGAGTACACACATCCAGCCTTTACTCCTTCTCTCTGGGGATTATTTCTAGCCTTCCCCTCTCACTACCTATACCAGTGTTCTCCTCTCACTACCTATAACAGTGCTCTCAATCAGGGTAGTTTTGCACCCCAGGAGACATTTGGCAATGTCTGGAGACACTTTTGATTGTCACAACTGTTGGCAAGGGTGCTGCTGAGATCTAAGGGATAGAGACCAGGAATGCTGCTCAATAGCCTATAATGCATCCTATCCTATACTATCATATATCCTGTAATACACCCTATCCTATCATATATCACATCCTATAGTACACCCTATAATATCATATCATACCACATCCTATAATATATCCTATAATGTTGTATTATATCGTATCAATCCTATAATACATCTCATTCTATCATACCATATTACATCCTATAATACACCCTATTCTATCGTATCTTATCATATCATATTGTATCCTATAATATATTCTATATCATATGATATCATATCACATCCTATAATACATTCTAAAATATCATACCTTATCACCTCCTATAATATATCCCCTAATACATGACAGCTCCACAACAGAGAATCATCTGGTCCAAAATGTCAATAGCACCAATGCTGAGAAACCTGACTCACACAGCATTGTTCATCCAGGCTTTGAGACGGGTAAATCGGATGGGAAACCCTACCTTGGCTTTCCCAGCAGCCATCCACATGCAGACTAGATCCGGATCTTCCTTTTCATCAGCTTATGGAGGGACCTTAAACCCATGAGACTGGATGACTTCTTCTGGAAAACGAGTATAGATCATAATTTTTTAAATTGTTTCAGAGATCAAAGGACTGTGACCTGAGCTCTTCCAACATGTAGGGGCTGAAGAGGGGAGACAGAACCAGCAAAGGAGGTAAGAAGGGGAGGTCAGACAGGCGGGAGAAGAACCAGGGCTAGGGTGTCCTGGAAGCCAGTGTTTCAGCGGAGTCAACGAAAACAATGCCCAGTAAGTCAGCAAGGCAGGGCTGGATTAGTAGCCAGTGGAGCCTGGGGTGACTTTGGTAAGAGCTGTTCTGTGAGGCAGCAGTAGCAAAAGCCTGGTTGGAAAATATTCAAGAGAGAACCAGGGAGAGAACTGGGAGGCACATAGACAACTCTGTCAACAAGAATGCCCCCTAGGTGCCCCCAGCTTCTATTCCCCAAGTTCTCTTTGCTTACCCTTGGTGATACTAGAAGACACTTTCTCTCCATTGGGTATTTCAGGTGTATCTCCCATAGACAGCATCTTTGAGTTGGCCTGACACTTGAAGCAGCTCTTTCCAATTGCCGCAAAGAAAAAGGTATTTTTTTAAGTCCTGCTATGACCTCACAGTTTGGAAAATCGCTCCAGATTCAATATCAACCTTCATGCTAAATCCCCTTGCACTGGTCAAGTGGCCTCAATATCTGTCCTGTGGACTCATATCTGCACTCTGCCTCTCTGTCTTGGAACCACATTTCGTGTGTACTCTCTGCCTACATTTCTGTTTTCATTTTTTATCCTAAATTTTTGTCTCTTGGATTGACCCCCAACTCCTGACTCTACAACCTGTGGGGGAATCCAACCCCATCCCTGTGCCCAGGGCAGGCTTCAAGACACCCCAGCCCAAGGCAGCATTTCAAGTTCCTCTACTTCTCATTTTAGATTAATTGTACCTGCTTTTCTCTTATTTATATCATCTTGCTTTATATTTACTTTTACAGTGTTTGCATTTGTGTGTATGTGTGTTTATAGACTAGATAGTTTGCTTTCCTTCCACAATGGTTCAGAAGGTGGTTCTGCTTTTAATTCTTATGGTGCTGATATGTTTGGCTATGTCCCCACTCAACTCTCAACTTGAATTGTATCTCCAGAACTCCCTCGCATTGTAGAGGTAATAGAATTCTATTACCTACCCCTATGCAGGGGGAGGTAATAGAATCATGGGGGCCAGTCCTTCCCGTGCTATTCTCATGATAGGGAATAAGGCTCACGAGATCTGATGGGTTTATCAGGGGTTTCCACTTTTGCTTCTCTCTCATTTTTCTCTTGCTGCCACTATGTAAGAAGTGCCTTGCATCTCCTGCCATGGTTCTGAGGCCTCCCCAGCCATGTGGAACTGTAAGTCCAATTAACTCTCTTTTTATTCCCAGTTTCAGGTATGTCTTTATCAAAAACTCGAAAACGAACTAATACAGATGGCAACCAAGTTTCCAAGGTCCTAAACATGTGTTTAATTATCAACAGCAATGACAAAGCAATTTTTTTTCTCTTTATAGAAGATAAAAAACTTGAAACTTTTGATTCACTCATCATCGATCGCAACTTTTATCAATGTCATTTGGGTGTATAAAGGTCATATTTTATGAAATGTAGACCATTTCTTTATAATATCTTTGTATGTAAAACTCTTATCAGGAATTAGCTATAATAGTTCACCTTACAGTCCTTTTCCAAAGCAAGTTCTTAATTTTCTTTTATTTCTCATTGGTCTAGAAAATGTTTTTGACTAGTGCATCTAACAAAGGTTGTGGATATTTCCTGGTTCCTGGAGGTTTTTCATTGAAATTTTTTTTACTTGTACCCTTGTGTTGGGAAGATGTAAGCACATGTACACTCAATACAATTTTATCACATGTGTAGATTTGTGTAGCCCCCACCACAATCAAAATATTGAAAAGCTCAATCGCTGCAAGGATAACTTGTGTCACCTTTTCATAATCACCAAAAGAAAAAAGTATTGTGGTTTTAATTTGCATTTCCCTGATGGCTAATCTCCCTCTACACCCTGTGTGGTAGTTAATTTGATGTGTCAGCTTGACTGGATGGCAGGCTGCTCAGCTGTCTGGTTAAACATTATCTCTGGGTGTGTCCATGAGGGTGTTTCCAGAAGAGATGAGCATTTGAAGTAGACTAAGTAAAGCTGATTGACCTCCCCAATATAGGTGAACATCATCCAATAGGCTGAGGGCTTGAATAGCACAAAAATGTGGAGAAAGAGTTTTCCCTTGCCCTTTGCCTGAACTGGGATGGGACACTGACCTCCTACCTGTGGTGGTTCTGGTCCTCAGGTCTTTAGAACCAGACTGGAATCTGTGCCATTGGCTCTCAGAAGCTCAGACTTTTAGGCTGGGCCCTATGGCTCATGTCTGTAATCCCAGCACTTTGGGAAGCCAAGATGGGTGGATCACTTGAGGTCAGGAGTTTGAGACCAGCCTGGTTAACATGGTGAAACCCCCGTCTCTACAAAAATACAAAAAAATTAGGCTGGCATGCTGGCGCGTGTCTGTAGTCCCAGCTACTCAAAAGGCTGAGGCAGTAGAATTGATTGAACCCGGGAGACAAAGGTTGCACAGAGCCGAGATGGTGCCACTGCACTCCAGCCTGGATGACAGAGAGACTCCATCTCAAAAAAGAAAACAAAACAAAACAAAAAAAACGAAGCCAGGCCTTTTTTTTTTTTTTGAGACGGAGTGCAGTTGGGTGATCTTGACTCACTGCAAGCTCCACCTCCCGGTTTTACACTATTCTCCTGCCTCAGCCTCCCAAGTAGCTGGGACTACAGGTGCCCGCCACCACACCTGGCTAATTTTTTGTATTTTTAGTAGAGACTGGGTTTCACTGGGTTAGCCAGGACGGTCTCGATCTCCTGATCTTGTGATCCACCCACCTCAGCCTCCCAAAGTGCTGGGATTACAGGCATGAACTACCACACCCAGCCGAAGCTAGGACTTTTAACCTACGCCAACAGCTTTCTTGGGTTTTCAGCTTGCAGAGAGTAGGGACTAATCAAGTGAGCTATTACCTTATAATCAATTTTTTTCTGTCTCTCTCTTTGGCTCTGTGTGTGTGTGTGTGTGTGTGTGTGTGTGTGTGTGTGTATCTCTCCCTGTCTCTCTATCTCTCTGTCTCTGTATCTCCGGGACTCTCCCCTCTCTTTCTCTCTAACATTCTCTCTCTCTCTCTCTCTCTCTCTCTCTCTCTCTCTCTCTCTCTCTGCCCCCCCTTCTTTCTCTGTGTGCCTCTCTCAGTCTCTCTATCCCTCTGTCTCTGTATCTCTGGGCTCTCCCCTCTCTTTCTCTCTAGCATTCTCTCTCTCTCTCTCTCGCTCGCTCTGTGTGTGTGTGTGTGTATGTGTGTGTATCTGTGTGTCTGTGTGTTTATTCTGTTTCTTTGGTGGACCCTGACTAATACACTTTGCCCCTAACCCCTGGCATCCACTAATCTCTCCATTTCTTAAATGTATACATTTTTAAAATGTTATACAAATGGAATCTTAGAACCTTTGGAGATTGGCTTTTTTCACTCAGCATAATTCCCTGAAGACTCATCCACATTACTGAGTGCATAAATAATGCGCTCGTTTTTATTGCTGATTAATATTCCACCATATGGATATAGCATGATTTGTTTAACGATTCATTTATTGAAGGACATCAGGGCTTTTTCCAGCTTTGGGCTACTACAAATAATGCTGCTATGAACATTGGTGTACAAGTTTTTATGTGAACATAAGTTTTCATTTCTGGGAGATAAATGCCCAAGAGTGCAATTGCTAGGTCACAGGTAATTATATCTTTAAGATTTTTTAAAGAAACTGTTAAGCTATTTTCCAAATGACTGTACCATTTTACATTCCCACCAACAATGTATGAGTAATCCAGTTTTCCCACATCTTTGCCAACATTTGACATTGTCACTATTTTTTATTTTAGCTATTCTAATAAATGTGTAGTGATACATCATTGTGGTTTTAATTTGCATTTCCCTGATGGCTAATAATGTTGGTCATCTTTTTATGGGCTTATTTTTCTGCTGTGTATTGACTTTGGTGAAATATATTTTGCCCATTTTCTAATTGGATTGTCTTGAGTTTTTTTACTATTGAGCTTTGAGAGTTCTTTATGTATTCTAGATACTATTCCTTTGTCAGACCTGTGATTTGCAAATATCTTCCGTCAGCCTGTGGTTTGTCTTTTCACCCTCTTCACATAGACTTTCACAGAGTAAACATTTTTAATTTTGATGCAGCACAAAGTCAAATTTCCCTTGTATGGATTATGCTTTGGTGTGGTATCTATAGGGTCTTTGCCTAGCCCTGAGTTCCAAAGACTGCCTTTGTTGTTCTCTAAAACTCTTAGAGTTTTACCTTTTACATTTAAGTGTGTGATCCATTTTGAGTTAATTTTTGTGTAAAGTGTAGGGTTTAGGTCAAGATTTATATTTTGCCTATGATGTCCAATTGCTACTAAACCATGTGTTGGGCTATTGAGTTGCTCCATTTTATAGAGAAGTCTTTCTTTGACATCATTCATGATTCACAAGTTGTTTGTATGCACAAGGCATGCATATTTCAGCTACAGCACAGTCTATAATACTGTAACAAGGTATTATGTGTTCAGACAAGGCAGAAGTCTATTTCTGGTATATGCAAAAGTCCAGAAGAAGCAATCAAGACTTGCTAGGAAACTCAGCAGCACAGAGTGACCCAGGGACCCATGGCCCTTTCGTGTTCAGCCCCACCATCTCCTTGGGTACTGATCGCCTAACTGCCTAGGCTGACATCCAACACCTCACCCACATTCCAATCTGAGGGAACAAATGAGAGCACCCACCCAAGCAGCTTCATCTTGAAGAGAATGACTTGAAGTTCCACACATCATTTCTCTCCCATTCCATTAGCCTGCACTTAGTCATACAGCCACACCCAAGCCCCAGCAAGCCTGTGAAATGCAATCTTCAGCTGGGAGGCCATTTGCCCAGATAAAAGTTTCTGTCACTAAAAGGAAGAAGGGGAGAATGAATACTGAGAGACAGTTAACAGTCTCTGCCCCACCATGTCTCCATGTTCCCCTTCAAAGTTCTCTGTAGAGGGTGAAGTATTCTTCTGGTATTTACTGTTTTAATGTTTTCTTATTATTGATGTTAAATGTGTTCTGTTTTACCAGTAAGTCTATCACCCGTACATTGACTGCACCCCTGATAACTGCCCTCTGTAACTAGTATTTTCTCTCTTATATTTTCATCCTTTGACCTTTTTCCTATTTGTTCTCCTAACATTCTTCAAGTTTGCTTTCTATGTCACTGGTTTGATTTTCCTCCATTACCAATCTATTTGCTGCCTCCATTGAATTTCTTGTTTCTTCTCTTTCTCAGAGAAATACAGCTACTTCGAACATTCATTTTTTTAAAACGTATAGGTGGATGCTTATTCCATGTTACTTTCATTTATAGGGAGATACCAATTTCGGAGTACTTGCTCTAGAAAACGCTGATAGTGATATGAGCTATCATTTGATGTCAAGCTCCAATAGAAGTCAAGCTTGATGGTGTCTCAAATTCACAAAGCAACTCTTAGTCCAAAGTTGAAGAAAAATATAAAGAAAATTAAGTCACTACAAACTGATTTTGCTGGGGGAAAGGAGGCTTTGTTTTTGTCTTTCTTATTTTCTACTGTAACTTGGAAGGTAGATGCTCTGCTGTGAATCCCAGCAGAATGGCCACCTTACAGAGAATGGTTCAGCAGACTCCCTGCTGGAAGCCTGCCTCATCTCTATATGAAACAGATAGATCCCCAAAGGAAGGCCTCTCTGCCATCCAGCTCTCTGATTTATGTAGCAATCATATTAGAATCAAGCAAGGAGGTCTAATACATAGTTGAGAGCCAGTGCGGTGACACACACCTGTAGTCTCAGCTACTTTGGAAGCTGAGACAGGAGGATCACTTGAGCCCAGGAATTTGAGACCAGCCTGGGCAACATAGCAAGAAGACATCTCTACCAAAACAAAAATTGTTTTTAATTAGCCAGGCATGGTGGCATGTGCCTATAATCCCAGCTACTCAGAAGGCTGATGCAAGAGGATCACTTGGACCCAGGAGGTTGAGGCTGCACTGAGCCACGATCGAGCTCTAGCCTGGGTGACAGAGTGAGACACTGTCTCTAAATAAATAGATAAATAAATAAATAAATAAAACAAAACAGTTGGGATCCTAAGCCTACTGGTTCACAGAGTTCAAGAAAAGCTGAAGAATTGGACGTCCTGAAGTCCACTCAGCCCATTTCCTTTTACTGCTTGGGCCTGGAAGAGGACCCTGGTACCTTTCCACGGCAGGAGTTCTCAGTCAGCCACGGCGGGTGCCCCTCCTCCTCTTACTTTTCAGAGAGCCACAGCTCTCTCTGGAGTAGGGTCATTATTGTGTCTGGTTTTTGTTTTGTTTCATTTCGTTTTGTTCTTTGCATTCTAAGCCCATTGGACGATGTTTAGCAGAAATTTCTTTAGGTTTCTGTTACGTGTACATATCAGAGACACTGATAGAGATAAAGAGAGAGGCTGGGACGGATGGAGGAAGAGACAGGAGAACTGGTTATTTTAAAAGGTATTCACAAATGGGGGAGCTATACCTATGTTTTTAGGCTGCCCATTTACACAAACGCACTGCCCTGCTACTTAAAATGTTTAAGTGTCCCCAAACTACAGTAAATCAATGGTCACCTACAGTGGAATCAGGAGACGATCTGTTTCCTTTGCACTTCCTCCCCAGTCCCCAGGTTTTGCAGACTCCAAAACAGGCAGTACGCATTCCCTGGGGGTAGCACATCCTGTATGGCTCACCCATCAGCCAGCAGCGTTCCCGGTTCCGGACTCCAGGCTTGAGGTGGGCGGCAGGCATCCCCTCGGACCCAGGCTGCAACGAAACTCCTCATCTGGCTCTTTACTTAGCCGATGTGGTGTGTTTTTCCCCCCTAATGTTAAAACCAGGCTCAAGAATGGTCCAAAATAAGCAATTTGCTGTCATTAGATATTTCCCTTATGCCACAAAAAGAATTCACGCACCAGACCTATACCGTCAGGAATCCCGAGACATCTCACATTCAACCCAAACAGCCGGTTGCTGCCCATAAGGGCCGTTCAGCACCTTCGAGTCACTCATGAATTTCTTTAGTTATTCAGGAATCCAGCGGCTTTGAGAACTTTGGGTCTCTACTATGGCACGGAGCCAAGTATTGCGTTACAAGTGTGAAAATTCATCACAGCAATTAGGCAGGGAAGAGAGGTGTCAGGTTCAGGGTTCCTGGAGCAGCGTTGGGTTACCACACATGGATTACACAGAATATTGTAGTCAGCTTAGAGAAGGCTGGATTGGGACCTCCAATGCCTACATTTTAATTTCCATAGTGGCTTTTAAACCCAAAACTGCTGTTCTCTAAACAACAATGACCAAAATCAGTACAGTTTTCATACACATTGGAGTTACCTGGATGTTTTCTCTGTTGCATTTTATTGAAAGGAATCTGACAGTGGTCATTTTCAATCATGCAAAACATATACTGAGCTCAAAATACAGCAGTCCAAAATGTTTTTAATCCCTTTACAACGCAGACAACACATCTACCTAAGCACATTCTCTTCTTTCACTTCTAGAAAGGCACACACCGTGGGACCAGGTGCTAAACCATTCAGGAAGGGCAATAGAAGTTCAGCGAAGGAAGAAGTCTCCGGGGCACGGTAGTGGAAAAGCTTTAGGAGGAACTCAGGCCTTGAGTGGGACTCTGAGAGATAAGCGGGCTATAGAGAGGTGGCTGGGAAGGACAAGACACAGTGGTTGGAGGAATGGCACGCCTGAAGGCATGGGAATCATAATTCCATAAACTAGATGGAGGGTGCTGCTCTAGGTTCTATGGGATAAAGAAAGAGAATAGTGTCTGTCCTTAAGGAGTATGAAACCTGGTTGGAAAATATACAGAGTGAGTTAAGGATGCATTCCAGAATGAGAGGTGGCTGTACAAAGCACTTCAACAAGGGGGTTGCCAGGAGCAGAGATGGGATATGAGGATGGCTGAGGGCTGAGAGATCTGCACCAGGGAGCTTAGTGAGAAACAGAGTGGGAGGGAGTCAGGGCTCAGGGACAGGCAGCCACAAAGCCAGACCGGGCTTGAATGTAACAAGGAAGAAGGAATCTGTGTGCATTCATGATCTAAGAGTCAGTGAAACAGAGGTAGAGCTTGTTTACCGTAGAAGAACACCTTAACATTAATGCAATTACTTCAATCCCATTGTTTCATCTGGTACCCACAGCTACAGTGTAAGGAAGGTAGAGTAAATATTAAACCAGTTTAAAGGTAAAGAAGTCAAGTCTCAGATTTATCTGTAACACAACTGCTAGGATCCTTGATTTCCAGTCGTATTCTTGAAGGCCAGTGTTCTTTCTACTCTTGCTTATGTCAGTGAGACAGATTTGGATTTACTTAGCTTTTATAAAGGACCTTCTGTCTGTGTGACCTGTTCAACTTATGATTTTTTACGTTTTGATGGATTTATTGGAATATTAAATGTGTTCTCAACTGACAGTGGGTCTATTGGGAAGGAACCACATCATAAGTCAAGGAGCTTTTGCATGATCCCCAGGCTCTGATATGGTTTGGCTGTGTCCCCACCCAAATCTCATCTTGAATTGTAGCTTCCATAATTCCTACATGTTGTGGGAGGGACCCTGTGGGAGGTAACTGAATCATAGGGGGGTTTCCCATATACCATCCTCATGGTAGTGAATAAGGCTCATGAGATCTGATGGTTTTATAAAGGGTTTCCCTTTTCATTTGGCTCTTACTCTCTCTTGCCTGCTGCCATGTAAGACGTCACTTTCATCTTCAGCCATGATTGTGAGGCCTCCCCAGCCATGTGAAACTGTGAGTTCATTAAACCTCTTGTTTTTTATAAATTACCCAGTCTCAGGTATGTCTTTATTAGCAGCTTGAAAACGGGCTAATACAGGCTCCAATAGCACTTAGTAGGTGTCATTCAGAAGTAATGCAATGAGAGACTGGATTAAGTTGATCACAACGAGAAGAATGAAGAGGAAAGGGATAAATGCAAGAGAATAATCACTAAGATATGAAGACTGATTAGTCACTGAGGGTTAGGCACTTTTGCCTTCATGGGCCCCTTCCTCCACAAACAGAAAGAAAGAAAAAAATGAATATTGTGTATATATTTTATTACTACAAAGATGAATATATTAATATTACATATTAGGAAAAAAACCTAAATTGTTTAATTTATATTTTAAAAGAAATTAAAACATTTTTATGGGTCCCTAAAACTATCCCCAGCTCTAGGCACTATGCTTACTATGAATAAATCAGTCCTGCAATTGCAAAGATATGGAACCAATCTAAGTGCCCATTGACCAATGACTGGGTAAAGAAAATGTGGCATATATACACCATGGAATACTACTTATACATAAAAAGGAATGAAATAATGTCTTTTGCAACAACTTGGATACAGCTGGAGGCTATTATTCTAAGTGAAGTAACTCAGGAATAGAAAACCAAATGCTGTATGTTCTCAGGGTGGGAGGGGGTGAGGGATGAAAGACTACATGTTAGGTAAAGTGTACACTGCTTGAGTGACAGGTGCACTAAAATCTCAAAATTCACCACAATAGAATTCATCCATGTAACCAAAAACCACGTGTATCCCAAAAACTTTTGAAATAAAAATAAATAAATACATATAGGGAAGATTAGAGTTTTGAATGACTGCAAATTTCTTTTTTTTTTAATTTTATTTTATTTTTTATTATTATTATACTTTAAGTTCTAGGGTACATGTGCATAGCGTGCAGGTTTGTTACATATGTATACTTGTGCCATGTTGCTGTGCTGCACCCATCAACTCATCAGCACCCATCAACTCGTCATTTACATCAGGTATAACTCCCAATGCAATCCCCCCCTCCCCCCTCCCCACGATAGGCCCCGGTGTGTGATGTTCCCCTTCCCGAGTCCAAGTGATCTCATTGTTCAGTTCCCACCTATGAGTGAGAACATGCGGTGTTTGGTTTTCTGTTCTTGTGATAGTTTGCTAAGAATGATGGTTTCCAGCTGCATCCATGTCCCTACAAAGGACACAAACTCATCCTTTTTTATGGCTGCATAGTATTCCATGGTGTATATGTGCCACATTTTCTTAATCCAGTCTGTCACTGATGGACATTTGGGTTGATTCCAAGTCTATTTGCTATTGTGAATAGTGCCGCAATAAATATACGTGTGCATGTGTCTTTATAGCAGCATGATTTATAATCCTTTGGGTAGTTACCTAGTAATGGGATGGCTGGGTCATATGGTACATCTAGTTCTAGATCCTTGAGGAATCGCCATACTGTTTTCCATAATGGTTGAACTAGTTTACAATCCCACCAACAGTGTAAAAGTGTTCCTATTTCTCCACATCCTCTCCAGCACCTGTTGTTTCCTAACTTTTTAATGATCGCCATTCTAACTGGTGTGAGATGGTATCTCATTGTGGTTTTGATTTGCATTTCTCTGATGGCCAGTGATGATGAGCATTTTTTCATGTGTCTGTTGGCTGTATGAATATCTTCTTTTGAGAAATGTCTAGCCATAAGTAGAAAGCTGAAACTGGATCCTTTCCTTACTCCTTATACGAAAATTAATTCAAGATGGATTAGAGACTTAAATGTTAGACCTAATACCATAAAAACCCTAGAGGAAAACCTAGGTAGTACCATTCAGGACATAGGCATGAGCAAAGACTTCACGTCTAAAACACCAAAAGCAACGGCAGCAAAAGCCAAAATTGACAAATGGGATCTCATTAAACTAAAGAGCTTCTGCACAGCAAAAGAAACTACCACCAGAGTGAACAGGCAACCTACAGAATGGGAGAAAATTTTTGCAATCTACTCATCTGACAAAGGGCTAATATCCAGAACCTACAAAGAACTCAAACAAATTTACAAGAAAAAAAACAAACAACCCCATCAAAAAGTGGGCAAAGGATATGACTGCAAATTTCTAACAAGAGAACCTGGAAGAATGGTAACACCTCCAAAAGAATTGAAGAAGTAAAGAAGTGCCAGACTATTCAGGAAGTGCTACAGAAGTTCAGCAAAGGAAGATGTCCCAGGGGCACAGTAGCGGAAAAGAAGATAGATTAATTTGAAGATGAAGTTAATAATTTTGATGTTGGACTTATGGAACTTGAAGTGACTAAAGAAATCCAGATGAAGAGGGCCAGTCAGTAATTTGAAATACAGCCTCTAGGTTAGGCATGTTTGGAAGTCAATAGTGTAAAGTGAAACCATGAACGTGAATGATTTCCCCAACCAAGTGGATTACAGCAGAAGACCCAGGCTTATGAGATGCCCCATGGCTAAAGAGATGGAAGAGGAAAAGGAAGCAGCGGCATCTGGAGAAATGGAGTTCCCTGTGTCCGGAGGGGTTGGTGGTGGTGTGACTGGGACTGTGGCTAGACTTTATTCACAAAATGGAATTATTTGTTGTTGTTGTTGTTGTTGTTGTCGTTGTTGAGATGGAGTCTCACTCTGTCACCCAGGCTGGAGTGCAGTGGCACTATCTTGGCTCACTGCAACCTCCCCCTCCCGGGCTCAAGAAAGTCTCCTGCCTCAGTCTCCTGAGTAGCTGGGATTACAGGCACCTGCCACCATACCCAGCTAATTTTTTTGTTTTAATTTTTGGTAGAGATGGGGTTTCACCATGTTGGCCAGGCTGGTCTCAAACTCCTGACCTCAAGTGATCCAACCACCTCAGCCTCCCAAAGTGCTGGGATCACAGGCATGAGCCACCATGCCTAGCCTCAAAATGGAATTCTAATCAGAAGTGGCATAATCATGAAATTGAAATGGAGATAGCAGCCATATCTCATTCACCCTTTCTTCCTGTGTCCTTACTGTCCCTAAATACCTAAACACGCACATACACACCTCCAACCAAAAACGTTTGCTGAATGAAGATACACAGACTGGAGATTGAAGGAAATAATCTGGTTACTCAGCAACCCGAGGCAAGCAGAGCAAACTTGGCAAAGCAAAAATTACAAAAGCACATTTATGGTTAAGGCGTGAGCAGATGAAAAAATGTGAAGTGACTTCTTTCACTTTGAGAAAAATGTCTCTTGTTGAGTAAACTACTAGTTCCACTGTGTGCCATCCAAATCATAATCATCATCATTGCTGGTTTGGTTGAGGTGGGTATAGATAATGGTAGTCATACTTAGAATTTGTTGTGAGGAGCTTGTTTTCTGTACTAACATTTCCTTACAGAAAATTACCACTGATGAAGATTGCAACACATTTCTCCTGAGACTATAGATGCTAGGTGTTTTGGTACAATTGCAGTAACCCACTCAGAAACAGATGGATTTGTGAATGATTGATGGGTGAACAGGGAGGTGGCTGTTTAAGGTCAGTCATCTGAATCATGTCCTGAGAGAGTTCCCATGGAGTTACATAGGATGAAAATCTGGGCCAGTATTCACATGCCTGATTATTGAAGTAAGAACAGCTGCATTTATTTCAACATTCTCAGCCTCACACATACATACATGCCAGTGAAGCTCAGAGGTTAAATTGTAAGAAGAAAAACATAAGTAAGATAATAAGACAATAGAACTGAAAAAATATCCTGGAAAATTAAGCCCATGCTTCAGCTAAGCTTGAATATAAATCTAAATGAATTACTCAAATCTAAATAAATTATAAATAAGTCTAAATAAATTATAGCACAGAGGAAAAGAAGGAAAAATGCAAGAGATTATGAGACATGGAGGAAAAAACACAAAATCCTAACGCATCTAATTAGAATTTTAGCAAGAAAGAGTAAATGTGACAAGTACAAAAAATATTTAAGGAGATAATAGCTAAAATTTTTCCAGAATCAGTTAAAGCCATAAATCTACAAATAAAAGAAACTGAAAATATAATAAGTATAATAAGCAAATAAACACAAAGAAAACAATATTTATAGTGAAACTGAGGAACAGTTTTAAGAGAGAGGGAGAAAAGATCTTAAAGGCACCCAAACAGAAAACATAAATCACCACCGTCAACAACAAATCAATTAGACAGACAGCAGACTTTGCTGTGGCAATAATAGAAGACAAACGGGTGGAATATCTTCAAAAAGGTGAGATATTTTCCATTAATACAGAATGATGTATTGCGCAAACCTCTCCTTCAAGAACAAAATAATAACTACAACATATTCAGATTTTAAAAAACTTGAAAAACTGCTAATAGAACAACTTTCAGAAGAAGAAAAATGATTCCAAAAGGAAAGTCTAGAATATAAGAAAGAGTAAGCACAATAGCAAAGATATGGAATCAACCTAAATAGCCATCAATGGTAGGCTGGATAGAGAAAATGTGGTACATATACACCATGCAACACTATGCAACTATAAAAAAAGAATGAGATCACATTCTTTGCAGGAACATGGATGAAGCTGGAGGCCATTATACTTGGCAAACTAATACAGCAACAGTAAACCAAGTACTGCTTGTTTTCACTTATAAGTGAGAGATAAATAATGAGTATAGATGGACATATTGATGGAAACAACAGACATGAGGGCCTACAGGAGGTGGAAGGTGGAAGGAGGGAGAGGATCAGGAAAAATAGCTAATGGATATGAGGTTTAATACTTGGATGATGAAATAATCTGTACAACAGACTCCCATGATGTGAGTTTACCTACATAATGAACCTGCACATGTACCTCTGAACTTACAATAAAAGTTAAAAATAAAATAAGAAAGCCGGGCGCGGTGGCTCAAGCCTGTAATCCCAGCACTTTGGGAGGCCGAGACGGGCGGATCACGAGGTCAGGAGATCGAGACCATCCTGGCTAACTCGGTGAAACCCCGTCTCTACTAAAATATACAAAAAACTGGCCAGGCGAGGTGGCGGGCGCCTGTAGCCCCAGCTACACGGGAGGCCGAGGCAGGAGAATGGCGTAAACCCGGGAGGCGGAGCTTGCAGCGAGCGGAGATCCGGCCACTGGACTCCAGCCTGGGCAACAGAGCGAGACTCCGTCTCAAAAAATAAATAAATAAATAAATAATAAAATAAAATAAGAAGTGGTGAGCAAAGAAACTGGTAAATGTGGAGAAAACTACACATAAGAAATACAAACAATCAAACATAATATTGATAAGATCTCATTTGTGAGGATTGCAAAATAGAAGTTGAATCTAAAAGACGGCAACAATAGCAGATGGGTGTGAAGGTTGATGGGATCTCAGTTATAAGTTCTTGTATTTTTCTCGAAGAGCATGACAGGTATTGTTTTTTTTCCTACATTTAATATGTATAACTTCAAAGGAAACCAGCAAAGAATAGAAATAAAATTGAATCTCCCTATAGTCTGAGATGAAATGAAATAGTTGTGGGGAATACAAAAGACAGCAAGAAATAAGGGGGTGAAGCATAGTGAATTCAGGACAAGCCACGATTAAATAAAATAGTAGGTGTAAATGCAAAGGTGTACAAAACTCACCAGCCAAGAGACATGGGATGATGACAGTCTCTTAGAACAGACGAAACCCAATCATGGGAAATAAAGAAAGCAAGATCCAGAGAGCGAATAAGCTGTTATGGGAAATTAAAAGGTGCGTCTCTAACGTAGATGCTACAACTGTGCAGAGGAGAGAGCCAAGAGGGCAGTGACACAGTGATGCAGCAATGCAGACAGGACACAGTTGGAAGCCCCAGTCTCAGCCCTGTATGATCGTGGGCAAATATTTAACCTGAACTTCATTCTCTAAAGCAATAGAGTTGAGATAATAATGGCACCTGCTTCTTGGAGTTATCTTAAGGATCCTATGAGATGTTATAGGTAAGCACTTAGTACGGTGCCTGGCACTAGGATGGACACAGAGAAACTATTGTTAGTGTGGCCTGGGGGAAGGGGGATCGGTCTTATATTGTGGAAACCTTTGGATCTGAGGAGGTAATAGATAATAGTAGAATTAGGGGAGGTAAAACAGTAAGAAGGACAGAAAATAGAAAACCATGAGCAAAGCTTGAGACAAACTGTGGAGATGAGATATGACTGGCCCAGGGCAGCACACAGGTGGGCGGGCTGGGGAACGAGGTCTGTTTCCTTCGCGTCCCATTTCCTCTTCACCTCCATTGTCCTCCAGGATGTCTTGCTAGAAGTCAACGATTACCCTGAGAAAACATCTGCATCTGAAAACAGCTGGACGTGGATTCATCTCACCAAAAGTGTTTTTTCAGAGTTCGAACATGAATGCAGTGTGTCACCAGCAATGTCATGAGAACTCCAGAGACAAAAATGTGGTCTGTGCAATGAGAAGACCCCAGGCAAGAAAGCTTCTGTGTTAGATGGTGTCAAAACATTGCAAGATCCAGAGAGGCAGAGCCCATTGCCAGAGCAGATGCCTAAACTCACATTGCTGCTAGCTTCACAAGACACACACACACACACGCAAAAGCACAAACACACATGCATGCACAGACAGGTAGAGTGCATGTATATGTATGCACAAACATGCACACACTACAAATACATATATACACATGCCATACTCACACACACTACACATGAACAGACACACCTATTAGCAAAATAAATTATTTGAGCATAGCAATTAACAACAACCAAATATCCTTATACTTAGCTTCATTTTAATTCTGTATTTATATTCTTTGCACGCTTCCCAATTTTTCAGTCATGAAAACAAGCCCTATCAATGTTAAATTTATTTTAGGAATAATTAAATATATTCTTAAGGGCTTACATTATTCAAATAGTATTCTATGCTTCAATCTGTCCTGAGTAATGAATTCATTTATGTGCCTTGAGAATACAGTGATTGTAATTTAATAACTATAAAACTCTCTCTCTCTAAGCAGACAGAGAAATGCTCTATTACATTATTATATTAAGCTCATGGTCAAATTATAGCTATATAATAAAAAACATATTTCTGTGTAGGCCATTGAATACTGTTAAATTTGAATAGGAAATTTTTGGCACAAAAACACCAACACTTGTAGAACACAGCACAATAGCTTTCTGAATTATTTGCTTATCTTTATGCCAATATACAGCAATTCCCTGTCCGTTCCAGTGTTTTCCCATTCAGTTATAAGTCTAAAATTCTTGAACTTTTCACCACTTCCCCTGGTAGCATAGTAGAAAGCAAAGCAATATATAGATTTTGCTATAATTTACTCCGGATTTTGTAGGTGAAAACTCACTCAAAAATTCGCATGTGCGTGTTGGGTGTGTGTGTATAATTTCAACATGTGCGGGGGTGGGTGTGTATTAGTGTGTATGTTTTGGTGTGTGTGTCTATTGCTTTGTGTGTTTTGAGGGGAGTTGGTGTGTGTGTGTTGGTGTGTGTATTGTGTGTGGGGTTGTGTTGGAGGGGTGTGTGTTTGGTGCGTGCACAGGTACATGTGTATGTTGGTGAATATATGTGTTTGGGTATGTGTGCATTGGTCTGTGTGTTGGAGGTGAGTTGGCATGTGTGTTGATACATGTGTATGCATGTACCTGTGTGTGTGCATGTGTATGTGTGTTGGCGTGTACATGTATGTGTTGGAGGGTGTTGGTGTGTGTGTGCTGAGATGTGCATATTGGGGTGTATGTGTGTTGACATGTTTGTGTTGGGTGTGTGTGTGTGCAAATGTGATGGGAAATGGATAATCCACCAGGTGCTAGCTCAAGAAAGTATATACTTATATATATACTTTAGCTTATATATATACTTATACTTAGCTTATAGTCTTATAGCTTAAGTCTTGGCAACTTGCATTTAGGTTTCCACATTAATAATGTAATTTATAAAGTGTGTATGAGATTACATCTTTTACAAAAGCTTTTCTAAGAAAGGTTTTGTTTCTAAGAAAGGTATTGTTTCAATACATTTTAAATGCTACACAAAAACAAAAATGGCTCCACAAAATCAGAATGAAGTCCAAGAGGTTAATGTCAGTCATCATATTTTGAGGGTAAAAAAAAAAACTTTCAGGAAAGCCCCCTTTTATGCTGGGCAAGCCCCAGGGAGTGACCCTGTTCACACACTGAACAGGGACCAATGCCCTCGCTGGAAACTGAGCATGAAGCTGGGAAGGAACAGTCACAGATGAGATGCAAGAGCTGGAAAATGGGCCCAGAGCTCTAACTGGCTGTGGTTGATTGACTATCAAAGACATCATGTCTAATTTTTGCCTCCCTGTTTTGAAAGGGAAGATACAAAGGAAGATATGGAGAAAGCAAACTAATCTGACCACAGATGCAGAAAACAGGCCCTAAGGAAAGAAAACACACAACTGTTAGATGGAGGAATAAGTTCTAGTGTTTGATAATACAGTAGGCAAATGGTAGTTAGCAATAATTTATTACATATTTCAAAAGAGCTAGAAGAGGAGTTTGGAATGTTCCCACCACAAAGATTAGATAAATGTTAAGTGATGCACATCCCTACTACCCCGATTCGATCATTACACATCGTACACAGGCATCAAAATATCACATGTACCCTGTGAGTATGCACAACAATGATATACCAATTAAAACAAGAAAAGAAGGAAGAAAATGCAGGTGGTATTGCTTCACCTGGATGTAGAAAGCAGGAGATCTCATTTCTCCTAAAGTCTAGAGAAGGCAGTGATGCTGTGAGCCTGCCTTATAGTGGGGGAGAGATTGAGAGGTCAGACACAGATTTTCACACTGATGGAGGTATTGTCTAGGGGTTCAATGTGGAAGGGGCAGGGACATCCTGTTAGAGAGCTTCCAACCGGGTCAGGATCCCCACAGAAAGCCTTAAACTCAGGTGTTAGTTTTCTGATAAGAACGGGTTTACATGAAGTACTATGCAGCCATGAAAAACAATGAAATCATGCCCTTTGCAGAAACACGAATAAAGCTGAAGGCCATTATCCTAAATGAACTAACTAGAAACAGAAAATCAAATACTTCATGTTCTCACTTATAGGTGGGGGCTAAACAATGGGTACACATGGACATAAAAGATGGAAATAATAGGCCAGGAGCAGTGGCTCATGCCTGTAATTTCAGCACTTTGGGAGGCTGAGGAAGAAGGATGGTTTGAGCCCAGGAGTTAGAGACCAGCCTGGACAAAATAGTGAGAGTTCACCTCTACAAAAAAAAAAAAAAAAAAAACTTTAAAATTAGCCAGGCAGGGTGGTGCACATCTCTGTTTCCAGCTACTCAGGAGACTGAGGCAGGAGGATCACTTGAGCCCAGGAGATCAAGGCTGCAGTGAGCTATGATCATGCCACTGAACTCCAGCCTGGGTAGCAGAGCAAGACCCTATCTTGAAAAAAAAAAAAAAAGTAAAGATGTAAATAATAGACACTGGGGACTCTAGAAGGGGGAAGGTTGAAAAAATACCTATTGGGTGCAATGTTCACTGCTTGGGTAATGGATATAGTTGAAGCCCAGTCCTCACCAGTATGCAATATACCCACGTAACAGACATGCATGTGCACCCCTTAAATCTAAAATAAAATACAGAATGGGTTAAGTGAGGCAGCAAGACGTAGTGCTGCAGAAGTTAGCGCTACACTGATCTACAGCAAGCAATGGCCTGGGGGCTCTAAGGTTATAGAGACAGATGGCTGGGACTGCATCTCAGCTCTGCTGCTCACTAACTGAGGAAATTCAGACAAGGGGCTTCCCCGCTCTGTGTCTCCATTCCCTTATCTGTAATATGAGGATAAGGATCACTCATACCTCCTGGGATGGCTGTGAAAATAAACGAGTCCATGTCTAGAAAACACTCACCCAGGACATGGCACCTGGTGGGGCTGCAGTCAGGTAGGGTATGATTTCACTCTACAGTCAACTGCAGATGGGTGGCAAAATACCAAACTAAGATTCAGGGGATTTCCAGGAACATTCTATATAGTTGATTAGCTAACGATGCAAGTGATGAATCAGGACAATTCTCCATCAGTAGTGGTGGCATGAGGTGAGCCCTGCGTTGGAAGTCAGAAGAGCTGCGTTCAGGTTCTGGGGCCATTTCATGTCATGGAGGCAGTGAGCAAGGCACTCCATCTCTCTGGGCGTGGGTTTCCTCATCTCTGCTCTATTTATCTCGGGGTTGTTGTGAGAAACAAATAAAAATCTGCCTTCATCATCCACCTGGTGCCAATTACCGCACCACGGCCTGGGGCTGCTCCGGAGGGGGCAGGCAGTGGGGAGGATCAGCAGAGGCCCGTGGGTACAGGGCAGAGTCGGAAGTCAGCGCCAGGTGGTACCGTGACAAAGGAAGCTGCAAGGAACTGTGCAAACGTCAGCTGCTGATGTGCATGTCGCCATTTCTAGGGCATGACTGCAAGGTAATCGGCAAGGAAGAAACTTTGAAAAGTGCTTTCAGGTTCAAAGTAGGATCTGTCTAAGGTAAACAGGCTGAATGTTTAGCAGACGTGCTCACATTCACCTGCGAAACCAACAAGACCAGAAAGACTTCCTCGGGGATACACAGATGTGGATTAATGGAGGCACTGGGACTCTTATAGCCCCTGGTAAATTTAAGACTTAATACTGATGGTACAGATGCGGCTCGGATGAGTGGAGGAACACCCGGACTCTTGTATTGCACGAATTAGATAAAACGACATGGAAACACGTGGAGTTATTTTAAGGAGAGGAGAGTTTAATAGGCAGGAAAGAGGGGAGATGAAAGAAAGAAGCAGCTCCCCTATACAAGACAGAGGGAGAGGGGCTCCAAAGCTGACAGAGAAGACGCCGCCGCGTGAGGAAGGGGGTGATATCAGCCAGTTATATGAGGAGGCTGGAGGAGGCGGAGTCTGATTTGCATAGGGCTCAGGGGATTGCTTTGACCTGGCATGTCATTCACTTAGCCCGTGAAAAAAACTGGCCCTCCCGCACTAGTCTTTTAATATGCAAATACAGGGCGCCATGATGTTCTACACACGTGGGGTTATGTGGGGACGGCCATGCTGCCAGGCACCTGTAGGGGCAAGGGCAAGAGGACAACGGTGGGAATCGCCATGTTGGGTGGACCCAGTTTCTAATGGCTGATATTTGCATGTTAAAGGTTGCGGGCCTGGCTCTAAGAGCCAAAGCTTTCCTGCTAGACAAGAAACTTGTCTGGAGCGGCTTTAAAAGAGATGAAAATTTTCCAAGGAGGCTTTTTCCTCTCTATCTGACTGAAATTATTTCTTAATAACTCCTGTAACAGTATAGATTTCTCCTCTAGCAAACCTGATATTTTTCTTCTAACTTTCTTTCGGTGCAGCTTCAGTTATTCCTTCCAGTTTTGTCCTCACCCTCCACATGACTGGCTAACCGGGTGACACAGAATGAATCGTTCACTCTCACTCAATGCCCCGTGTTTGACATATATGAACTAGAGGTGGCTCATGCCTGTCCCAAACATATATAGAATGTATTTGACATCCTTGAGACAGCAAAATGTTTCTCCCTAGGAAGAAAATTCATGTAGCATTAAGAAAGAAACTTTACAGTGTCCTGGAAAATTTATCAACTTAAACAGTGAGACCCACCAGATGGAGCAAATAGAATCATTCCCTGGAGGCTTTCAGAAGCAAAGGAAATTACTATCCTTGAGAAACGCCCTTGTCGCTGCTATAATATTTATTTCAGTCTTGCTCAAAAAGTATTTAGGTCATTTGCTGCAATCAATAGAATTCTCCATTAGTGTGAGGAAAGTTGCATTCTAAGATTCAGGGAAATCTAAAATACCCTCTAGGAATATTAAGAAGCTCACACAGGTCTACTCCTGGAAACTTATTTACTGTGACAGCGTATAAATGTTTTAAAACACTTGGTTGCCAAATATCAGTCCGCATTATGGACAACTTAAAAAAAGAAAGTCACCCCAGCTAGGTCCCACCAGTTTCTATGCTCTGACCTGGGGAGAATGGAAAGCTTGGGGGAAGTGGAATCAGATCATTCTAGCTCAAAAGAAAGCCTTCTGCTTCTGGTGACTGGCTGCCTTCCCAATTATTAATGAAGAAAGTCTCCTTTTTTCCATTTCCTAATGATGTCCACAGTTGAAGTGCAAACTGACTACAGCTGAGTATTTAAGTGGAATATTTCAAGGACATTTATCGTAAGTGGATACAGAGACCACGCTCCTGTTTCAGCTTCAAGTTTTAAATGTCAAACACCTGGAGACATAATTACTCAACCTTAAAATCATTCTATGAGTTCATTGCTCTGGTTTAGGGAAAGTCAAACTAGTAAGTTACGTTCAAGACACCATTAGGCTGGGGACGGAGGGATTGAGGGCTGTTGGAGGGCAAGGGAGGAGGAGTCCACACTAAGTCTTTATAAGTCTTTAACCAGAGAGCCCTCTTGCCCCATTACACATGGTGAATGTATAATGCCCCATTAGTATATATCTCATATGGGAAGAATGAAGGATTTCGTATGTATTCAAGGAATCAGAGGTACAAGCGACTGCAAATTTACTGACAGTAACATCATATATAAGTTGGACATGAAAAATTTTCTAGTGGGACAGGGATTTAAATATTAAGACAGCAGCTTCTGGCCAGGTGCAGTGGCTCACACGTATAATCCCAGCACTTTGGGAAGCCAAGGCAGGAGTATCACCTGAGGTCAGGAGTCAAGGCCAGCCTGGCCAACATGGTGAAACCTGCCTCTACTAAAAATACAAAAATTAGCAGGTCGTGGTGGCACATGCCTGTAATCCTAGTTACTCAGGAGGCTGAGGCAGGAGATTCGCTTGAACCCGGGAGTTGGAGGTTTCAGTGACCCGAGATCGCGCCACTGCACTCCAGCCTAGGTGACAGAGCAAAACTCCATCCAAAAAAAAAAAAAGGCCGGGCCCGGTGGCTCACGCCTGTAATCCCAGCACTTTGGGAGGCCGAGGTGGGCGGATCACGAGGTCAGGAGATCAAGACCATCCTGGCTAACCCGGTGAAACCCCGTCTCTACTGAAAAATACAAAAAATTAGCCAGGCACGGTGGCTGGCGCCTGTAGTCCCAGCTACTCAGGAGGCTGAGGCAGGAGAATGGCGTGAACCCGGGAGGCAGAGCTTGCAGTGAGCCGAGATCGCGCCACTGCAATCCAGCCTGGGCGACAGAGTGAGACTCCGTCTCAAAAAAAAGAAAAAAAAGAAAAAAAAGCAGCTTCTCTGATTCAAATATAAGTCAACTAGTATTTCTAACCTCTTAGACATAATTGCTTAGACCAAAAGGACCATTCACTGGCATCCACAGAGATCCAGAACAGAACAGACATCTGTCCTTTATTTCAAATGCACATGAAAGGTAAGTAAATTCTCATAGTTTATTTGCCCTCTGTGCCTAATTTCCATCTATTGTTCATCCACCGTGTTCTTTTAGTCAAAGTCTGAATACAAGTAAAAAAGCAAAATAACATGCAAATTAAGGATGGTCCAGTCAATTCCACATACTTTCAGAAACCCCTGATTTAAAGATGTTTCAGGGCCAGGCACGGTAATCCCAGCACTTTGGGAGGCCAAGGCGGCAGATCACCTGAGGTCAGGAGATCAAGACCAACCTGGACAACATGGTGAAACCCCCATCTCTACTAAAAATACAAAAATTAGTTGGGCTTGGTGGTGCTTGCCTGTAATCCCAGCTACTCGGGAGGCTGAGGCAGGAGAATCATTTGAACCCGGGAGGTGGAGGTTGCAGTGAGTGGAGATTGCGCCACTGCACTCCAGCCTGGGTGACAGAGCCAGACTCCATTTCAAAAAGAAAGAAAAAAAAAAAAACAAAAAAAAAACAGAAAAAGTTTCAGAATTCCAAAGGGCAGGACTGACATACTCCTTAATATACTCTTAACTGACCAAATTTCCTAGTATCTTTTTTTTTTTTCAGTTTGAGAGCCTGTACTGTTTCTTAACTGACCAGATTAGAAAAATAATCATGGTAGACACCTTAGTTCATTCTTCTAATAAGACTGTTAATCTGGTCCTCCCTGTTGCCAGCATCTCCACCTTCTACAAAATGGGTGGTCTTTTTCTTCTTTCTACCTCCTGGAGAAGATAATTTGAAGGGCCACAGGAAGTCACTTGCTTCTTTGAAGGACTTTCCGACAGTATAGATCTCATGAATCAGATCCTCCATGCAAATGATGCCATATTTATTAAGAGACACAGCAGTCAAAGTGTTACCTGTCAAAGCAATTCCCTTATTGATTTTGCCATAACCACGCTTGTAGATTACTTCATTTACTAATTTTGGTACTCCCATGCAATATATGGTTCTACAATTTGGGTACTCCCATGCAATATATGGTTCTACAATCCTCAGCATGTTCATTGAAGCCTTGTTGAGCTTCACAAAGGTTCCATTGAAGATTTGACGAAGGCAAAGAAGCTGCAACACCTTTCAGACCTTTGGGCTCACACCATTGATATCTCTGATCCTGACAACAAATGCCAATTTGGGTTCTGCAGGTACATAGACGTTGCCAGCTTTTCTTGCCAACCTCGCCATTCGAATTTCAGCTCTGTCCATCTGCCTACACTCCTTGTGATAGTGCTTTGCTTTTTCATAGACCTCAAGCTTCCTCCTTGCCTTTCGAAGCATGTTTTGGGCAGACTTCTTTCTCAGGCGCTTGATCTTCGGCTCTGCGAAATTCCTTCCCTTTTTCTTAAGGGTTTCTGGCATAGCAGGAACCTTCTTTTTCTTCTCTTCAACACCCTCCATGGTTCTAGCTAGAAAAGAGGACCCTAGTATCTTAATGTTCATGAAATACAATATTCTGCTTCTACTGGGCACATGCAAGGGATTCCTGCTGTACTTGTGCAAAAATCCTAGCTAGAAAACAACCTCTTGACTGCCCCCAGCAATTCACAGCAGCCGGAAACTATCCTCTCCCCCTAGATGGCTATAAACACTATCTTGTCATGCCTTGGCACATGACATGAAACTGGCAAGGGTGGCTAAACAAAGAAGGAGAAAAAAGTCCAAATCTGAAGCTAGGTCACAAGGTAATGGTAAGTGAAAAGTCAAACTGAAAGCATTCCTAAGCCATGATTTTTCCTCAGACCATTAAAATCCTGAATACTGGTATATTATTATATGCATTCAAAATACTTATATTTCCTATTGCTTATACACTCATGCACACACAACTAACCAAATATACTTTCTTTTCTGGAACAGCCAGTGGAAGCCCAGCTTGTGATTATTCCAAGGATAAAAGAAGAGAACTTTGTGGATTCAGTTACTCTAACTGAACACTAAACAAAGCATAACAACTCAAAGTAATTTTTAGCCTAATACAATCTCCATATTTATTTTATGAATTTACTCAACGTCACATTCCCAGTTAACAAGGATTACAAAGAAGAATGTGAGGAGACAGGAAATGCAAATTGCAGCTTTGTTAGAAAGCAAGTCACTGCCATGTCATTCCCATTTCATAAGTTAAAGTCCCAGTTAGAAGCTAATATCAGTTTGTCTACAATACAAAGTAAACCTTAGGATAATCTCTCCACTCATTAAAGTGTTGGCTTATACAACTTTTTCTCTTTTAGATCAATCTTCCTCCTCCTGACCAATTGCTGAAGAACATAAACTCCATTTCCACCTATTTTCACCAAAACTGCATCTGATCACTTCAACTAGATTAATGAGCATCCTAGGGCTAAACGTGACATCTAAGTAAGAAGTCATCAATGTAAGCAAGCCTAACTGCAAAGCTCATTGAGTGATTTCACATAAGAGGATGTTTAAGAGTCACAAAATTAGCTATAATTTTTTCTAGTTAAAGTCGGTGGTCAATTAACCAAAGCAGGAAATTTCTGCAAAATACATGTTTCGCCTCCCAAAAGTAAAAGCTCCTATACAGAGATTCAAGGAAAATAACGTCCTTTAATTCCTACACTTAGTCACTCAGAAACAACTGGCCCTAAACCTTTCTGCATGATCCTTCATCCAAAAAGGCAAAGTCCAGAGGCAGGGTGTGATGGCTCATGCCTGTAATCCCAGCACTTTGTGAGGCCGAGGCGGGCGGATCACATGAGGCCAGGAGTTCGAGACCAGCCTGGCCAAGATGGCAAAACCCTGTCTGTACTAAAAATACAAAAATTAGCTGGTAATGGTGGCACATGTCTATAATCCCAGCCAGTTGGGATGCTGAGGCACAAGAATCACTTGAACTCTGGAGGCAGCAGTTGCAGCAAGCCAGGATTATGCTGCTGTACTCCAGCCTGGGTGATGAAGCAAGACTCTGTCTCAAAAAAAAAAAAAAAAGGCAGAGTCCAAAGGTATTTTGCTAGGTGCCAGAAATACAAGGATAATTGAATGTTACCTCTTACTTCAAAAAATCTACTATCTGAGAGGTGGGCACAGTGGCTCACTCCTGTAATCCCAAGGACTTTGGGAGGCTGAGGCAGGCAGATCACAAGGTCAGGAGATCGAGACCATCCAGGCTAACACGGTGAAACCCTGTCTGTACTAAAAATACAAAAAATTAGTTGGGCGTGGTGGCAGGTGCCTGTAGTCCCAGGTACTCAGGAGGCTGAGGCAGGAGAATGGCACGAACCCGGGAGGCAGAGCTTGCAGTGAGCCAAGATCTCACCATTGCACTCCAGCCTGGGCGACAGAGCAAGACTCCGTCTCAAAAAAAAAAAAAAAATCTATCTGAGAAGAAAAATAAATAAATAGAACTAATTTTTGGACAATGTGTTATAAACTGGTATGAACAAAATGTTACATAAGCACTGCAGAATAAACATTTAGAAGCTCAGAGAATCCCCTAGTCAAAATGACTTACAGTAGGAACCCAATGACTATCTGTGGATGAATGAATGAATGCATTTCGCGGGTGAGAAAGCGAGTCTCAGAGGGGCAAAGCAATTTTCCCGGAGTCACACAGCTCAACAACAACAAAGAAGGACAGGAACCTGTATTCTCTAATTTGTAACCACTTTTCCACCTCACCGCTCTCCAGAGGCGTGCCCTGTGAAATCCTCCAGCCACAGAGAGAATGGCCGTTTAATCTCTCACATAGAACCCCTGCCTCCTGGAAGCACAAAGATGCCTGACTTTGGATGAGTGTTCAAATCCTTGCTCAAGAGCTTCCAACATGTGGAAAAGCAAAAGACAAAGAAAGACCCAGAGCCGAAGACAGAACCCCAAAACGAGAAAAATCCTCTAAAAAGGACAATGTTTATAAAATTAGCTTTGAAATAAATGTTAAACATAACTGATACAAAACAGAATTAGCAGCACCTTTAAAATATGGCACAGTTCTTGGCCTTGAGAAATTTAACTGCACAGGCGAGAAATACACATGCAAGGCGAATGCCAATAGTAGGCAATGCAGGCTGATTCCTGACCAAGTCATCAGAATGAGGCAAGGCAGGGTTCAGATAAGAATTTTACTGCAGCTTCCAGTGATCAGGGAAGTGTCTGCGAGGAAGGGAAACTAGGACAGAGCTTTGGGGAATGGATAGATTTAGATGAGAGAAGGAAGAAGGCCAGGGGCTTTGTGGAGTCAGAATGTGCAAAATCGGTATGAAAACAGCACGTCTAGCCAGAACATATTTATACACAGGAACCACTAGGATCAAACGATGGTGAATTCTGCACATGAAGTGAAGGAGTTTGGGCTTTGGATGTCAAGCCAGGGGTCCACCGGATATTTTTAAGCCAGTGAATTATATGATTCAAAGTAATTAATTGATGCATATACTTATGGTATGCAGAATGAACAAGAAAAGCAATAGGGAAACCAGTTTCCTAACAACAGAAGAATTACTGAGGAGGCTTGGAAGCTTGAGTAGCCTGGTGACAATGGGATGAAAAACAATAAAGAAATATCCTTCGGAAAATAATACTGGATATGACTTAGAAACCGGTTGAAATCAGAGGCAACCATGATAATCCAGAGATTTGCAGGCTCCGTGGCTGATTTTTATTTTATTTTATTTTATTTTATTTTATTTTATTTTATTTTATTTTATTTTATTTTATTTTATTTTTGAGACAGAGTCCCAGTCTGTCACTCAAGCCAGAATGCAGTGGTGCGATCACCACTCACTGCAACCTCTGCCTCCCAGGTTCAAATGATTCTTCTACTTTAGCTTCCCCAGTAACTGAGACTACAGGCGAGCACCACCACGCCTGACTAGTTTTTGTATTTTTAGTAGAGGTGGGGTTTCACCATGTTGGCTAGGCTGGTCTCGAGCTACTGGCCTCAAGTAATTCACCTGTCTCAGCCTCCCAAAGTGCTGGGATTACAGGCATGAGCCACTGCGCCCGGCCTGTGCTGACAAAATGGTGGTTTCACGAAAAGAAAGCAGAAATTAGCGGCAGAAAATCCATTTTGTTTTAGAGAAATCTGTAGATGTTTGAGAGAAAAACGAAAGCATCTAGATGAAAGTAGACAACAAGGAGCTGGAAATACGAGACGGACATGGCCGTCAAGTGATAATGCCAAACAACCCCTGTGCCCAAAAAGGGAACCACTGGGGGCCCCAGAACTGGAGGACAGTTCCCCTAAGAGGAAGGAGTAAGGGCACAAGGACAGAGACACTGAGAAGGACTTTAAAGGGATGAGAGGAGAGCCCAGAAAAAATGGAGTCACAGAAACCCGGGAGCAGACAATTTGCAGGAGGAAAAGTACCTGCCCACGAGTGGTGCCCCAAAGACACTAAGGGCAAGACCCCACATCACACCTCAAGTATAAGGCCAGTCTTGCTCTGCTCCACTCCTCCCAGGAAGCCAGGTTAGTGTGTGGAAATCCGGTACCCACCAGCAGCCTGAATTTGATTTCAGTTCTGTTCATATAATCATTTATTGTGCACACACAGGGATGCAGTTCTGATAAACGATCCTCTCTTTTTTTAAGTCAGGGTCTCACTCTGTCACCCAGGCTGGAGTGCAGTGACACAATCACGACTCACTGCAGCCTCAACCTCCCAGGCTCAAGTGATCCTCCCACCTCAGCCTCCCAAGTAGCTAGAACCACAGGCACGCACCACCATGCCCGGCTAAGTTTTTTATTTTTTGTAGAGATGGGTTCTTGTCATATTGCCTAGGCCTGTCTGAAACTCCTGGGCTCAAGCGATTCTCCCACCTCAGCCTCCCAAAGTGCTGGGATTACGGGCGTCTGAGCCACTGCACCAGACCTAGGGAATCCTCTTTAAAGTATATCAGAGTATTCTGAGCTTCTCCAACCATCCTAAGAATTACTAGAATATTCGTGTTCATTTTCCTATATTGTAAGCTGTAGAAGTTTAAAAAAATAGGTTTCAAAGTCAGGAAGAAAGAAGCCGACTGTGTGTATAAATTTTACATGCTGCTTAAAACTGTTTAAAAGGCTATAAAAGGGACACCACTGTGTGTCTTCTGAGCAGCATAATTGCAAGCCTGCAAACACAAGCAGGCTTCCAAGTCCAGACCCACCTTATAAGGCCAAGACAACAGAAATAAATTCAATATGCATCAGTAGAACTTAAGAAATGTTTTCCTCTCACTTCTAGTTCAGTATTTTTGTCTAGTCCTTTCCAAAGAAGGTAAAGAAAAAAAAAAAAAAGTTCCCAGAGTTTAAAATGTCAGCATTTGATTGATTAGAGTAGCTTTCCTGGCTTAACCAGTAAGTTGATTTGAACGGTTCATCCGTTAATACAGTAAAACACATGTTAAAGATTACAAATTGTTTAACAAGTTTTGACAAACAAGTCCCCTGGTGGTCTTGAAATTTCTGAGAAGCAGATGGAAGGGGTACAATTTTACAGATTCCCCTTCCTATCTGCACAAAGCCGCCTAGTTCTAAAGTAGGTATTAGTGCATATAAGGAACATTGTCAGACAATAAAGAGACACAATTGCCTCTGTTAGCACAACAATTAATTTTGTTTGCAGAGTACCAGTCAGTCCATTTGTTACCAGGAATGTGCTAATTATTCTTGCTAATTACATGCAAAACATTCATTATCACCTATAAGTGGAGCCGGACCCCTCAGGTTTCAGTGACAAATTAATTACTGTGTTTTCCTTCTGAATGTATTTCCAGTCCGTTCCTGGTATTATCTGAAAAATAAATTGTTTAGCAGCCTGCTCGTCCTTCAGAGCCACTCATTAAAATGAAAAGCAGGCCTGCAGAGATAGATCAGTTTTCCTTCCCTGTTCTATTAGGGCAGCGGCTCCTGGAAGGCTCCAGCCCCAATCATGGGTTTATACATCCTAAAGCCCCGTGAAACTTGTGCAGCTGAGTTTCATTAGGGACCGGGTACCTATGTGCAACAGTAGCCACTCACTGAATCTCGGGGAAGAGGCAAACTGTGTCAGTACCCAAAGAGGGAAGAACCGACACCCGATACACACACCTGCACCCTTCAGCCTTGCCTTGCGAAAGGTTTGGGTGACATTTTGTCATCTGGTTCAAATTTTGGGTATTTGAGTTTTATCTCTTCCCTCTACCCCCAATTTGGAAACTAGTCAATAAAAGAAAAAAAAAAAGTCTGAATTGCCAACTTACTCCTATGGTCTTTCCAGCTTGGGAAGAAACCCAACAGTATAGATGCATATATGTTTATTCTAAATGTGGATTGCAGCGGGAAGACTGGGATCTGGACATAGATCATTTTGCCTTGACCCCAGATTGCCTGGAGTTATTCTCTGCTGTCTGCCTGTTCCTAACCAGAAAGAAATTAGCCTTCCTCTTCCTCTCTCTCCTCACCTTACCTTTGCTCTCCATTGTGGCAACCAACTAAAAGCCTTATGGAAAGAAAAGATGGATCGGCAGAGCTTTAGCCCCATTCTAACATACATCCTGAATCAATCATCCAGGGTTGGTCTTTACTCACTCCTCTTCACACCATTTAGTCTCACTTCCTGGAAAGTCTAAATAGAAAGCATTTCAGGTGAAAAGTCCGCACCTTGCACAGAAGAACCCAGCTCCATTTCCATCCATCAGGCTCATTAACCTTCTATGCGCCCAGCTGTAGTGGCTCATCTTGCAAAGAACAGGTTCACATGGTCCCGTGTGTCTGTATCCTTTGTTCTTTCCAACAATTCTACCTTGTTGGTTCCTTCCTGTTTGCTTTGGCTCTTGTCAGGGTGCACGTGCCTTTTGTCTGTCAACATTTGGTCAATTTCTATAGTAGCTACATAATACAAATGCAAACAGTAGTTCTTGATCGTAAATGAAATAGGAAAGACGTTTCCAGTGTCATATAATTTACCCTTCTCACCATTTTCAATTCAAAAGAGTATTTGGAAACAGGAAATACAGGAAGCGAAATAACCCCCTGCTTAAGGTGCACATAAATTTCACGCTGGCTGAATAACCCATTGTAGTGGATTTTTACCAGAATTTGGGTTTACAGTCTTATGGCTTTCATGTTTTACATATGAAGGAAGATTGAATTTTTAGTTTTGATATCACATGTATTCCTTTCCTTAATTTCCTGAGGTTTATCATCATCTTGGCTGAAATGTGTAAGTTTAAACAGCTGAAACAAAACCTGTGTGTCCTAAAACCATGGAACCAGAAAGCTCCTGTTAACAGTCAAATTGTGGGCATAAATTCTGCCTGATTTCTACTATGATGAAAGGGAAAAAGCTGCCACAACCAGGGCTCAGGGCTGAACTTCTCCTCCGTGGCAGGCCACATCTGTCTCAGCCTCCTTTCTTCACAACCCTGTCCCTCTCTCATGTTCTGTGTCCCATCGGCCATCACCACATCCACCCTGTGCCTGCCTCCCCCAGCTTCACCCCTCCCATCCCTTATTTTCACTCGTTGAACAGTGTTTGACTGTTTACTACACACCAGGCACTGTTAAATATTTTATATATGTTACAAATACCATCTGTCTTATCTCCTATGATTTCAAAGTTTTGCTATTCAGTCTACAGTTTTCATGTGTTATTTCAGCCAGTCTCTTGCCACTTGTAGCTTGTCAAGGCATTTCTAGAGATCATTTTATTAACCCAAAAGAACGGGTTTCTAATGGTGGGAATGGCTGAGAGCATGGCAGCCTGGTGATGGAATTATTTTGGAAGCAGCAGGGGGCCCTTGGCAGTCCATACCAAATCATATGAAGCATGTGACCACTTGGTCAACTGAAGCATAAGTTCCCCCCCACCATGCTTTCTATTCTTTGAGATGTTCAGAGATAAAGACCTGCCTCAGGAACACTTTGAAGGAACTCTCTACTCTCTAAAGTCCTTCAACCAAATGTCTAACGAAGCTTCAATTTCTTAAGATTGCAGTTCCTTTTTTTTTCTTTTTTTTTTTTATCTGTTTTTTTTTTTTGTATTGTTTTGTTTTCTTTTTTGAGACGGAGTCTTGCCCTGTCACCCAGGCTGGAGTACAGTGGCGTGATCTCTGCTCACTGCAACCTCTGCCTCCCGGGTTCAAATGATTCTCCCGCCTCAGCCTCCTGAGTAGCTGGGATTACAAGCACTCACCATCATGCCTGGCTAATTTTTGTTTTTGTTTTTGTTTTTTAGATAGAGCCTTGCTTTTTTTGCCCAGGCTGTAGTATAGTGGCACAATCTCGGCTCACTGCAACCTCTGCCTCCCAGGTTCAAGAGATTCTCCTGCCTCAGCCTCCCCAGTAGCTGGGATTACAGGCACCAGCCACCACGCCTGGCTAATTTTTGTGTTTTTAGTAGAGACAGGGTTTCACCATGTTAGCCAGGCTGGTCTCTAACTCCTGACCTCAGGTGATCCACCCACCTCTGCCTCACAAAGTGCTGGGATTACAGGCATGAGCCACAGCACCCATTCTAATGTTTGTATTTTTGTAGAGACAGGGTTTCACCATGTTGGCCAGGCTGGTCTTGAACTCCTGACCTCAGGTAATCCGCCCGTCTCGGCCTCCCAAAGTGCTGGGATTACAGGTGTGAGCCACTGTGCCCGGCCAAGATTGTAGTTCTTTTAAAATAGTAAGTAACCCCTGCATTATCCTGAGGATAATTATCTAGCATGGAACCTGGAATGTCAGGTTGAAGAATGTCCGAGATCCTGGACCAGCCCTTTGGCAGGCACGGCACAGAGCATGCACTTTTGAGTTTGGGCCAGCCTCTACTACTTACTAACTCCGTGACAAGTCTTGGCTTCTACATGCATTAAATATGAGAATGTCACAGGGTGGTGAGGGTTAAAGGAGAAAAATTACCTGACTTTTAACCACCCTCTTGGCAGAGTAACTCCAGATATAATTAAATAACATCCTCATATTATGGGCAATACATATTGTTGCCTCACCCAACTCCTTGGAATTAAAGTAATTTGAGTAATCTAAAAATAATCTTTTTCTTATTCAGCTTACCCTTTCAAAACAAAAAATTCCTTGCACAAGTAATTTTTAAAAAGGCAATTTTGCCAGAGTGGTGACTCACAACTGTAATCCTAGTGCTTTTGGAGGCTGAGACAGGAGGAGTTCTTGAGGCTAGGGGTTTGAATCCAGCCTGGGTAACACAGTGAGACAGCTGAGGCAGGAGGATCTCTTGAGGCCAGGGGTTTGACACCAGCCTGGGTAACATAGTGAGATCTTGTGCTGACCAAAAAAAAAAAAATTTGCCAGGCATGGTGGTGTGCGTCTGTAGTCCCAGCTTCTTGGAAGGCTAAGGCGTAGGATTGCTTGAGCCCAGGAGGTTGAGGGTGCAGTGAGCCAAAATCGCATCACTGCACTCCAACCTGAGTGACAAAGGAGACCCTGTCCCAAAACAAATAAATAAATATAAAAACAAAAATTGGGAGAGTTTACATAAAATCTACATTTCCAACTTATTATTATTATTTTTTTAATCAGAAGCTCCAACCATATCAGGCTACATTCCCATATGGCGATAATTGGCTGGAGGGAGTACAGGCTGCTGTCTTTAGCAGAGGCCTGTCCTTTGGAGGGCTCCATCCCCCACCCCCTCACCAACCCCAGCCTCCCATCCCCTCAACACCAAACACCATACCCTCCACCTCCCCCAACCCGCCACCACTTTCTGTGATTTTCTCTCAGGCTCACCCAACTCCTACGTTATCTGCCTAGCCTATGTTGGCATGAGAGTTTCTGACCCTGTGCCGTGAATAAGTCATAAAAGTATTGATCATTTACTGATTCTTCTGTATTCTCTGAAGGTCACATTGATGCTAGAGAAAATCTTGGCAGGAAAGAAAAGAATGAAAGACTTTTGCCTGGTGCAATCTGATGGGAAGGAAGAATTTCTAAAATGGGAAGGGTGGTTAAAGGTAAAGTCTTAGGGAAAGGGGTCAGGTCACAAAGGACAAAGAAACCAAAAGGATGGATTGGACCATAAGGGCTGAGCAGTATCAGAAATTCCAGCCAGGTGGCTGTATGCATGGGCCTCCTAAGTGGCCGATATATATGTGAATACATTTTCCTGTTGGGAGTATGAGGCTGAAGTGAAGCAGAACCATTCCTGATGAGAAAAGTAACATGTTTATGGTTTCTTAATTTTTCTCTTTTTTTTTTCTTCAAGACAGGGTCTCATTCTGATAGGCTAGAGTGCAGTGGCAGCATCACGGCTCACTGCAACCTTAACCTCCCTGGCTCAAGTGATCCTCCCACCTCAGCCTCCTGAGTAGCTGAAACTACAGGCACACACCACCTCTTCCAGCTAATTTTTTTTTTTCTTTTGAAAGAGATGGGGTCTGACTATGTTCCTCAGGCTGGTCTTGAACTCCTGGCCTCAAGCAATCCTTCCCTCTTCGGCCTCCCAAAGCACTGGAATTACAGGCATGAGCCACCATACCCAGCCACCGTGTTTATGGTTTCTGAGATGTATTCCAGAGCAGATTACTTTATAAAGCAATGTGCAACCTCAAGAACCCAATTGTATCACTTTACAGAAGTACAGAAGATTTTGAAGTCCGTTTGTTGCTGAGATTTATGAAACACTACATGAAACCCTAGAGCAGTAGAGACCACTCACAGATGCAAGCAGGCAGACAGCATGCTGTCCGAAAGACCAAGGTAATTACAACAAGCTCCTGAAACATGAAGGAGTGTTATTCACTAGGAAACAAGGGAGATATTTAGCAATCAGCAAATCAAGACAAGGAGAAAAAAAAAACTGATTACAGAGAAAACCCTTTCACAACAAATTTGATGCTGGTAGTAACCTCTAATGATTCCATAGCCCGCATCAGCAGTAGCAAACTGGAACCATGGTTTACCATGGATAGTTTGTGACATAAATCCTATGTCTAAATAATACTTGGAACAGTTTCACTGTTGGCTCAAAAAAGTCGCAAAAGAGCACAGTTAAAAGGAACTTTAAAGATCACTTTGACTAAAAATCCTCATTTTACAGATGAGGAAACTGAGGTGCAAAGGTTAATTCCTGTGTCTCTCCAAAGCTAGTTGGTGCAGAATTAAACCACCTTCCCTATCTCCACCAGTCTCCCAATTTCTGAAACAATGCATGGCATGTCATTGAAGAAAATGAGGAACTTCATGATGTTTTGAATTAAAAATTAACACTTCTTGGCTGGGTGCAGTGGCTCATACCTGTAATCCCAGCACTTTGGAAGGCCGAGATAGGCGGATCACCTAACGTCAGAAGTTTGAGACCAGCCTGGCCAATATGGTGAATCCCTGTTTCTACTAAAAATACAAAAATTAGCCAGTGTGATGGTGCATGCCTGTAATCCCAGCTACTCAGGAGGCTGAGGCAGGAGGATCGCTTGAACCCGGGAGGGGGAGGTTGCAGTGAGCCGAGATCACGCCATTACACTCCAGCCTGGGCAACAGAGTGAGACTCCATTTCTTAAATAAATAAATAAATAAGTAAGTAAAAACACTTCTTTACAGAAGAAAATCTAAATAAGCCAAAAAAGAGGTTGAACGGGTTTAGTGTTCCTAATTAATTGATAAGAAGGGTATATCATTTGTAACTTTCATCGCCCACTATGCTATTCTTATCTCCAAGTAAAAAATGTTTCAAATATTTAACAAATGAAGCTAATTATTCAAAAACAGCTGAAGCTCTAACATAATGCCTAAGAGAATTCATTTTTTGAACATTTCTTTGTTTCCAATGTGAATCCCAAGAAGATAAAACCGCAGACAGGTTTGGAGAAAGAAAAAAACCCTACCTTTGTTTTCAGACCTGCACTTGACTCAGGAAATAAGTTAATAATTAAGCTGGTTTCACTTTTGAAAAGCAAATGTAATCATTCCTTCTTCATTCCAAATGTATGCTTTACTTACGAGTAGCGATGTCATGCTATTTGAAGAACTGTTTGCTCAAGCTCAGAATTACCCCAGGGCAATGTATTATTGATAAATCCATTTTCTTGTATAATCATCGCTTCACATTTACAACATTTCACAGGATTCTATCTGTAAACTTCACATGGTTTTTCTAGGCAAGGGCAGTACAGTCCATGTTACCCAGAAAAAGGGACCTTATTCCTTGGGGTTAACTTTTGTATTCAGAGTTCCAAAGTAATGCTACAAGATTTTCTCACGGAAAACACACAATTGAGGTTACTTGTAGCTATAAGGCCTGCAACATTTTAAAACTCATATGCTTATCTGCATACATTTACATGTATTTAAAGCACCTCCATTCAGCAGCATAAAGGTCCACTTTCTAGAGATGGATACGGAGGGAATGATTGAGAACACAAAAGCTTATTTCAACGTTATTGGTCTCCACTTTCATTTATTTTCTGATGACAGAGGGGTCAGCTCAGGACTTTCATGTTTAATACGCTCCAGTAAAGCAGTATTGTGCTTTTCTTCTTCTTTACTTTTATTGGGGAGGGTTGGTTGGTTGGTTTTTGGCTTGTTTTGCTTTTCTGTTGTGTGTGTATTGGAGGTTTATTTGCACAATGGAGGGAAGAAGCCGAGGCCAGCTAACGTGAAGAGAGAAAAAGGCTTGGGGGACTCTTGCCGAATACTCAGGAATCTCTCAAGTGTTTGAATAAACACATACCACACCAATTTAAAAAAAAAAAAAAAAAAGCCGGTTTAGCGAAAAGACAAACATAGTCTTCTGAGCCTGTCCAACAGTCAGGCATGTTCGAGTACATTCCTGGAGCCCGGAACAGCCCTCACACTTCCTTTCAGCCTAATGGGCCCTGAGCCCCATCTTTTGTCTGCTGATTAACTGCTCTGTTCATTGACCAAACCACTAATTGCATGTTCCTTATAGTTACCCTACATTACAGTAAGAATTAATGAGACACAATTACAGCTCCCAGAAATCTCAGGCCTGGCCAACTGCACAGTACTCCAAGTGAATTAGAACTCTTGAAGAGAAAAGAGGGGGAAAAGCTAGGCAATTGTTCACAGGAAGCAGAATGTTTTTTTTGTTTAAAAATTTTTGTATTTATTTGAAGTTGTTTCATAATTAGGTCTGGGGGAAGGTAAGGGGAAAGAGAGAGAGAATGAACAAAGGACTTGGGAACGCAGCTTTCACAGAGAAATCATGGTAGATGCAAAGAAATATGTATATTACAGAGGTACCCAAAACTTAGGAAACAGGATGAACACGAAATCAATGCTATGAATAGGACATAAAGCCAATAACGAATCGGCAGTTTGAATACAGCGTGATACACATGGAAACACACTAGAAGAGCAATCCTTTAGTCTCATTCTCACACACAGATGCTATTTTGCCCAACTGAGGCAAAATGCCTATTTCTGTTATTCCTCAACTCATGGGATTTGATGTTCCTTAGAACCCGTGTCTCATTTGCCAAGGCTTGTGTTAGGATTACAAAAGACTGAAGAGGGGGCAGCTGTTTGTACAGCAAGGGAAAAAGGAGCAATTTTCCTTCTGCCAAATCATTTCAAATGGAAAAAGAAAAGAATGATTTTGAGTGTGGAAATAATTCCAGGGCACCTTAAATTGCAATTATTCTAAAATTTTGTGTTGGGTTTACTGGCGTTGGTTTCCTTTGTAGATGGCGACTTGTTCTTGTGCCATTTCTGTTAAGACTACTTTATCAACAACCTGATCAAAAAGTACTACTTTAACCCATTTTTTCCCAAATATAAAGGTATATTTTAAAATATTTACATACACATATATGCAAGGATAGAGGATAGAGAGGGGCGGTAGATAGGGTTGGCAGGAAGAGAGAGAAAGAGATGACCAGTAAGTGATGGCCAGATAGAAAGACACATAAACAGAAAGAAGAAGGAAAAAGGTGGTAGAAAGATGACAGTGAGAAAGGGAGACTGAAAGAGAGACCAGGAGAGAGAGAGAATGGGAGAAAAAGAACATAACTAGCTAGACAGGCAGATAAATAGAAACTAGGATCCAGTTCCCAGTCCAACAGTCTGAATCTTTAAACCTCAGCTGTACTTTGGATATTAATTTGGCACTGAGAGAGCAGTGAAAAGAATGTCATCTCTTCAGGTTCAAGTCGGAAGATATAAATGAAACATTTCCAGAGGTGTGAGAGGGGAAGCAGGACCATGAAAAGCCTATGGGGCCCTTATCAAGGCAGATAAGCCCCCATGGAGATGACAGGAGATTTGTCGAGGCTTAAGCAACTTCTTCAGGGCCACAGAAAAGCATATATATATATACACACACACACACACACATATACACACACATATATATACACACACATACACACATGTTCAGTTTCTTAACATTTTT
This sequence comes from Chlorocebus sabaeus, assembly GCF_047675955.1. Lineage (NCBI taxonomy): Eukaryota > Metazoa > Chordata > Mammalia > Primates > Cercopithecidae > Chlorocebus > Chlorocebus sabaeus. The sequence continues at coordinate 32,251,414 of NC_132912.1, forward strand.
CAGAAGGGAGAAGAGAATGTCTTTGTGTTTCAATCAGAAATCTTACTATAAAGACATAGAATCAACCCAGGTGCCCATCAACAGTGTATTAGATAAAGAATATGTGGTACATATACACCACGAAATACTATGCAGCCATAAAAAAGAATGAGATTGTGTCCTTCGTGGCAACATGGATGCAGCTGGAAACCATTATCCTAAGCGAATCAATGCAGGAACAGAAAACCAAATACCACAGGTTCTCCCTTCTAAGTGGGAGCTAGATGTTGGGTACACACGGTCATAAAAATGGGAACAATGGACAATGGGGGATACAAGAGTGAGGAGGGAGGGAGTAGGGTAAGGGTTGAAAAAAACTACCTGTTGGGTACTATGATCACTACCTGGGTGAAGGATTCATTCATACACCAAACCTCAGCATGTACGTGTACCCTCTGATTCTAATATAGAAGTTGAAAAAAAAGAATGAGAAAAAAGTACTTACTATAAAGTCTGTGGGCTTCATGAGATTTCTGAAGAAAAGAGAAAGAGTATACTGAAAGGAAGAAGCCATTTATGCAAACACAGAACCTATTTTGCATGCAACTGATATATTCTTTGATGAAAAAGAAGTTTGCTAAAACCTCTTTCCCCATCTTTATGACAATCCATAATTTTTAGTGTTATTTGCTTTGTGCAAAATGATAGTATCATTTTATGAACAAATGTACATTGCCTTTTCACTCATTTAAGAATACAACCTACATGATCAAAAATATATATATTGCTATAGGAAGTGAAAGGAGAGTGAAAATGAATGATGCCCTGGCGCTCCTCAAACCAACAATTGCCAGGGCTCATGGAGGAACGGCCTCTCCACACAGCTTGTCCTTTCCATCCAGGCTGTGTCACCTGCCATATCTCCTTCCTCCCTGGTGGAATCCTCTCACCCTCTCCTGCCTCTCAAATTTTATCCATGCTGTAAGGCCAGTGCCTTTACACATCAACCTCCCAATCCCATTCTCCCATCTAAGGAAATTTTTCTGTCTTCTGACATCCTAAGGCTATATTGCTTGTACCAACTTCTACCAAACATTAGTCACTTAATCATATGTAGTCTCAACTTTTCTGTGAGTAAATGCCTGGGCCTCTGTCTAGACTGCAAAGTCCTCCAGGGAAGATGAGATAACTTCTTTCCCTCCCTCCACTAATGCCCTCTACCTCAGAGCTCTCAGCAGGGCTTAATGTACCTAGTGGGAGCTTAATAAACATCCTAGGAATAAGGGGATACATGAACAAATTAATTACTATAGAGAAAGGCCATCTGAGTGAAAATGTGGGGAAGAAGTGGAAATAATTTGTTATGTCCAGTGGTTTGTGAAGAGACATGGAGAGGCTGAAGATAGGAGACAGGACCCAATGTCTTCCTTGGGTCTCCCTTATGGGATGGGAGAGTCTTTCGAAAGACTGTAAGGTGGGAGAAGGAGAGAGGGCTCTTTCCAGAGCTCTAGAAGCACAAGGACTATTACAAGGAAGAAACCACCCAATGAATGGGTTCGCTGGACAATCAGAAGAGAGGACAGGTGAGATGTAAGAACTAAGGTAGAGATTTAGAGCAAATAATTTGGGTATTGATATGGAAGTGCAGAAAGTGGCCAATGCAAACATCTAAGGAGAATGTTCATCTTAGCTTCTAAGTTAGGAACAGACCAGGAGGCAATGAAGAGAAGACAATGAAGGAAAGTGAGACTGAAGCAGGTAGGTTCCCTCCTCCTGAAATGCACAGAGCCTGGAGGAAGGCGGAACTGTGATCATAGAGAAGCAGATGGTGTTGCTGTTGAACTTGAAACAGGGCACAGAAGGGGAGATAGAAGAAGCTCACTTAGTTATTTTGGGCAGGGGAAGACAGACCCCCACATGCACAGGGACTTTTACCAGATTCAATTTATTTTCAAACAACTGCAGATGTTATCAATGCCAGAACAAAGTTCAAGAACTAAAGTATAGGCCATCTAAGAGGACAGCCTGCCTCAATGTTCTCTCAAAACTCTAATAGGTAAATAATTACTCAATTTGGTCAGGAAGTCGTCATCTCAAATCTGAAATTTAAAGGAGTTTCAAGGAAGAAAGGGAAAGACAAACTCTATATAGTTGTTCCTCTGTGGGGGACAACTCCATGCCGTATCCATGGGGGTATAGTTCCAGGACTCCCAAAGACACCAAAACCCACAGGTAGCCAAGTCCCTGATATAAATTGGCCTCGTGTTTGCATATAACCTACACACATCCTCTTGTATACATCATCTCTAGGTTATTGACAATACCTAACACAACGTAGGTGATATGTAAGTAGTTGTTATGCTGTACTGCTCAGGAAATCATGACAAGAGAAAAGGCTGCAAATGTCTGGTACAGACGCAAATATTTTTCGACTACTGTCTAGCCTCAGTGGGTTAAATCCGGAGACACAGAACCTGTGAATGCAAAGGGCCACCTGCGCACTCCTTCCTGTTGGCCGCACTGGAAAGTGCAGCAATTAGAGATGAATAGATACAGGGAGAGGAAGCAATTATTTTTAAGAGAGAAGTGACAAAACTACTTAAAGTCAAACATTGAGGTTTGTTTTTTGGTAGTGTATAGATTGTCAAAATAAATTTTCACTACTCATCCAGATGTTTAGCATATTGTCAACACCATCAGAATTATCGATGTTATACCTTTGCAGATGTTATGCTGCGTGTCGGTAAATTATGATGATCTAGTTATGATTTAGAGCTAGACTCACTAGCGACAGGCTAGACAAAATATTGTCAACCAAAACCCAGGATGAAACCAAATACATCATTTTATCTAGTTAATTTTAAAGGTCAATTAACTTATTTAAACTTTTATTAAGGAAAACTCGGCTAACTATAAAGTTATGTTTAAATTAGTAAGACAGTAAAGGACTTTAACTAGAAATTCCATTCATTTAAATATTGTGTTTTAATGAAAACAAGCGTCTCAAAAAATCCTTAACCTCATTAATATTATATTACGTATATATATTATTATAATACTAATATATAAAGCTTAAAAATAAGATTTTTTAACTCATCAAATTGGTTTACAAAGACAATAACCATAGTTGACCCACAAGTGGGTAAGGAGAAGTTTAAATTGGCTCAAGCCTTTCAGCAAGTAATTTCTCACTAGCTATTACAATTCAAAACATGCATATTCTTTCAATCAGCTATTCTACTTAGAAATTTTTTCCTAAGGAAATATTCTCAAGTGCACAAATATATTCTTTTCAGCATTGTTTCTAACCGTGAAAAAAATTAGAAACAACAGAGATATTAAACCATAAGTAATTGGTAACATAATCTATGGTAAATTGGTAAAATAAGCAATAAAATAATAGGCAGTATATTTTAAATGAGATTATTATCTATATAGACTAATCCAAAAAAGTACAAGACATCATAAGTTAAAAAGGCAGAGCCAGAACCATATTCACGATGTACTAATATGCATCAATAATAATTATAACTATTACAGCATACATGAGAAAATCTGGAAGAATATGCATAAGTTAAAGATAGCTGTCATGAAGGAATGGCAGAATTCAGAAAAGGATACACGAACCTATTCATTTCTATGCTACACATTTCTGTGCCCTTTTGAATTTTTTAAATAATAAGCATATATTATAAAGAGTCTGCTTTAACTGTTTTTTTGTTGTTTTTTTTTCTTTTTTTAAACAGAGTCTTGCTCTGTCACCCAGGCTGAAGTGCAATGGCATGATCTTGGCTCACTGCACTCTCCTCCTCCCAGGTTCAAGCAATTCTCCTGCCTCAGCCTCCCAAGTAGCTGGGATTACAGGTGCGTGCCACCACGCCCACCTAATTTTTGTATTTTTAGTAGTGGCAGGGTTTCACCATGTTGGTCAGGCTGGTCTTGAACTCCTGACCTCAGGTGATCTGCCCTCCTCGGCCTCTGAAAGTGCTGGGATTACAGGCATGAGCCACCATGCTCAGCAGCTTTAACTCTTTAATTCCTTCTCAGCCAACATCAGCCATTCTGCTGCTTGAGAATATACAAACTTTTTTGTTCCTGAGCAACAAAGCAAATACCATTACAGACACACACCCACATGAACCAGTCAGGTACCTGCTCAGACTCTCCAGGTTTTAGTCAGTTAATTTCCACATCTATTATTAGCTAATTCTGTCATATTTCATATTCAAAAAGTGTTCTGGAAAAGACTTATAGCCATACCCAAAGAAGATGGAAATAATTTCAGAACTTCTAAATTAACATTAATTACGCTTAAAGTAATAAGATTCTTTGTAGGTAACGTACTCATCAGATTTTAAAGTATTTCAGCAGCAGATGTGTTTTTATATTTTCAAGAGTCTATAGTGAACCCATTTTATATTTGAAATAAATTTCAAAGGTCATGTAAATATCAATACATGGACATGTCACTCACCAAAGATCTTTCAGCTGCAAATATATAAAATCAGGATGCTTATGTCATATATAAGCAAATCTACACTTAGTTTAATGCTCCAAAATGGAATCAAATGTCAGTTTTAAGGGCTGTTGTCACATGGTTTTTAAAGAATCACTTGGCTTTCTCCCCACCTCAGCACGATGTGTATTTTCATGCAGGGTTATATTTCGTACATTTGTTCTTATATACAGCTATGTTCACAATATGAGTTGGCTGCTTTTTAAAATAAACTCTGCAAGAATGAAATCATAGGGGAGTCTTCCCACTTCCGGTCTGGCAATGGAAGGAGCTAAGAAGTCTCCACTCTGCCCTAAAAACAAGGAAAAAGCTGAGCAAACTGAAAATCAACCTTTCTTAGGTTCTCAGCAAAGGGAAGTCATAGGGCAAAATATAGCCCCCAGAACTGGAGGGTCAAAAAGGCAGATAAAGAGAATTCCGTCACCAGAGGAGAAACCCATGAGCACAAACCTCCATGGGAACAAGCATGAGGGTAGGAAAACCTCAACTGTAATTGATGAATTGCTGGAGACTCAATTTGGACAAGACTGAGAGATAAAAACTCCAGGGAGGCTGGGCACGGTGTTTCACGCCTATAATCTCAGCACTTTGGGTGGATCACTTGAGGCCAGGAGTTCAAGACCACCCTAGCAACATAGAAAGACCTCGTCTCAGCTAAAAATGTTTTTAAATAATTAGTTGGGCATGATACTGTGCACCTGTAGTCTCAGCTACTCAGGAGACTGAGGCAGGAGGATTGCTTGAGCACAGGAGATTGAGGCTGCAGTAAGCCATGATTGCACCCCTGTAGTCCAACCTTAAGACCTTGTCTCTTTAAAAAGCACAAAAACAAAACAAAGCAAAAACTCTAGGAGGACCCAATTGTATGGAGAATCTCCTATGAGTTTTACTTCCAGAACCTGTACCACATCCTCACAGTAAATACCAAGAAAAAAAAAAATCTTTTGTTTCCAGCAAGGAGAGGGGAACAGGAATAATTTCAAAATATGCCAGAGCTTTCTGGTCTTCTGGAAAAGGCCTGCCCTGCCCTCAGGAGAAACTATTTTACCAGCGCCTAACTTGCTAGAGTATTATCAGAGCCAAACCTAACTTGGGAAAAAGAAACACCCAACTCCAGCCCCCTCTTGCCATCCTGTCCCTGCTGAGGCAGCTGTTGAAAAGCATTGGTGAAGATTACAGCATAGTGGTACAGGCTGACCAAAAACTGAAACCTGTAGAACTATAGAGCACTTCCCCTTGCCCCACACCTTACCATCATATTACTTACCTGTTTACCACAGTCCCTTTTAGCCAGTAAATAATATCTGCCTTTCAACAAAAATTTACAAGGCATACAAAAAGACAAGATACATAGTTTGAAGAGATTTTAAAAACCATCTCTACCTGAGTCAGATATGGACAATGGAATTATCAGAGCAGGAAATTTTTTAAACTCTAATTAATATAATAAAGGCTTTCAAAAGCAGACAATATGCAAGAGTAGATGGGTAATGGGAGCAGAGAGAGAGAAATTCTGAGAATCAAAAAGAAGTGCTAGAGGTCAAAAACACTACAACAGAAATGAAGAATGCCTTTGATGAGCTGTAGATTAAACACAGATGAGAAAAGAATCTCTCAGCATGAGGATATGATACTAGAAACATCCAAAACAGAAAAACACAGAGGAAAAAAAGATGGGGGAAAAAACCCAGGACACAGTATCCAAAAACTCTGGGATAACTACAAAAGGTATAACATACACACACAAGGGAGTCCCAGAAGGAGAAAAAACAGAGAAAGAACTAGAAACAATATTTACAGCAACAATGACGGAGAATTCCTCCCAAATTAATGTCAAACACCAAACCACAAAGCCAGGAAACTCCAAGAACACTAAACAGGATAAATGAAGGGGAAAAAAGCTACAGCTAGGCATATTAAATCCAAACTTCTGAAAATTAAAGCTGTTCTCTTTTTAATGAAACTGCTACTTTTTAAAAAAAACGGCTGGTTGTATTTAGAAACTTCTTGAATAGCAACTTTCTTCTCATGTTTTTTTCTACACAAAGTGTTCAAGAGGAGGTTAAAACCTCCATTTAGAAATCATGACTCCTGTGCATTAAGCCAAGTAAGAGACTGTTAAAGACAAGCTTCCTCTCATTTCTACTGAGGAGTAACTGGCTAAATGTGAGACAAAAATATGAGTTTGGAATGAATCTTTACTTGTTCTACTTCATCACAGGGAGTTCAAGCCTCTCTCCATGGCTCCTGTACTCCAGAAAATGTCTGTTTACATTTCTGCCGATTGAAAAAGAAAGCACTGAGATTAAAGGGACTGTCACTATAAATTTTTATATATGTAAATCATTACATTTCAAGATAGTCTATGTTCACACTAAAAACATTTTCTGAACACTATTTCTTTGCATGTAAAAAGTGAAGATGTTATTTAACAGAACTGAATAATGCCAGGAAAAACAAAAGAAGGAAAAAGTTGTTTTGTATTGTTATTATTTGCAGGCATATGCCCACAGTCCCTATGTTACTTAATGCCCTTTACAAATTGATATGATTTGTAGTCCCATTTTGTAGTGAGTGAGTAATTGAGGCAGGACAAAGTACTGAATAAGCCCTAAATCATACAGCTAGGAAAGACTGGAGCTGGTTTCAAACCCTGGTCTTTTTAGTCAAACTCCAGTGATCAGCCTGTTCTATCAGTTACTCATCTATTTCTAATTAGAATATAAAATATTTCTACCCGAAATACCCACATTATTGCTTTACATCTCAACTTCCACTTTACAGGCAATAGGAAATCTGCAATCACTAGTAGAGTAACCAACTCTAGCACAATCTTTCCATGAAAGAAGATTGAGAGACTATTAAAATAATGTATATTGTGAGCTCAAGGACAGTGTCTTATATATGTCTAGACTTAGCACAATACTTGATACATGTTGATAAACCTTTTTAAGAGGCAGGATCTTGCTATGTTGCCCAGGCTGTAGTGCAGTGGTATAATTATAGTTCACTGAAGCCTCAAATTCCTGGGCTCAAGAGATCCTCCCACTTCAGCCTCCTGAGTAGTTGGGAATACAGGCATGTGCCACCATGCCTGCTATTTGTTTTTAATTTTTTATAGAAACAGGGTCTCACTATGTTGCCCAAGCTGTTCTCAAACTCCTGGCCTCAAGTGATCCTCCTACCTCAGCCCCCTGAGGGGTTGGGAGACCAAAGCCACTGCACCCAGTTGATAAACTTTAAATTAAAAGGATCTCAGAAAATAATTGTAGTTCTCTGTCAGATATTTTCTCTAAGCAAATCTTAGCCTCTGCACCTCCCCTCCATACCTCTGAGCCTGTTTGAGAGCACAGCAGTGATGGGCACAAGTAGCTGGGATCCTAATGGTCCATGGGGAGAATTTTCCCAAAGTCCTTAGCAGAAGTTCCCCATGTTGTGTTACTGAAAGGTTAAGCAAAGGCTACAACCGGTCTCTGACATGCTGAAACCTCACTCTGTTTTCATTTTGTTTGTTTTGTTTTGTTTGTTTTCAGACAGAGTCTTACTCTTGTTGCCCAGGCTGGAGTGCAGAGGCATGATCTCAGCTCACTGCAGCCTCCGCCTCCTGGGTTCAAGCAATTCTCCTGTCTCAGCCTCTGGAGTAGCTGGGATTACAGGCATGTGCCACCACACCTGACTAGTATTTTGTGTTTTCAGTAGAGATGGGGTTTCACCATGTTGTCCAGGCTGGTCTCGAACTCCTGACCTCAGGTGATCCACCTGCCTCGGCCTCCCAAAGTGCTGGGATTACAGGCATGAGTCACTGTGCCCTGCCCCTGAAACTTCACTCTGTATAGGTGCCTTCCTTCATGGGCCCTCACTCCAACCCTGATCTCCATCCTTCCCACTTGCCAAAAGCAAGAAATTCTAATTAACTGTCTTCTCACATATTGTCATCCCCAAACAGCATTCCTTCCATCTGTCCCTACCTCCAGCTTCCGCTGACCCTCCTTCCAGCTACTTCCACAGTATTCTCTGGACCCTTCATTGCATTTTAAATACATTATCTTAATCCTCAGCCTCTCATACCTTGGTACCTTTCTCTTTTGAGTTTATGGATTCTGGCTACATCACACCGTTTCTTTTCTCTGTAGTCGTCTACTAAATCCGACAATCAAAACCATCACAGCCTACACCCCCTACCCCATCCACCCCCTCCCCACACACACAAACACTCATTTATTTATTATGACTTTGGCAGTGGTTTAAGTTTTTATTTCCATTCCATCTTCTACCACAGTGGCTGCATGGCACCAATGTCCACATAAAGGAGTGCCACTTTCAGGGAGGGTGGAGAGGGTCACGAAACACCTTCACTGCTGTTATAACAGAAGACACCACATACAGTACAAGTGTGTACTCGTGATCAGCGGCTCCAAAGTCCCCTAACTGTGCTAAATTTCAGAGAGAAGCAAGCCCTTCATAGACAAGCAAAGCTCAGCAGCCATAAACATAGATCTAGGCCTAGCACAGTGGCTCATGCTGTAATCCCAGCACTCTGGCAGGCCGAGGCAGGAAGATTGCTTGAGGCCAGGAGTTTGAGACCAGCCTGGGCAACATAGCAAGGTCTCATCCCTACTTTTTTTTTGAGAGATAGTCTCAACCTGTGGTCAGGCTGGAGTGCAGTGGTGCAATCTCGGCTCACTGCAACCTCTGCCTCCCGGGTTCAAGCGATTCTCCTGCCTCAGCCTCCTGAGTAGCTGGGATTACAGGCACACACCACCACTCCTGGCTAATTTTTGTATTTTTAGCACAAACAGGGTTTCACCATGTTGGCCAGGATGGTCTCGATCTCTTGACTTCATGACCTTCTCACCTCAGCCTCCTCAGGAAAAAAAAAAAAAGTGTTTTAATTAGCTAGGCATGGTGGCATGACCCTGTGGTGCCAACTATTCAGGAGGCCTGTCTCTAAAATATATAAATAAATAATTTAACAAACAAAACAAAGATAACTATAAATATATCTAAGCATGCATGTATGTCTGTGTGTGCCATGTACACATCTCACACATATATATACACATATATGTGTTAGCTACATAAATTTTTACTTTTTTAAAGGACTGGTGGAAAATTAATGCAGACTAAAAGCATAATTTACTAAAAAACTCTAGTACACTATATTTACTTGAACAAATGTTTTCTCTATATAATCACTTTAAGATCACTTTCAATGAATGTATGATTTTAAAAATTGATCTTTCTGAACAGAATTCAGAAGGTATTTGGAAATATATTCAGAAATATAATCACAATGTTGTCAGAAAAATTGTCCACATGTCTCTTCTGGAACTGTGCAGTAATATGGTTACTTCTTTCTCCTTTTGACTTGGTGAGATTTGCCTGGACCTGTCCCCTCTTTGATTCTATTGTTTATGGAAGTTCAGGGCTGTTTAGATGTTTTGGGGTTGGGCAATGAGGGAAACACAAGAAAAAATATTCGCTGTAATCCCAGCACTTTGGGAGGCCGAGGCGGGCAGATCACTTGAGGTCAGGAGTTCAAGACCAGCCTGCCAATATGCTGAAACCCTGTCTCTACTAAAAATACAAAAAGTAGCTGGGTGTGCTGGTGCACGCCTGTAGTTCCAGCTACTTGGGAGGTTGAGGCAGGAGAATGACTTGAACCTAGGAGGCGGAGGTTGCAGTGAGCCAAGATCGTGCCATTGCACTCCAGCCTGGGCAACAGAACAAGACTCCATCTCAAAAAATAAAAGAAAAACCATTAGAACCGTGACATTTGAATTTTTGGGGGCCCAGCCTAGAAGCTTCCCTGGGTCCATGGTCAGTTACTGTGTGCTCCACCTGCCAAAAGAATAGGATCACTGGATGATATCTTTAAGGAAAACATCTCTGAAGTTCTGAAGGGAATGCAAAAGTCACATCTGTGAACCCACTCCTTGCCCCTCTTCTGATAATTCCCCATTATGTGGTGTATAGATGGTTGCGGGTGGTAACCTGGGAACAGGTGATTAAACATGAGCAAGGGCGTAATTAGTATAAAAATGTGTGAAACGTTTTATAGATGCAAAGCTGGGGCCCCACAGCACCTGTGCCCAGGGCAAGTGCCCCTTAGGGCAGGAGCAGACCAATCCATTCTGCTAAGACTGAGCCAACCAGGCTGGTCTGACGCACTGTGCCCACCCCACTGGGAGGCCCCAATTACTACCATTTCTCCTGCACAAGCCCTGCTCTCCACTCACTCCAAAGGCATCTTGACTCAGGGCTGTCTCTCCCCTCGCGTCCCTACCTCTGCTCCCACTCTCAATTAGTTGCCTTACAGGTGTGGTCACCACCCTCTTCTCCGACGTCTTCAGCGTCCCCAATTCCCTGTGTGCTAAAATCCCACTCTCATCAGCATCCACTACCTCCTTTGGTATTGTGCCCAGGCACCAAGGCACTTCTTGCCTCTGGGCTTTGTGTACACTGTCCCCACACCCCCACCCTCCCAGATTGCCCTACTCGCCATCCCTGCCAATATCTAGTTTTAAGCCAAGACCCAACAGCCACCTTCTCCAGGGAGCCTTTCCTGAATTACTCCCCCTCCCACTCTCTACTCCCCATCAAAATGAGCCCCTCCTGCTTGCTCCCGGCACAGTACCTGCAGGACTGCATTGCTCTTGCTTATTGCCTGGGGGTCTCCCTACAACCAGGCAGTGCCCCAAGAGTAGGGGCCGTGTCTTGCTTCCATTGTAACCTGAATATCAAGTGCAGTGCCTGCCATATAAGAATCCACTGCACAGATGAATTCTTAGAACTGTCACTGTACCTAGATGCACAGATACAGGGAAATTTTTTAATAAACTGCCAGGTGCAAGTGACTCATGCCTGTAATCCTAGCTACTCCAGAGGCTGAGGTGGGAGGATTGCTTGAGGCCAGGAGTTCAAGACCAGCCTGGGCAACATAGCAGACCGCATCTCTATTTTAAAAAATTTAAATAAACTAATTAACAGTCCCTCCTTAATCAAAAGATTTACATTGGAATCAATCAGTAGAGTCAACATAACAATTTCCTAAAATAAACAGCAACCCCCAAAAAGGGTATCACTCACCACAAGTATAATAGCATCAACGTCATGGTTAATTTAATTAAACCAAGTCAAGACATCCACAGCAAGATCCCTGCTGATAACCAAATCTATAAAGCATCTAAGTGTGTTCTCAGAGGCTGGAAAAATAATTATATCTTCTGGAGGCATTATTAAAAATCCATAAATTCTAGATATTCCAAAAGAGAGAAGTAAACACATGACCACCAAATTCTGTTCTGTATTTTTTTAAAAGCTCATTCTTATTGAAAACTGTGGTTCTCTGGAATGTAAGTGTGTGAACCTCCTGCTAAGTTTCAAATCTGAAACTGTGGCAGCCCTTGTGAGCCTGGATGTCCCTGAACGCAGAGTTATGGACAAAGGCTAGTGTGCAGGTAGTTTAATTGGGAGGTGATCCCAGGGTTCAGAAGGGGAGGATGAGGGAGGGTGAAACAGGCCAGGGGACAGCCACGGTAGGGATATGTCGTTGAATTGGCCACTGCTGCAGGCAAAAGGTGCTAGATCCTGCCAGGACCCTCTCAGGGGCCTTATTGAGATGCGAGTCAGAGCTGTCTGCCTGGAGGAGGGAAAGGAAAAACATTCATTCATTGACTTTTGCTCCTATTGGTCGAGGAGGACTCCTCAGGCAACAACTCCCACAGAAACTTCCCCCTACACACACGCGGTGCACACACACGCACACACACACATGCACATGCACATAAAATGCACACTCACACATGCACGCACAAGCACATACACATGCACGTGCATGCATATGTGCATATGCACACGCACGTACACACGCACACGCATGCATATGCACACACGTGCACGCACACACATACACATGCATGCACACACATGCAGGAACGCACATGCACACACACAGGCACACACACATATACATGCAAGCACACACTTCCTGGTTGCTTATGCCTGAGCAGGTTGCATTGAGCAACCTGGTTGCATTGAGCCAGTCCTCATGGTTAGGTATCCCACCCAGAGAAACTCCAAGCCAGGAAGGGACAGGAACCTGTCGTGCTGAGGTGATGCCACTGTCAGATTACACAGCTGGAATAAAATGGGACTGAGATGCTGGTGCACATCTGGGCCTGATACGCGCAGGAGCTCTGCCCCAGCCCACCCCCAGTTCTCAGAAGGTACTCAGTACATAACTGAATAGACAATGTATTATAATGCACATGTGTGTAATTTAACAAATTTTTGAATATGATAACCTATCAAGATATTCAGAAATCTACTATAAGATTTTCTATTATTTCATTTTATCTGCAAACTATAATCCTCGTTTTATTAACCTAATGGTGCCTAACCCACACAAGAAATGTAATGGACCAGTCATTCCCTTATTTGTTCAACCAATGCATATTGTGCATCAAATATGTGCCTCTCAATGTGACACCTGCTAGAAATAACAAAGATGGGCAAGGCAGGATTCCTACCCTCACAATCCAGAGGCGAAGCTCTACCCTGCAATGGAGCAGGAAAAGTGCTGTACCAGAGGATGAATGGAATCACAGCGGCAAGACATAGAGGCGGCCCTGCTCACCCATGTGTGGGTGAGAAATGGGACTCAGGACACAATTCCAAAAGGAGATGATGCAGGAGTTTACTTTTGGAAAATAAATTTAAATTAGCCGGATCAGAGAGATAAGGAAATGAATTCCAGACAGGAGGCACATTGTGAGCAAAGGCACAGAAGCAGGAGAGAGATCGACAGATCTGTTCTGGAAACTGTAAGTGGGTGTGTGCCACTGAAGCTAGGGCATAGGGGCTGCCAGCATGAGATGAGCGTGAGGGGCAGGTTAGCAGGGCTTTGTGTTTCAGACCAAGCCTCGATGTGGGGGAAAAGGGGCTGGACTGAAAAAGAAATATTGCTGCCATCATGTTTGTAGGCCTATGGAGAATGATTGGGGTAAATGGAGACAAACTGGAGAATGGGAACATCACTGAGGAGGGAATTGAAATAGCTGAAGTTCACACATTCAGCAAATATTCGTTAAGTGTCTACTATGTGCCAAGTATGGTGGTGATGTTTGTGATGATAGTGCCAGGAAGTCACGATGATGGTGCAGTGGTGATAGTAGCAGCAGTGGTAGTGATGATGGTGGTGATGATGGTGGGGGTGGTAGTGGTAGTGGTGATGATGGTGGTGGTGATGGCAGTTACAGTGATGATGGTGGTAGTGGTGATGTGGTGGTGATGGTGGGGATGGTGGCAATGATGGTGGGGATGGTAATGATGGTGGTGGTGGTGATGATGGTAGCGATGGTAGTGGTGGTGATGGTGGGGATGATGGTGGGGATGGTAGTGATGGTGGTGGTGGGGATGGTGGGGATGGTAGTGATGGTGGTGGTGGTGGTAGTGATGGCATTTACAGTGGTGATGGTGGTGGTAGTGGTGATGATGGTGGGGATGGTGGGGATGGTAGTGATGGTGATGGTGATGGTGGTGATGATGATGAGGATGGTAGTGATGGTGATGGTGGTGGTGATGGTAGTTACAGTGGTGATGGTGGTGGTGGTGGTGGTGATGATGGTGGGGATGGTAGTGATGGTGGTGGTGGTGGTGGGGATGGTGGGGATGGTGGGGATGGTAGTGATGGTGGTGGTGGTGGTAGTGATGGCATTTACAGTGGTGATAGTGGTGGTAGTGGTGATGATGGTGGGGATGGTGGGGATGGTAGTGATGGTGATGGTGATGGTGGTGATGATGGTGAGGATGGTAGTGATGGTGATGGTGGTGGTGATGGTAGTTACAGTGGTGATGATGGTGGGGATGGTAGTGATGGTGGTGGTGGTGGTGGGGATGGTGGGGATGGTAGTGATGGTGGTGGTGGTGGTAGTGATGGCATTTACAGTGGTGATGGTGGTGGTAGTGGTGATGATGGTGGGGATGGTGGGGATGGTAGTGATGGTGATGGTGATGGTGATGGTAGTGATGATGGTGATGGTGGTGATGATGGTAGCGATGGTAGTGGTGGTGATGGTGGTGATGATGGGGATGGTAGTGATGGTGATGGTGGTGGTGACAGTGGTGATGATGGTGGGGATGGTAGTGATGTGGTGATGATGGTGAGGATGGTAGTGATGGTGATGGTGGTGGTGATGGCAGTTACAGTGGTGATAGTGGTGGTGGTGATGATGGTGGGGATAGTGGGGATGGTAGTGATGGTGATGGTGATGGTAGTAATGATGGTGATGGTGGTGATGATGGTGGGGATGGTAGTGATGGTGATGGTGGTGATGATGGTGGGGATGGTAGTGATGGTGGTGGTGATGGCAGTTATAGTGGTGATGGTGGTGATGATGGTAGCAATGGTAGTAGTGGTAGTGGTGGCGATGTTGGTGGCGATGGCAGTGATGATGGTAGTGATGATGTTCATGATTGTGGTGTTCGTGGAGATAATTTTTATAGCATTTGTATATAGCATTGTCTCTGTCCCAATTTCTTACTCAACATATATTTGACTCATTTGATGTTTACAACAACCCTATGAGGCAGACACTCTATTATCCCTCATTTTACATATGAGGAAACTGACAACCAATTGATAAAGATTAAAACAGGGTAAAGCTATAGGCAGCTCAGCCAGGCAAGGCCTTTCTTAGCACTTTTATGCTAAGAGCTGAATGACAGGAAGGTGCCAACACACGAAGTTCAGGGCTAGGAGGGAGGGCTCTTTAGAGGAGGGGGACACATCCAGGTGGAGAGAAGCAGAGCAGAGGCCCTCCACAGTGCGTTACCCTGGCTAGGCTGCAGACTCTGGAGAAAGCCAGAGAGGCCTGAGTCACCAGAGCTCTTCAGTTGGTTACAAGCTGAGGTGGTGACAATGTCCTGGGTCAAGTGACAAATGCTCAGAGCGGTGGACATGGGTGGGGAAAGAGCAGAGAGCTGAGAGATTTGGGAAGTGGAATGGACAGGGCTCTATTGGTATCGGATCAGGAAGGTGAGTGAGACTGGACAACCCTTGTAGACCACACACGGCAAAGCACTGGCCACGCTGCAGCCCCTGTCCCCGCCGTGCCTCATACAAATAATGTCCCACTGCATCCTCCAAACTGCCTTTCACTTAGGTACCATATGCCCATTTTTCTCATGAGGATATTGAAATTTAAAGAAAATAAATAACAACTACAATCACACAGCTAGTAAGTATAATAGTAATCAGGAAAAAAATCCAGGGACTTAAGCCATTACTACATGTGGCTCTTACAGAGTGCCTGGCCTCCTAACTGTTTCCACTTCTACCACTCATTCATTAGTTTCTGGGGTCAAACATATTTTTCAGCAATTGCTTTAAATAATTGAATAATTTGTATTTTTAAAAGATCTAAAATATAAGTTTAAAATAACAAAAATAGTCAGAAATCAAAGTTGTATTGGAAGTCTCTTTATTACAGTGCCATAAACACTAATCCATGATGAAATATATATACACTTCTTTAAAACACATTATCACAACCAGTTTAAATCAGACTAAACAAATAATCGCAGACGTGCCTAAGGATATAACACATAGAGATTTCGTTGCAGCATTGTTTACAATGATTAACAAAAAGAGAACAAACCAAATGCCTAACAATATGTTCCTGGTTCAATAAATTATGGGGATTTTTCAAAAATAAAATTATTGCCATGATATGGAAGAATATACAATAATGTGGGAAGATAGTCACCATATATTAATTGTATATACCAGGTTATAAGAAAATAGGTGCTCTGTAATCTAGTCTTCATTAACAGGTGGTTAGATTCATGCACATGAACAGATATGCACGGATGGATGGTTAAGTGGCTGGGAGTCCAACCTAAATGGAATAGAGGTTATCTCTGAATAGCTGGATTATGAACGATTGTGGGGGGTGTGTGTGTGTGTGTGTGTGTGTGTGTGTGTGTGTGTGTGTAAAGATATATATATGTATTAAAATTGTATAATGTTATATATGAAAGCTTATAAATATTCTTTAAAGAATAGATAGTTTAGTCTATAAGAATAAATAAAAATAAATGTTCTTTAAACCTACATCATGATTTTACCCCAGATTACATACAAAGAAACAAAGGTCTTCAGAAGCTCAAAGCCTGGGAGTTTGAGGTTGCAGTGAGCCATGATCATGCCACTGCGCTCCAGCCTGGGTGACAGAGCGAGACCCTGCCCGGAAAAAAAAATGTGCAAAGTTACACAGCAACATGAACAAAAGATGTCAGGATTGAAGCCTTTGGTATCAAAATCTCTAGTCAGGCCCTTAGCCACAAATTCAAAATGCCACCCTCCTTAACTCTCTAGAAAATCAAAAATTGGTTGAGTCTGTCTAAACAGGCTTGAGCTGCACCTTTAGTGAAGACTCTTTCCCTCCCTCATATATAGTTAGAAACAATTTCAATTCACATGAAACAGAGAAAATGTTAAAAGCTTTTCTTACTGTCAGAGTAACATAAATGTAAACAATGTAAAGAGCTCTCAGTTGGTTTAATCTAAACAAACAAAAAAAAAATTAGGCATTCAGCCTTGTTGTACTTCTTCCCCAGAAGACAGACTCTTCATTAAACTTTTCACCTTTCTAAATTACTAACTCTGCATCCTGCACGGTGGGTGGTTTTCTTTCCAGACATTGTGATGTGGATCAGTGTAGAACGCAGGAGTCCCTGAATGGAATTTACAGCTAAATTTCACCAGGCATATTTTAATAAGATTAGCATATCTTTGTCTTTCAACACTAAGTACCTTACAATTAACTGAATTTAGACAGCATACTGTTACATGAGAAGTGAGATTCGAAGGCTTCATTTCCGTATTTATTGATGTGGTGTGTGGAAGGAAGTCTAAGTAAAAATTTCCGCATCCGCCATGGGGAGATTTCAACAACGCGAGGACGTGTTCACCTGTGCAGGAAGCTCATGTAGACACAAAATCTCGCCTCCTGCACACTGACTTCTAGACAAAGTTACCACGGCTTCTGCTGGGGGGAGAAAGAATTGGCTAGGAATGCCTCTGTGCTACAACTATGGGTACTCCTTCTAGACGGCAGGAAACTCAAAGGGCTTGGGTGATAACATCACTTAGGTGCTGCTAAAACCAATCCCTCCAGAAATGCCCATGAAAGACCACTTTCACCACCTGTGGTCTTCCTTGTTCCAATCAGGTGACCAGATGAACACTCTCAAAGCTAAACAAATGAAGACATCTTTTGGATGAATTCGAAATTAGCCAAAGATCTTAAAAAGCATTCCCATGGTGTAACCACAAGAACACGATTTTTAATAAACTATAAAAATCAGTCACAAGGGGCAGGAAAGAGGACCCTTTTTCATCTTCAACTCTGTCCATCTTGGAAAGCATGTTTTAAAGACGCCATCCACTTAAGAGTGCATCTACACAGGCACTACCCACCAAAAGCTACCTTGAAGGGGAGAAAATTAATTTGGCAAATTGCTCAATTCCTTGCTGGAAGCTGTGAACTTGGCAGTTGGTCACGGAAGGGGCAGGCTCTGTTTACTGAAGGTAATAAGCAGAAGAGGAAGCTCTTCCCAGGTATGAGGACCATCTCTTCATGGGGCCGCAACCAAGGGGATGTACAGAAATCTCCTTCCCCGCTCCTTGAAGCTAATTAACAGCAGTGCTGCATGTAAATAAACCCAGGAGGAGGTAAATAGAAGTGAGGGGAATTAGAGAAGCTGGAAGTCATCACACACAAGTAGCTGTGTGTCAGTGATACAGTATATATGATAACGAAAGGAGTTCCAAGAAGAAAGGCAGAATCAATATTCCCTACATGTATGAGTCTACACTGTTTTAACACCATATTATTAGATAAAACAGGCTTCTAAGTATAAAACCTGTGTCTATCAAAATCAAGCAGATAATAATCTTTGCTGAATGAAAAACTCTGCCCTTTTGGAATAAATAGTCTCTCAGAAACTAACAAGTCACTATTAATTGAAACTTTGAGAGACAGAGTTGACATAAACATTAAACTGTATTCATTTATTTGGATTTAAAACGTGGCTATGGAATCATCTCATTCACTTTTAGGAAAATTGGGTGAATCCAAAGCTAAATATTTATAGAGGTCTCACTAGAATATCCAAATATTTAACAATAAATGAATTTGTTAATAAGGAAAGTTTTATGTATACATTAATATTTCACTGACATATGGGAAACATGTTGACAAATTATAATATCCTGATTTTACTTGTCCAGAATAGTTTCTGTCAGACCAGTTGCTTTGCTTTCAGCTTCTGCCAATAAGTAATAGTCATCTTGTAATTAATTTGTGAAGTGCTTTAATAGTTTCTCTGACTTATAACCAGTTATTTTACCTGGTGTACTCCATTGGTCACAATGATGAAAGGTTTACATGTTAACCAAAAAATATTTTACACCTGCACTGGTCACAATATTATTTCACCCAGTTAGTACGCCAACACTCATGAAGGACATAAGATGTTCTGAAAATTAAAATCTGAATAAGAACTCTCCCCCACACACACATCCCTGAATCAAGAAACATTATGAAGTCATATGGCAAGATTTAGTGATCTCAAAATTCATAGGTAATTCATAGGTAAACCCATATCCAATTACTACCATTGGTTCCATGATGTCAAACTAAAAAACTAAGAGGCAAACATTTCCTCAGAGAGGGGCAGTCCCTCCAAATAAATGTAAAATAATGATACGGTTTAAAAGCACAGTACACACCTGTTTTATCCTTGTGGGAACGTGGTCCTCCCCCTTAGGGATTTGATTAATAATGGGGTGTGTGTATGTGTGTGCCTGTGTGTGTGTGTGTTCTAAAGTAAAACTATACATATATTACACATGGTAAAAGAAAAACAGAGCAGACAAGGAGAAGAGCAAAAAAATTCTAAAGCCTGCAGGTTGACAGACTTTCATGAAAACTACATTTTCCTAAGTTTCAAAAGTTTTGTTTTGTTTTGTTTGTTGTTGTTGTTGTTGTTGTTGAGACAGGCTCTTGCTCTGTTGCCCAGGCTACAGTGTAGGGTGCTATCCTGGCTCACTGCAACCTCAACCTCCCAGGCTCCAGGGATCTTCCTGCCTCAGTCTCCTGAGTAACTGGGATCATAGGAATACACCACCACGCCCAGCTAATTTGGTTTTTTAAATTATTTTTTTGTATAGACAGGGTCTTACTATGTTGCTTAAGCAGGTCTCATATTCCTGGGCTCAAGTGATCTTCCTGCCTCAGCTTCCCAAAGTGCTGGGACTACAGGCATGAGCCACGACACCCAGCCAGGTGTCAAAAGTTAAAACTTATTTTATCATGGTAGTTTTAAATTTTCCCTTCAAAATAACAAATCAATATTTTATTCAAGCATATCATTAGGCACAGCTCTAAAGAACCAATAAGAGAAAATAATATCATATAATTATCACTAATATTCAGTGGTTTCTTAAATAAGTAGTTACAAGTTATTGTCCTTATTTCTGTTTGTTTCTATTCTAATTGGTCAATAAAAAGAAGCATGTCTTGGTCTGTTTTCTCTAAGTTATATGGGCATGCCAAAGAGATAACTTTGGTATTTGGTCTGGCATCATTCCTTTCCCACAGAACCACAAAACATTGGTATAGACAGAGAGATAACAATTAAATGGTCAGTCAGTCCCTGCAGACAGTGGACTAGTTTATATACTACATTGTAGAAACATCTGAAATTTTAAAAGATAAAGATATTGACTAGAATGAACAGGAAATGGCAAAAATTTAATCTGTATTTGTGTCAGCCTCAAAATTACAATTCACTAGATTCTGAATGTCTCACAAGAGTAATTACCAACTAACTTTAGACTATGTTGAAATTATTTAGGAAAAATGATACCATAACATTTTGCATGGTATTTGCAAAGAGGACCTTGAAACTACACAAACAGGAATTATGCCAGTTGGCCCTTTGGGCACCGTAATGACCAGGATAAGTGTTGTATTTTTATGAGGATGAATTCCCAAAGTTTATCCTTTCTTGGATCTAGTTTACTAGGCTTCAAACACTCCAACTAAGCAGCACGTGTGACTGTGAGGAAGAAGCAGAGGACAGACAGTCTCGATGCACAAATTCAATGCCACAAACACAGTGAGTCAGAGGCAAGGAACCAAGTGCATGAGAATCATACCAAGTTCTTCCTCTTCGTAAGTTTAAAATTAAATGTCATTCATTTTGAAATAAACAATTTATAAATGCACTCATTTTTATAAAAAATACAAATGATATCCCAAAAATTGAAACAAAATTTCCTATTAACCATCACTCAGTCTCACCCTTTCTACATAGGTAACTATTGTTATCAATCTGGTGTGTATACTTCTGAACATTTTGTTTTGCATATGCATGACATAATTTACCGTATCTGTAGGAATTTAGCTTTCCCATGTGTACTGGGAGGTATAAGGTGTGTGTGGTTCAGCAATTGGCACTTCTTTTGTTTAAAATGTGTCTCTTTGGGACCATATATATGAATTTTCAGTCTCTTTAACTGCCTTATAGTATTCAATAGCACACTTTTTTTGTTACCTCTATCCAATTAACGTACATCACATAGTGTCTTAGACCATTTTTACCCTATGAAAAAGAACTACCTGAGACTGGGTAATTTATGAAGAAAAGAGGTTTAATTGGCTCACAGTTCCATAGGCTTTACAGGAAGCATGACTGTGAGGCCACAGGAAACTTACAATCATGGCAGAAAGAGAAGGGGAAGCAAGCACATCTTCACAAGGCAGCAGGAGAGAGAGAGCGAGTGACAGGGGAACTGTCACAGTATCAGACCCTGTGAGAACTCACTCACTATCATAAAAAGAGTTTTTAAACCATCAGACCCTTTTATCACTTTCATCACTTTTAAACCATCAGACCCTCTGAGAACTCACTCACTATCACGAGAACAGCATGAGGGAAATCTGCCCCCATGATCCAATCACCTCCCACCAGCCCCCTCCCCCAACATGTGGGGATTACAATTTGAGATGACATTTGGATGGGGACACAGAGCCAGACCATATCACATAGTTTCCAATTTTCTTCTATTGTAAAAAAAAAAACAAAAACAAAAACTGAAATAAACCTTCTTGTATATATCTAATATACAATGTCACATGTGCAAGATACCCTCTAACACAGACATCAAAAAAAAAAAAAAAAAAACTGAATATGAGAGATGACAATGACTTCTGTGTGCAGAAGCCCGGGCTGGTCTACTGGATGGTGAGAGCCCACATGGAGCAGAGCCAAGGTATCCCAGCTGAGACCCACCCAAACCAACCAGCCTGCCAAGCTCCCAGACAAGTGAATGAAGCCATCCTATATGACCCAGCTTCGGTTACGCTAGCAAAGACCAGAAGAACTGCCCAACCAACTCCCAAAAGTGTAGAAAATGGTAAGAATTTATTGCCTCTAAACTACTAGGTTTTGGAGTGGCCTGTTACACAACAGAAGCCAACTGATTAGGATAGATAGAGTCAAATTGGCTATACCATTTTATACTCATACCAGCAGACTGTGAGAGTTACTTCCTCAATATCACAGTATAAAAAATTATCAGGTAATTCCCTTTTATATAGAAAGAAAAAGAAATGCAACCAACCAATAAGTATGCAAAAAGATGTTCTCTCTTCTTTCTACATGATGACTATCTGCTCTTCCCCACCACCTTTTCTTCTCCAGCCCATCTGAATCCACAAATGAGCAGCTTGGAGAAGTGCATTGGCAGGCATATCAGCTACCCTGGGGGGTGACCACCCAGTGCCTACCATGCAGGTAACATCTGATACCTCAGGTATGGATCTGCCAAAGGCTGGCAAACCTCACCAGGAGACTGCCATCTAGAGTTTATTCCATTCACTCTAGGTCTAAGATCTCACACCTGAGCAGTCACTTAACTACGGATATCAAAGCCATATAATAAAACAGTGGCTTAAAAACCGTATTTTGCAGACAGCCAGGGTTTCATGAAACCAGAAGGAAAAAAATAAACACACAAATTTCACTTTTTAGCCAGGTGCGGTGGCTCATGTCTGTAATCCCAGCACTCTGGGAGGCCAAGGCAGATGGATCACCTGAGATCAGGAGTTCAAGATCAGCCTGGTCAACATGGTGAAACCTTGTCTCTACTAAAAATACAAAAAGTAGCCAGGGATAGTGGTGCACACCAGTAATCCCAGCTACTGGGGAGGCTGAGCCAGGAGAACCACTTGAACCCGGAAGGCAGAGGTTGCAGTGAACCAAGATTGAGACACTGCATTCCAGCCTGGGTGACACAGCGAGACTCCGTCTCAAAAAAAAAAAAAAAAAAAAAAAAATCACTTCTTAAGGTAGTCTTAACTATTTTAAATATACATTGCAAAAAGGGGGGAAAAAATGCAGTGTTCTCAGAGGGTCCCACAGAGACAGACTGGGCTGATAATGCAGAAACATTCCTGCCCCAAAACACCTAAAAATACAAGATAAAAATTTAATGCAAACCTGAACTCAGAAGATAGAGAGATCCCCAACAGCAAGCAAGAAAGAGGGGCCTGAAAGACAGAGGGCTGAACAGTGACGGAAGGCAAGGAAGTGGGCCCATTACACTTGTCAAGTGGGCCTGACATGTGGAATTAAGCAGAACCATGGAAAGGCTTCGATCTCAGTGAACAGAGAATGAGAAAATCCCTGCCTCCTAACCTGATCAGGGGACAATAAGAATGAGCTTATTTTAAAACCATGGATATGGGAAGGTTTAGAACCTGATCTATGCTACACGCCTGGTATCAGAAACCATGCAGCCTCCACCAACTCCCCTCCTGCAAGAATTCTATATCCACTGAAGCTATCATTTAAGAGTGAGGGCATTGTACAGACATTTTCAGGCTAAAAGATGTATCTCAGGAAGAAGGAAAGCGAACTCAGAAGAATGAAGTGAAAGACACAAAGCAAAGTTAAGAAAGAACATTATCAGACATATGGGTAAATCTGAGTCAGCACGGATCATAAAAAAGTCAGAACAATAATAATAATGATGACCAACCTGGATGATTAAAAACAAGTTGAAACTATGATATCAGAAAACAAAAATACATAAGATGAGGAGGGAGGAGAGTCAAAGCAATCAATTTGGTGAATTATTAAAGAGGCCAATAGAGATATTGATTAGACTTGCCAAGTCCAATATGGATGTTAAAAATTTAAAGGTCACTGAAAAAAGAATAAAAATAAAATGAGTAACTTCCGGTCCAGTAAAGGAGACTAAAGAAAACTGATCAATCTACTGAAAGGCAGGAAAGGAAAGGGAGATAGTACAGAAAAAAGGTCTGTCCAAGGGAGAGCAGAAGAAAGCATAAAAATATCTTTTATATTTTTATATGTGAAGCATTACAATATTTCATCAATTCTGAGGTGTACATTTATTCACATTTCTGAAATCAGAATGTATATTTTAATTGATGGCATATCAAAATTGCTGTTAGCCATGCAGCGCTTGTGGCATGGATGTCAGGGACAATGTACACATGAACATCAAAAACATCAGCACCAGAACCTGTATAATGGGTGTTGGCATCTCAGAAGAAAATCCTGAAAACAATAGCTAAGCAGTATTTTAACTCTTAAGCACCAAGCAGTAGTGGGGAAGGAGGGAGAAAGTAATGAATCAAACAGGTTTAACAACATTCCCAAAGCTGAACTCAAAAAGAGGTTTGTTCTACATAATTTCAAAGCCAGCTTAAGAGTCAATTCCAATGGCTTTCAATTCTTTTGAGAAATGCTGCATTCCCAGTTCTTGATAGTACAAAAAGTGCTAGAGACTGGAAAAGCATAAGCATTGGTGACCTTGAATCAAAAATTAATTCAGAAGAGTTAGACTCCAAATTTAACAGTTCTTAGTAATAACTTTGTTAATTTATTTCACTTATATATATGCATAAGACCAACATATGATTTTTAAAATTTCCTAATTAATTCTAAAAGATCCCTTTTAAAAAGTTCAAAGTAAGTATTATGTCACTGTTTAATTACAAATTATTTTCATTCTTAGTGGTACCTAAAATGATGCTGCATCTTAAAATCAATGATATCTTAGATTTGATGAAATACAATATAAGGTAATCATAATCAACGTAAAGAAACTAGACTTCCCCAATAAAATACAGATACATACAAATTGTATTTTGAAAATATAGCTTTGGTGCATGCCTGTAGTCCCAGCTGTTTGGGAGGCTGAGGAGAGATGACTGCTAGAGCCCAAGAGTTTGTGGCTGTAGTGAGCTATGGTCATGCTACTGCACTCCAGCCTGTGTAACAAAGCAAGACCCCATCTCTAAAAACAAAACAAAACAACAACAACAAAATTAAAAGTAAAAAAGTGAGGGAAATATCTGAAAACTACTAACGATCACAATAGCAAAACTTAATATAATCATATAATCACAAAAAAAAACATTTTAAGTGGTAAAAGGGAGGAATTATTAGGGATAAAAAGGATTATTGCCTTATAATGAAAGGGACAATTCACCAGGAAGATAGAACAATTTTGAACCTTTATGCACCTAGCAACATAACCTCAAAACCACAACAACAACAAAGGGTAGATTTACTGGAAAGAACCTAGAAATCAACAATTTTAGTAAGGAATTTTAACTTATATATAAGTTTCTCAATAATTGATTCAGTGGTCACATATAGAAAAACAGTAGTTAGAAAAGTCACATTCTTTTCAATCACACATAGAACATTTACAAAATTCATAATGGACTAAGCCACGAAACAAGTCTCAAAAAACATCTACATCATATAGAACATGTTCTCTGACCAAAATGTGACAAAAAATTAGGATTTAAAAACACTTTTAAATAATTCATGGTTCAAAAAAGAAATTATAAAAATTGCAAAGATTCAACAAATCCAAAAACATATTTCTTGAAAAGACTAATAAAATGGACAAACTTCCAGCAAGATAAGAGAAATACTCAAATAGTACAAATGAGGAATAATGAGGAAACAAAACCATACATACAAGAGGGGTGTCACAGACCTTGTGACAAAGTGGTCCTGAAATTCCTGGAGGGGAAATGAATAAGAATAACCAAGATAGTTATGCTTGGAGGAAGAGGAAAATCAAGGTATCCTAACCTACGAGAAACTAAGACTTGTATCACCTTAGTCATTAAAATATGTAGTATTAGTTCAGAAATAGTAAATAAAGCAATGTAACTGAATGGAACCTGGGAACAAATATAGCTACATGTAAGATCTGGGTATATGCTGGAGGTGACATAACAAATGAAGAGAAAGAATGGACTATTCAAAGCTGTGTTGCTATCTTAATTGGCAACAAATATGGGAAAAAATAAAATGAGATACCTATTTCACATGAATGACAAAAATAAATGCCATATGGAATAAAACCTAAATATGACAAGGAAAGCCTCAAACTTTTAGGAAAAAAATGCAAAATTATAACACATTGGGAGAGGATTTCATAAACAAGACCAGAAAAACCCATAGAGGAAAAGACTGATACATTTGAGATTAATAATTTAAAGATTTTTACTAACGATATAATAAAATCAAAAGATAAGTCACAGACTTAAAGAAGACATTTCCTTTTTTTTTCTTTTTTTTGAGATGGTCTTGCTCTGTCATCTGGGCTGGAATGCAGTGTCACAATCTCGGCTCACTGCAATCTCTGCTTCCTGGGTTCAAGTGATTCTCCTGCCTCAGCCTCCCAAGGAGCTGGCACTACAGGCCTGCGCCGCCACCATGCTCGACTAATTTTTGTATGTTTAGTAGAGACAAGGTTTCAACATGTTGGCCAGGCCGGTCTTGAACTCCTGACCTCAGGTGATCCACCTGCCTCAGCCTCCCAAAGTACTGGGATTACAGGCATGAGCTACTGTGCCTGGCTGAGAAGACATTTCCAAAGCAAATGGATGAATATCCAAGATATTTTTAGGACTTTCCCAAATCGAAACAAAAGAAGCAAAAGGAGAAAAAAAAATGGACAAAGAATAAGAAGAGGTAACTGATGTAAACGATAACTCAACTGCTCAAAAATCATATTAAAATGTGTTTATTGTTATTAGTAATTAGAAACAGATAAAAACAATGCACTTCCCTCATAACTCATCAGATTGGGAGAGTCTAATCTCCTAAGTGTTTGTGAAGCTGTGACAAATCAGAAACCCCTACACATTTTCCGTGGACACAGAAATACTGCGATTACATTGGCACCAACCTACATTTACTTTCAAGAAACTCCTGGGCTGGGTGTGGTGGCTCAAACCTATAATTCCAGCACTTTGGGGGGCCGAGGCAGGTGGATCACCTGAGGCCAGGAGTTTGAGACCAGCCTGGCCAATATGGTGAAACCCCATCTCTACTAAAAATACAGAAAATTAGTCAGTCATGATGGCGCATGCCTATAATCCCAGTTACTCGGGAGGCTGAGGTAGGAGAATTGCTTGGGCAACAGAGTAAGACTCTGTCTCAAAGAAAAAAGAAAAGAAAAGAAAAAGAAAAGAAACTCCTGAACATGTCTACATAGGGATATAATCCAAAATATTCAATTTTTGATTATTCTTGATATTCAAATATGAGTACACTAAGTGTACTCATGAAAATGTGGAAGTGATCACACTATTCATTAGTAGTGGAGATTATATAAAGTGTGGCTTATTCTTACAGTGGAATACTACAATCAGTTAAACATTTTCAACCAGATCAGTATTCAGCAAACTTCTGAGTTTATAAAGCTATTTATAATCAGAACTTAAACATAGATACTTTATGTGTTTATATGTTATAGTTTTTTGCAAGATTTTGTTTGGAAGAGAGGGTTCCACTTTTCCACAACGTTTAAAACCTGTGATATAATAAGTGGCCATGGAATGAGCTTCATCTGTAAAACATAACCCTTAAAACCCATCTTGGCCAAGCGTGGTGGCTCACACCTGTAATCCCAGCACTTTGGGAGACCAAGGCACTTGGAGATCACTTGAGGTCAGAAGTTCAAGACCAACCTGACCAACATGGAGAAACCCCATCTCTACTAAAAATACAAAACTAGTTGGGCGTCATGGCACATGCCTGTAATCCCAGCTACTCGGGAGGCTGAGGCAGGAGAATTGCTTGAACCCAGGAGGCGGAGGTTGCGGTGAACTAAGATCGTGCCATTGCACTCCAGCCTGGGCAACAAGGGCAAAACTCCGTCTGGAAAAAAAAAAAAAACCCTATCTTGCATACCTGTCATAAGGCTTAGACATAGTATAAACACAGAGATGGAGACAGAGATCGAGGTAGATAAAGTGATACAGTCATGGGGCAGATTGTTGTTGTCTACCCAAACCCACTTCCACTTCCCTTCTTTTCTTTTTTTCTTTTGTTTGTTTATTTATTTTTGATAGGGTCTTGCTTTGTTGCCCAGGCTGAAGTGCAGTGGCACAATCACAACTCACTGCAGCCTTAAACTCCTGGACTCAAGGGATCCTCCTGCCTCAGCCTCCTGAGTAGCCGGGACTACAGACATGCACCACCATACCTGGATAAGTATTTTTATTTTTGGCAGAGAGAGGGTCTCATTATGTTGCCCAGGCTGGTCCCAACTCCTGGCCTCAAGCGCTCCTCCTGCTTCAGCCTCCCGAAGCACTAGGACCACAGGGGTGAGCCACCACAACTGGCCCCTTTTTTATTTCTTATAACCCTTAATTTCATTCAGGTATCCACCCTCCTCCACGTGGTTAGGTACTTCAGAGAAAGATGAACTAATTCCCAGCTCCAAGCATGGGGTAACCTGACTTCCTTAAGCCCACTGTGGTCATCCCATTCTTCTCATCCATGATTAGTTTAGGGATGAGAATTCAACCTGATTCCACCAGTGAAACCTGCCAGGAGACTTCTGGGAAGAGGCCAAAATCCTACCGCCATCTTGTGACTCTGAGGTCACCATGGGTAACACCCCTGAGGGGAACAGGGCAGAGAAACAGAAGGAACCTGAATCCTTGATGACGTTTCTGAAAATCTGTATCTATCAACCTGGAAAACTGCCCTACTTTTGTAAGATGACAATTTGTTTTGTAAGACAATTACAAATTGTCTTACAAATTGTCATCAAAGGATGACAATTTCCATCCTGCATGAGCCAGTTTGAGTTGGATTAACTGTTATTTGTTGCTGAAACATCCTAAATTATTTAAAAAGAAAGAAAAGAAAAGGGAACAGGGGGCCAGCCCAGAGCCTAGCGCATAAAAGACCTGCTGTCGTCCATGGCAGCTGAGATTATTATTCTATGCCACCTCCACTCATCAGTCTCCTCTCTTGCTATCCTCCAATACATTAACAATGTAATGCAGATCAAACTACTTTCCATCCTCATTCTGGTCACTCTTATTCTGAAGCAAAGCAACTATTCCCTATAGTTACCATTAGCATATATTCCAAACTTCATTTTTTCTAAGTACAGTTTTTATTGCTCACTTGGGGGATTTAGGAACAAGGCTGAAATTCACCAGTCTGCAATTATGAATTATAGGTTAGGATTCACTCGGTTTAGTGATACCTACATTTTTTACTCTAATAAAAAAATCAGAATGTATAATTCCAATATATCACCTTCCAGCAGAAACCTTGGGTATTTTATTACCACAAGACAACCAAACTCCAATAGAATCCTAATAGAAAATGAATCCTTTCAGATTTTTGACAGGTAAAACATCAGGTGAAGTTTTCTGTCCTGTTTATTTTCAGACTGGAGGATGAGATCAAGAAGTTAACAAAATTAAGAGATAATGCCACAGTACATATACAGATAGACATCTTTTTCTGAAATAGGAATCCAGAGACCACATGGATCCCAATGGAAAGCATAATGAAGCCAGGTGCAGTGGCTCACGCCTGTAATCCCAACACTTTAAGAGGCCAAGGCAGGCGGATCACTTAAGGCTGGGAGTTCAAGAACAGCCTGGGCATCATAGTGAGACCCTGTCTCTAAAAAACAATTTTAAATAAATAAAAATAAATTTTAATTACCCAGGTGTGGTGGCATGCACCTGTAGTCCCAGCTACTCATGGGGCCGAAGTGGGAGGATATCTGAGCCCAAAGTTTGAGGCTGCAGTGAGCTATGATCACACCATTGCACTCCAGCCTGGGCAACAGAGCAAGACCCTGAAGACCCGTCTCTTACAAAAAAAAAAAAAGAAAGAAAGAAAGGAAAAAACATAATGATCAGCAGCATGATAGACCAACAAGTAAAAACATGAATCCTTCCTTTTTAGCCCCCAAGGTAGCAGGACATCCTATCACCAACTTAAGGAAAAGATCCTTCCCCATGAGCAATATTGCTTGCTAAGGCAGAGACTCTCAAATGAGGGTGAAAGCAGGAGTGTAATTGTAAGCCTGGGTGCAGTGGCTCATGTAATATCAGCACTTTGGGAGGCCAAGGTGGGCAAATCACCTGAGATCAGGAGTTTTAAACGAGTCTGGACAACATGGCAAAACCCCATCTCTACTAAAAATACAAAAATTAGCCGGGCCTGGTGGTGGGTGCCTGTAATCCCAGCTACTCAGGAGGCTGAGGCAGGAGAATCGCTTGAACCCAGGAAGCAGAGGCTGCAGTGAGCCGAGATCGCGTCACTGCACTCCGGCCTGGGGTACAGAGTGAGACTCCATCTTGAAAATAAATAGACCGTAGGTGAATCTGGTCCATCCTGGGTAGCACAGGGGAATCCCCTGGTAGAAAATCCTGTAGTAACAAGTCCAGCAATCACATTCTACCAAAATCTTGTAGGGAAGACTTAGTAAACCAGGAGCTTCCCAAACGAGCTGCTGCCAAGAGAAAGACAATTACTATGTTCAAAACAGAAACGATGCTCGAACAAATGGCTCCACATACCTCCAATATCTTCCAGGGAACAGAGAATGATGCAAAAATAAGATCATCTACAGAAAGTAAGATGGATACTGCTGGAGGAAATATAAAGAATGAATAAACTGTAGAACTTTCAAGAGGGTATAGTTCTTTAGAAACTGATTTGTTTAGGGGCATTAGCTGCAGAGAACTGGATATACCCACAGACTGAACCACCACCTGGTCCCCCTGAATTCTATGTTCTCTGTAGGTTCTTGGAAGCTGTTATTACTCAACCCTCTGAGGTTCTGAAAAACATACTGGTGAGAAATAAATTTTCATCTCTGGCAGTCCTTATGCTTCCTAGCTGTTTAGTAAGGTGTTCCTGCATGTAATTACCCCACAGGGAGTTTGTGGGGAGACAGGGACATGAGCAAACATACAAACCACCCAGCTCGTTCTGCTAGACAGAGTCATTCTTTAACCTGGCCTTGTCTAGAGGCCCTGTAGGCAACTGGATTTCTTAAAGCGGGAAAGTACTCAGAAGCAAAGCAAGTTGTTCTGTAAGCAAAGCAAGTTGTTCCGGTGAAATAAATAACTAGAACCTTATTAGCAGATCCCACCTGCATGAAGTTATGGGGAAAAGAGGAGGAGAAAGGACTTAAGTTTCGTTGTTAATTAACACACAAAGAGCATATGAACCTACTTCAATGACCACTAGGCTATAAAGCATCTGACCTTGGTTAGACACAAGGAGATGGGGGCCTCTTGCCATGTGGTGCAACAGTCCCTAGGTTTGGGGGCAGATACCCTTGGTGACCTACCCAAGGTGACCCTACCCTTCTTCCTTACTAGCAAACCCCGATTCTGTCCAAGTGACCCCTGGCGGTCAGGTCAGGTCTCAGTGATGTGACTTGTCACCCAATTCTGAACCATGAGAAATGAGAGGAAATCAGTTCCGGGAAAGTCTTCTTGGCACTGAAAACGAGGCACAAGGAGAAGAATGTCCCTCTCTCTGCCTCTGAACATTGACATGTGAAGATGTGAGCTTCAGTCTGTAACCACTCTAATTATGAGGGCAACAAACCAACAGACCAATCTATCAGGCTGACAGAGAAAAAGATGGAAAAAACCCATCTTGATAACATGTGGAGTCAGAGAATTAGCCAACTTCGAAGCCAGCCACCTCCAAATCTCGGGTAATGTGAGGTAACTATCTTTTCAGGCTTCCTGTTACTCCAAGTTGAAAAGATTGTAATAGATACTGAACTCTACAGACTCCAAATGTAACCTATTTAAAGGTATGAATTATATCAACAGATTGAATACAAATAAAAATATTTCTGTCCAAGGAAAACTCTTGCTGTTGCATTAACAGCAAAGGCAGAGGCAATTTCTTACCATTGTGATTTGTCAATGCTTTCTTGTGTGCCTAGAATTCTGCTCCTCTTCTCAAATAAACTTCTGATCATTATTCAAAATTCCTATGAAGTCCTTTCCTAGCTCTGCTAGGGGCATTCACATGTTCCCTAATACTATATCCATGTACCATGTAAATATCTACTGAACAGCATTGGACTCGTTCACCTGTGGCTGTCCCATGTGAGTTTCCTATAAAAGACACAATGTCTTACTCATCTTCACACCCTTGCACTTAACAAAGGGCCTGGGACTCAGTTAGTGTGGCAGTTTTTAAATAGGACCCCCAAATATTTGGCGTTTCTTCCCTTTTGTGGTAGGTCCATGCCCCTGCCTTTGAATCTCAGTGTGATCATACCATCAGAGTGGGGGGAAGTGATGCTGTGTGACTCTGAGGAGATGTCATATAAAGGGGCATGCAGTATTCACCTGGTTCTCTTAGGATGCTCACTCTGGGGAGTGCTCCACCCCCCAATCCCCTACTGCCATGTAAGAAGTCCAACTACTCTGAAGCTGCCATGCTGGAAAGGTCATGTGGGTGGCTCCAGTGGACAGTCAGCAACAGCAGGCCACCACAGGAGTCCCCAGCTTGGTTGTTTAGCCCCCTCAAGCCTTCAAATGACCCTAGTCCTGTGGACAGCTGAGTTTGATTGCAGGACACGCACCAAGCAAGACCTGCCCAGCCAAGCCTTTCCTAAATTCCTGACTCTCAAAATGAGGAGCAAAATAAAATGGTTGCCTTAAGCCACCACGTTTTGGGATCACTGCTGTACAGCAACAGGAACCAGAACAGTTGGTACTAATATTTATTGACTTGACTTTAAACGCATTCTAAACTAGAATTTTTCAAACTGCAACTTGTCAGTGTTTTAAGAAAGCAGGCCCAGAGTTCATATTGACGTTGTGATATTATTTCAGTAAGCTGAACATATTACTGCATCATTTTTTTCTTTTATCTATATGCTATCATTTTACTACAAATTGTACTTCTGTATACTATAAGGTTAGACCTATAGAAGTACATTTGCTTCTAAGAGCAACCAAAACTCATACTAAAAAAAAAAAAATTCAAACGCTGTCACCTCTAGAAAAAAAAAAAAAAATGCTGTGTTTACCTGAATCCAATCAAAGACAGACATAAAATAGAAAGAAATGCCTTTGTCATCCCTACCATCTCCATGTCCTGAGTGCCCTAATAATTATAATTTGCATTACTGATGGAAAATTTTATTATGGTTCAGACCACCATTTAAAATGGATCATTGTTACCAGATATAAACCCTTGCCTGGACCAATTTTTTGATATAAAGGTTCCTGCACATTCATAAGTAGTTCAGAGTTGGAATTCAGAAATTTCCCTTGCATTATATTTAATTTAGTCAATACCAAAAAAAAAGTTATTCAGAGCATGATGTAGGCTTATTTTAAAAATAATAAAAATTTTTGAAAAATGAAAATATACAGGCCAGGCCTGGTGGTTCGCTCCTGTAATCCCAGCACTTTGGGAGGCCGAGGCAGGCAGATCACTTGAGGTTAGGAGTTCAAGACCAGCCTGACCAACATGATGAAATCCTGTCTCTACTGAAAATACAAAAATAAGCTGAGCATGGTGGTGGGTGCCTGTAATCCCAGCTACTCAGGAGGCTGAGGCAGGAAAATCACTTGAACCTGGGAGGTGGAGGTTGCAGTGAGCTGAGATCACGCCACTGCACTCCAGCCTAGGCGACAGAGTGAAACTCCGTCAGGGCGAAAAATAAAGAAAACAAACAAATGAACAAAAAAGTTATATGGACAAACTAACAAAATGTTTCATGGACAGGCTTAAAAGAAACACAGAAACTAAAACTCCAGAATTGCATCAATGTTTTTTGTTTGTTTTTGAGATGGGGAGTCTCACTCTCTCACTCTTCTGGCCCAGGCTAGAGTGCAGTGGCATGATCTCAGCTCACTGCAACCTCGCCTCCCAGGTTCAAGCGATTCTCCTGCTTCAGTCTCCCAAGTAGCTGTGATTATAGGCACCCGCCACCACGCCCAGCTCATTTTTGTATTTTTGGTAGACATAGGGTTTCATTATGTTGGCCAGGCTGGTCTCGAACTCCTGACCTCAGGTGATCCACCCGCCTTGGCCTCCCAAAGTGGTGGGTTGCAGGTGTCAGCCACCGCACCCGGCCTGTATCAATGTTTTTAGTGAAGTCTCCAAATGCAAAGGGGGGTTCTGAAGAAAAAGGAACTAGGAAGTGAGTTCCACTACAGTGAATACACACTGCAAATAAAATGTGCTGTAAACTGCTTGATGTTTATTTCACACTAAGTGTACAAAGAACTGTACTGTGTGAACTTAAAAAGAAAAAGTAGATCTCAAGATTTTCTTGGATCTAGATCATGCTTAATTTATAACCCTGAATAAATTCTGCTGGAAGACCAGGCAAGTTGACTCAATGGTATTGCTTGCAAGTTCACTGCTTTCACACAGTAATGTGCATCTGACACAGTGGGTTGTCCCTCCTCCCCTTCCTGGCTACCAGTGCCCCCATCACCAGCCACTCTCCAGATCCTCACTTTCACAGCCTCTCTTGCAGCTAAGAGTGGCCAAGTGACAGGTTCAGACCAGGTTGCCCAAAGGGGAAGTTAGCCAAGGGCCTTCAGGGAAGGACTGTCATTCCTAAGGGAAGGAAAACCTCATAGCAGTCCTCCAGCCCTGGCCACACTCCAATGTGACAATTCAGTGGTGGGAGGCCCCCTGTAACCAAAGGGGAAACCAACAGTCTAGAAGCCGACCTGCAGTCTAGAAGCCAATAGTCTAGAAGTCAACCTCCTGGAGCTGCAGAAAGAACCGATGGTGAAATGTCTGCTTCTAGACTTACTGATATGTTGAGATATCTTTCTTGGCTAAGCCACTTTTACTCGGGATGTCTTTACTGGACCTGAAATCTCCCAAACTAATGCACAATGCATGCCATAATAAGAGCTTCAATATCTGGCAAATATTCCCATGTGAATGAGAAAAAAAATCAATTATTGATTTTTAAAACAAATTTTAGAATAATTATCAACTTAAATAATGGCAGTGCGGTCACCGTATTCTAAAGCAGCAGCTGCATGTAAAGTGAGCATGGGCCTGCCAGCCAGTGGCACAGATGGGCCTGTTATCTCCACCCATGTGCACCTTGGCCTGGTGACAGCAGATACAGCAAAGAGTACTTCCTTCCAACAGGATCTCTTTCCTGGCAGTGAAGAGAACAGAAGCAGCAGCACTTCAGTTGAGTTTCATGTTAATAAGGAAGAATATAAAAATAATTTCACCCATTTAAATCTAGCAGAGATTGATGAGGTCAGTTCACCTCTACCTCCCTTTCCATTTATGGACTGGAAGACTCAAGACATAACCCTTTGAAAGACAGATTTTTAAAACACCAAGGTGCCCCAATATTACCATTAGAGGTTTTTTTGTTGTTATTGTGGGTTTTGTCTTTTTGGTTTCTTTTTTTTTTTGAGACAGGGTCTCATTCTGTCACCCAACCTGGAGTACAGGCATGATCATGGCTCACTACAGCCTCAAACTCATGGATTCGAGCAATCCTCCCACCTCAGTCCCTCAAGTAGCTGGGCCTACAGGTGCGTGCTACAGGCCCGACTAATGTTTTTTGTTGTTGTTGTTGTTTGTTTTTTGAGACAGAGTCTTGCTGTGTTGCCCAGGTTGGAGTGCAATGGCGAAATCTCAGCTCACTGCAACCTCCGCCTCCCTGGTTCAAGCAATTCTCTTGCCTCAGTCTCCCAAGTAGCTGGGATTACAGGCACCCACCACCACGTCCAGCTAATTTTTGTATTTTTAGTAGAAACAAGGATTCACCATGTTAGCCAGGCTAGTCTCGAACTCCTGACCTCTAGTGATCCACCCACCTTGGCTTCCCAAAGTGCTGGGATTACAGGCGTGAACCACCATGTCCGGCCTTGTTTGTTTGTTTGTCTGTTTGTAGACTCCGGTCTTACTATGTTGCTCAGACCACTCTCAACTCCTGGACTCAAGCGATCCTTCCAACTTGGCCTCCCAAAGCACTAAGACAAGCGTGAGCCACTAAGCCCAGCCAGTGATAAGAATTTTATATTCCATAGTAATACAGTACTTAACTGTTTTCTTGTGAGAAAATAATATTTGGCATTTATTTATTTATTTAGAGACAGGGTCTTACTCTGTTGCCCAGGCTGGAATGCAGTGATGCAATCACGGCTCACTGCAGTCCCAACCTCCAAAACTCAAGTGATCCTCCCACCTCAGCCTCAGGTGTAGCTGGGACTACAGGCATATGCCACCGCACCCGGCTAATGTTCGTATTTTTTGTAGAGACGGGGTTTTGCTATGTTGCCCAGGCTGGTCTCAAACTCCTAAACTCAAGCGATCTGCCTGCCTCAGCCTCCTAAAGGGCTGGGATAACAGGAATGAGTCACTGTATCTGGCCAATATTTGGCATTTTATAACACCTGAGAAACTGTATTACTTACTAAAGAGTTCTTCATTTAATCTTTGGGACGTATCATTCTGTTAGTATATGCTAGGCCCTCTCTTCCATCCAGATTCTTATATTGGATTTTTATAGACGGTAATCCACTGGAACATGATTTCCCCAAAGTTTCTTAAATTTGTTACAGACAATATTGACAGTCCCCTATCTAACTCGGTAGCCAACGTTTTGTAAAACCTTCCCTCCTCTGAGGTAGATTCCTGATTCCAACTGTTTATATTATTTGCTTACAGGCCATTCAGTAACGAGCCATCTGTTCAGAAATCCCTTTAGAAACTTCCCTACATTATTTATGTCACTATGAAAGCTATTTCCCCTCCCCTAAAAAACAGCTGCTTTACATACAATGAAAATATCATTATTTAGCCATCGAAGTTGATGTATGTTCTGGTTACTTCTAGGTAACCCATCATTACCTTTTACACACTAATTGGCTACAGAAGTCTCTCCCTTCTCCTCTGAAAAGACTATCAAGTAGCCATTTAATTTAATAGTAGATGTAAAATGCTATTCTTACATTCTCTCAATTAAAAGTACATTTGTCATGACTTTTATGCAACTGGTTTTAACCTCACAAATCACTAAGATCTCCCAAATAGCTGATACGATTTTTGAAATTCTCAACTTTAGTCTGCTTATTTTCTCATGCAAACTTAATATACTTACCCAAAATTGCCACATTCCACATCATCAAACCTTTCATCTTGTCTCAAAAGAAAAAAGAAAAAAATTTAAAGCCAATTAAGAGCCAAAATCAACCATTTTCAGCTTCAATTTTCAAATGTCAGTTTGTTTTTACCCAATTCTAGCAAATTTATGTAGTGTAATTCTAAACTTCACTATTTGACATTTCCCCGTGGAAGAAAAGCAACAAAAACTTTTCACCATCTGTGTTGCTCTTGGAAACCAGCCCCTCCCATCTGTGGTGCGGGCAGTGCAGCACCCTTGCTGGTCTTTGGGGCTCTGCCTGCACTGCTGCGCTCAGATCAGCACTGGAACCTCCCGCAATTACCTGCATCTGACGCGCTCTGGAGACTCGCCCTCTGGAAACAAGATGCCAACGGCAGAGATAGCGACTTTCTACATTCACCATACAAGTGGGAATTCAGATTTGCAGGAGGTGGGAAAGGAAAAAAAATTTTTAATCAAGTAAAGGTCTAGTCTGCATTTTTGAATAGCCCGTTTTCTGCTGAATCAGAAATATTTCTGAAGCCTTTGAATTCCTAATTCCTACGGACTTTAGTTTTTCCAAAACAAAAGTGGGAAGGAAGTGTTGCTTTTCAGTATAAAGAGGTTCAACTAGACCAAAACTGAAAAAAATAAAAAGATAGTGGGGTATAACTAAAGATTGGTGGATATGTCTAGAACACAGAACTTGCCAAAAACGGGGCGCTGGGGCAGGGTGCGGTCTGACAGTCTACTTGTAACATGTTTCATAATGAGGTTGCTAACTAAGCTACAGAAAGCAAGAGGAGAAAGACATAGATGCCATCACCTCAAGCAATCTACAAATACTGCTGGTTTTTTTTGTTTTATGACAAGAGTTGTTACTGAACGGACAACCACCAACTACCACCACCAGCAGCAGCGCCCCGAAAACCGGAACTGGCCTCAAATGTGCCTTTAATTGTTTTGCTCTGTCCCCACGCCCTCTGCAACTTTTGTTCTCCAACTGTACTTGTTCCGGTATGAAACCTGGCAAATAGCAAAAATCTTGAAACAAGAACAGAGTGAGAGAACGGAGAGAAAAGGGAGGGAGGAAAGGAGAGAAGGGGAAGGGGAGAAGGGAGGAGGGAGAGAAAGAGGTGGGAGAGGGAGGGGGAGAGAGAGAGAGAGATGAGGTGGGGAGAGAGAGAGGGAAGAAGACAGAAGAGAGGGAGGGAGGAAGAGGGAGACGGATATGGGGAGAAGGGAGGAGGGAGGGAGGGAGGAGGGAGGGAGGGAGGTGGGGCGGGGAGGAGA
Organism: Chlorocebus sabaeus; assembly: GCF_047675955.1. Lineage (NCBI taxonomy): Eukaryota > Metazoa > Chordata > Mammalia > Primates > Cercopithecidae > Chlorocebus > Chlorocebus sabaeus. Next base: position 32,289,735 of record NC_132912.1, read on the forward strand.
GAGGGGGGGGGAGAGAGAGAGAGAGAGAGAGAGAGAGAGAGAGAGAGAGAGAGAGAGAAACATATTCTACCACCCTCCTGGCTAACTGAAATGCTTGTTCCCGAGATTACAGTAATTACTGCCCCAGCATGAGTTCCATACAAGCGCTAAATGAAACAGCACATCAATTAAAAAATAAACACTCCATTCCAGGAGAAAGACAGCCCCCTGGGACGCCCTAACAAGCGTAAATGAACCTGCCAGGCCGCCGGCCCGGGCCGCCCGCAGCCCCCCTCCCAGCCGGTCTTAAGGTGGCTGCGGAGCCGGCGGGGACCGTGTTCTCTGGCGGTGGCCCAAGCGGCTGCTAAAAGCAGCCCGGGTCCGGCTCCGGCCTCGTGCAGAGCGCAGATACGTGTCCCGGAGTCTGCGCCAGAGCGCAGCGCCGCCTCCCACCAGAGAAAAGGAGGCTCTGGCAAAAGCCTGTGAACTTGGGATGGATGAACAGACGTCCTGAAAGAACCAAGCGAAGGCAGGGAATCCAGCCCCAGAGTTTCCAGTCTGTCCTATTTATAAGTTTCGGGGTTTGTTTTGATTTTTAAAAAGAAATGGAATGTTTTTTCCTAAGAAAGCACGGCGTCCCGGGGCTTTCTATATTTTATCTCACCTAATTATCAAAGCCCCCTTAGAGATCTGTGCTATGATCACCCAACTCTCGAGGTGGGGAAACTGAGGCTCCCCCGCGTCACGCAGCGGAGGCGGGAGAAAAGTCTCAGGCGGGCATTTGTCCCCCGCGCCCCTCGCGCGCCCAAGGCTGGGCTCCGGGGCATCTCACCTGGGCCGTCCCGGGTCCAGCTCCAGTTTAGAATGACTCCACTCCTCCCCCCCACCCCCCCCCACCCCCCCCCATCTCCAAGCCTCAGAAACCATCGTTCTGAGAACCCCACGGAGGACACCCTTTCCCGGGTCTTCTGCAGCGCCAAGCCCCGGCAGACCGCCCCGGCAGGCCTCCCCTGCACTCGCCTGCTGCGGGACCTCCGCGCTGCCCGGAGGAGTGCGAGACCCCCGCCGCCCGCAGATCACCCGCATTCACGGAGGGTGGCAGCAGGGGCCTGGCTGGTTTGAAACTCGGCGAAGAGGCGTGCGCTACACCAAACCCCGTCCCTGTCCCCAAGGGCAGACTCGGGGAAAGGGGACCAAGACCTCAGACGCACTCAGCGCCATGGGGACAGCCGTGGCCAACACTCTGTCTCTGCGGCCAATCCCAAGGTTACCAAAACTCTCCACCCGCAGAGAACGCGCACAGCGGTGCGGACACTCGGGGACTGCCTTAAGGAAGGCTGAGCCCTGGGAGCGCGTGGACTCCGCCCCGCCGCCCGGCGATTGGCTCGCGGGGTTGGGGGCGGAGACCGAGTCCGCGCTGTATAAATATTCATGAGCCGGCCGCGCGGCGCGAGCGGGGCTGGAGCCGGGAAGTTGGGCGAAGGGCGCTGCTCCCGCCGAGGAGGAGGAGGAGGAGGAGGAGGCGGCGGCGGCGGCGGCGGCGGCTGGGCGCGGGCCGCGCCACTCAGGTGTCCGCTCCGCCTTCCGGTCTGGATTTGCTCCTGGGTGTCCAGCAGGAAGGAGACTGCGTGCGCCTCGCCCGACTGCGGACGGAGCGCGGCGCTGACTTTTCCCGGTGGCGGGGGTCCGTCTGTCCAGGGGGCTGACGGACTAAGGACGGACGCCGGAGAAAGAGGGCGGCGGCCTGGGCCGAGGCGGGTCCCCAACTCCGGCGGCGGCGGTGGCGCGGCCTTGGGGGCGGGCATGAGCCCCCGGGGGCTAAGCGGTGGCCTCCAGGGCTGACCCGGCGCGGCGAACGGCCGGGCCCAGCCATCTTGACTGCGCACCGCGGCCCGAGAGGAAACTTGCAGCGCCGCCGCCCTCTGTGCCCGGCGGAGTCACTGCCGCCCAGCGCGGCGGGGAGAAGTGGTCGGGCGCGCGGAGAGGAGGCGAGCGAGCGCGGGACGATGAGCCGAAGCCCGGACGCTCTGCGCCGCGAGGGCTGAGCGCGACCTGGGACGAGCAGAGAGGACCTTCGGACTGTGGCGCGCGCCTGCGGCCGCCTTCAAATCCCAGGAGCGGCGGAAAGGAGTGCGGAAGGGCCCTGCCGAGGCTGCGGACGCGCCCCTACGAGGGGCTAGATTATCAGCAGACTCCTCTCCCGGGCGAGGCATAAGGGAGATCCCAGATCACCGGCTTTCCCCGTCTCCAGCTCTCTCGTGCCCCCTCCCCCCCGGCACCCTTCTGCGCGCCGCCTGGAGGGCGAGGGCACCGGGCCGAGGCGCACAGCATGGAGTGGGGTTACCTGTTGGAAGTGACCTCGCTGCTGGCCGCCTTAGCGCTGCTGCAGCGCTCTAGCGGCGCGGCGGCCGCCTCGGCCAAGGAGCTGGCGTGCCAAGAGATCACCGTGCCGCTGTGTAAGGGCATCGGCTACAACTACACCTACATGCCCAACCAGTTCAACCACGACACGCAGGACGAGGCGGGTCTGGAGGTGCACCAGTTCTGGCCGCTGGTGGAGATCCAGTGCTCGCCCGACCTCAAGTTCTTCCTGTGCAGCATGTACACGCCCATCTGCCTGGAGGACTACAAGAAGCCGCTGCCGCCTTGCCGCTCGGTGTGCGAGCGCGCCAAGGCCGGCTGCGCGCCGCTCATGCGTCAGTACGGCTTCGCCTGGCCCGACCGCATGCGCTGCGACCGGCTGCCCGAACAGGGCAACCCTGACACGCTGTGCATGGACTACAACCGCACCGACCTCACCACCGCCGCGCCCAGCCCCCCGCGCCGCCTGCCGCCGCCGCCGCCCGGCGAGCAGCCGCCCTCGGGCAGCGGCCACGGCCGCCCGCCGGGGGCCAGGCCCCCGCACCGCGGCGGCGGCAGGGGCGGTGGCGGCGGGGACGCGGCGGCGCCCCCAGCTCGCGGTGGCGGCGGTGGCGGGAAGGCGCGGCCCCCTGGCGGCGGCGCGGCTCCCTGCGAGCCCGGGTGCCAATGCCGCGCGCCCATGGTGAGCGTGTCCAGCGAGCGCCACCCGCTCTACAACCGCGTCAAGACAGGCCAGATCGCCAACTGCGCGCTGCCCTGCCACAACCCCTTCTTCAGCCAGGACGAGCGCGCCTTCACGGTCTTCTGGATCGGCCTGTGGTCGGTGCTCTGCTTCGTGTCCACCTTCGCCACCGTCTCCACCTTCCTCATTGACATGGAGCGCTTCAAGTACCCGGAGCGGCCCATCATCTTTCTCTCGGCCTGCTACCTCTTCGTGTCAGTGGGCTACCTAGTGCGCCTGGTGGCGGGCCACGAGAAGGTGGCGTGCAGCGGCGGCGCGCCGGGCGCGGGGGGCGCGGGCGGCGCGGGCGGCGCGGCGGCGGGCGCGGGCGCGGCGGGCGCGGGCGCGGGCGGCCCGGGCGGGCGCGGCGAGTACGAGGAGCTGGGCGCGGTGGAGCAGCACGTGCGCTATGAGACCACCGGCCCCGCGCTGTGCACCGTGGTCTTCTTGCTAGTCTACTTTTTCGGCATGGCCAGTTCCATCTGGTGGGTGATCTTGTCGCTCACGTGGTTTCTGGCGGCCGGCATGAAGTGGGGCAACGAAGCCATCGCCGGCTACTCGCAGTACTTTCACCTGGCCGCATGGCTCGTGCCCAGCGTTAAGTCCATAGCGGTGCTGGCACTCAGCTCGGTAGACGGCGACCCAGTGGCGGGCATCTGCTACGTGGGCAACCAGAGCCTGGACAACCTGCGCGGCTTCGTGCTGGCGCCGCTGGTCATCTACCTCTTCATTGGCACCATGTTCCTGCTGGCCGGCTTCGTGTCGCTCTTCCGCATCCGCTCAGTCATCAAGCAGCAGGACGGCCCCACCAAGACGCACAAGCTGGAGAAGCTGATGATCCGCCTGGGCCTGTTCACCGTGCTCTACACCGTGCCCGCGGCAGTGGTGGTCGCCTGCCTCTTCTACGAGCAGCACAACCGCCCGCGCTGGGAGGCCACGCACAACTGCCCGTGCCTGCGGGACCTACAGCCTGACCAGGCGCGCAGGCCCGACTACGCCGTCTTCATGCTCAAGTACTTCATGTGCCTAGTGGTGGGCATCACCTCGGGCGTGTGGGTCTGGTCCGGCAAGACGCTGGAGTCCTGGCGCTCCCTGTGCACCCGCTGCTGCTGGGCCAGTAAGGGCGCCGCAGTGGGCGGGGGCGCGGGCGCCACGGCCGCGGGGGGCGGCGGCGGGCCGGGGGGCGGTGGCGGCGGGGGGCCCGGCGGCGGGGGGCCGGGCGGTGGCGCGGGCTCTCTCTACAGCGACGTCAGCACCGGCCTGACGTGGCGGTCGGGCACGGCCAGCTCTGTGTCCTATCCAAAGCAGATGCCATTGTCCCAGGTCTGAGCGGAGGGGAGGCGGCGCCCAGGAGGGGTGGGGAGGGGGGCGAGGAGAACAAGTGCAGCGAAGGGACACTTGATGGGCTGAGGTTCCCACCCCTTCACAGTGTTGATTGCTATTAGCATGATAATGAACTCTTAATGGTATCCATTAGCTGGGACTTAAATGACTCACTTAGAACAAAGTACCTGGCATTGAAGCCTCCCAGACCCAGCCCCTATTCCTCCATTGATGTGCGGGGAGCTCCTCCCGCCACGCGTTAATTTCTGTTGGCTGAGGAGGGTGGACTCTGCGGCGTTTCCAGAACCCGAGGTTTGGAGCCCTCCCTGGCTGCACTTGGCTGGGTTTGCAGTCAGATACACAGATTTCACCTGGGAGAACCCCTTTTTCTCCCTCGACTCTCTTACGTAAACTCCCACCCCTGACTTACCCTGGAGGAGGGGTGACCGCGACCTGATGGGATTGCACGGTTTGGGTATTCTTAATGACCAGGCAAATGCCTTAAGTAAACAAACAAGAAATGTCTTAATTATACACCCCAAGTAAATACGGGTTTCTTACATTAGAGGATGTATTTATATAATTATTTGTTAAATTGTAAAAAAAAAAAAAAGTGTAAAATATGTATATATCCAAAGATATACAGTGTGTACATGATTTTGTAAAAAGTTTAGAGGCTTACCCCTGTAAGAACAGATATAAGTATTATATTTTGTCAATAAAATGACTTTTGATAAATGATTTAACCATTGCCCTCTCCCCCGCCTCTTCTGAGCTGTCACCTTTAAAATGCTTGCTAAGGACGCATGGGGAAAATGGACATTTTCTGGCTTGTCATTCTGTACACTGACCTTAGGCATGAAGAAAATTACTTGTTAAACTCTAGTTCTTAAGTTGTTAGCCAAGTAAATATAATTGTTGAACTGAAATCAAAATTGAGTTTTTGCACCTTCCCCAAAGACGGTGTTTTTCATGGGAGCTCTTTTCTGATCCAATAACAACTCTCACCTTAGCGGATGTGAATGGAACTTCTGCAAGGCAGTAATTCCCCTTAGGCCTTGTTATTTATCCTGTATGGTATCACTAAAGGTTTCAAAACCCTGCATTCATTTCTGGAGTCCGTGATTTTGAAAGCACCTGGTGTTCCAGGGAGGGAACGCATTGCTGAGGTGTAGAGGTTAATGTTTTAAACCATAGCTCACCCTTTACTGTAGAAGTCACTTGACAATCTGGTAGGGGAGCAGGCGCTCTTCAATGGATTAAACTAACGGGTTAACATCTTAATAACCTTCAGCGCTTGTGTATACCAAATGTGCTGCTTTTCCTAGAGAAAAAGCTATTGTTCCTCTGTCAAGACTAAGCTAATTTATTTGAGCAGAAGGCTGTTGAATTAGCAGAAGAATGCTTCGGCAATTGTTGAACTTTTTACCTGTCTGCCCAGTGGCTCAGCACATCATTCCTTTAAGAGGAGCTAAATGAATAGGGTTAATCTGTAGGGAACTTGGTCTTTTGAGTTTGAAAAACTTTGATCTTTTCTCCTCTGCAAATGTGCTGTATAGTCTGAAGTTTCTTTCCCTGCTGCCTATCTCCTCTTAGTGCAGACCAATTGGCCACCGCGGAGCCTTAAAGTTCTTCCATTAAAGGGATGTGGGACTTTTACTTTAAAAAGGAGAGAGAGCGCGAGAGAGGAAGACTTGTAACAGTTAGTGAAGACCGGAGGCACAAGTGCTCAGCCTTTTAAACAGCTTTTCCCGGCATTGTTAGCCAGCCTGCAGGCAGCTAGGCATGGGTTGAAGCTTTATAGAAAAGGGCTCTGAATGCCCCACAGGTGGTCTGTGCACATAATCCCCCAATTTAAAGCGTTTTCCTTTGCTAGACAATTGCATTACAAAACTCCCTTCTTTTTCGCTCCTAATTGAACCAATGAACTATTATAAACTACAAGTTTTTCTTAAAAAAAAATCGCCAGTGCCTAAATTCTATTAACTAAATTCTAGCAAGTTTTACAAACTGAACCTTTTAAGGCACCGGAAGTAAAGGCTGCTTCAGCAGACGTTTCTGTTTTGCGGATATTTTTATTCCTTATGCTTGTTATTTTCTGATAGATTAGCAATAATTTAAAAGTAATTGGTAAGATTCTGTATTAGTACTGAAAAGATAGCCCCAGGTCCCTTATTAAGCTGTCAATCAAGATAAGAAATGGGCAGCTACCCTGCTAATGATGGGGCATCAATCATTGTGGGATGGGAGGGGCTTTGTTCTGCACATCCTGCTAAAATGTTTGTTCTCCTTACTTTACCTAATAGGAATCTTCAGTGGTTAAAAAAATTTTTAATAGGGTGGACACTACTTTCTTGGCTGATTTTTCTCATGTAAGAGGCTTCGCAGAGGATCTCCATGGTAGCAACATTTTGCAGATCCTTTTCAGAGTCAGTCTCGGTGTTAATTAAGTTAGATATGCAATTAGAACCCCTGCTTTAGCTATCATGCCAATCTTATTTTTTAAAGCCAGAGACACTGTAAAAGTGTGTTCACCTCTCCAGTAGTTTTATTCTTAAAGAATTACTATTTTGTAACTTAGGTACCTATCAGTGGCCTACATCTAACCCAGTTATAAAGTAGAATTTTGAGGGTAGGTCCCAAAGTCTTGACCACGTTTGTAGGATGGAGATAAAGCTACAAGACACAAGTTAGCATGTTGGCTTTCTAATGTAGCAGGATTTTGATTATTGACAATTTTCAACTGTGTAACAGTGAGAAAATGTCCAACTTCGAAGCTTTTTACCTTATTCTTCAGTATAGCATTATAAAATGCTGTATTTCATAACTCAAGATCTATATGTGTTCAATCTAAGTGAGCTTATTTGACAGCCAAAACCCCAATTTAAATTCTGAGGACAGGTCTCAATTTAAAAGACCTGCACCTGTAATCACTAGAGACTAATTTTAGAGAATGGTATTAAGACGTAAGTGCTGGTTCTTTGCCTTTAAAGCTAAAACCTGAGTTGCATATTTGCCAATACCCAGATGATATCTACTAAGGGAACAAAACCCCAAAATTGATTTTAGGGTAGAAGAAAGAAAGAAGAGTATCCGGCCAGTTGCATTAGACAAATGAACACCCCTGTGTGCTACACAGGTGTGTCTTTAATTACATAAAACAAGTGTTAGTTTTTGAAAATCTTGTCAAATTGGGAGAGGGGTTGATGTGTTTGCTATGTGGCTAGAAGATCAAGGTCGAGTCTAACATGATTAAAACCATTACTAAAGCCAAAGCTCATTAAAATTGCTTGTGGGAGAAGTTACGTGAAACACTTTTCTTGCTTTATAATAAAAGCAATTTGAAAGTACCATGAAACAGAACGGGGGGAAGTGTATAAGAAAGTTTAAGGAGTAAACCATGGCACATTACAGTTTCTTAACCTGCAATGATTGCGTTGCAGGTGCCTGTAATACTTCAGTGTTTGGGCAAAGAGAGTGAGATTATCTTGCCAAAAGAAAACCAGGAGCAGTTGCAGAGCACAGGATGCAATTTAAAGTGTAGGTGCAAACGTTCTGTTGAGACATAAAAAGCAAATCAGTGCAAGTGTCTATCCACTTTCCACATTTGATACTACACTGCCATCTCGTGGTAGTACAGGGTCCCAGAACCAAGAAGTTAGGGAGGTTCCGTCATTCAATTCATTCATTCAAAAATAGCACACGGAGAGCCAGCCCAGGCACAGGCATAGCCTCTGCCCAGAGGACCTGCAAACATTTTGTATTCATAATTTTGAATCCTTTCTCTGAAGCGCTCCAAAATTGCATCAGTGCACACTGAAGTTTAAGGCCCCACAAGACATCCCCACCATGCAGTGATACTACTTTTATTAACTTCAATTGCATTAAGTCCTGCATATAACCATTATGCTAAAAATATAATTAAGCTGTGTTAAATTCCAAGAGTATATCTTTTTTTAAATTAGCTTCTGAGTTACTTTTATTTAAAGAATGAAATGCTTGCCAAAGTTCCACCATATCAAAGCTTTCATGGAAGAAAGAATGAATAATAAAGAGTATTTTGAGGTAGGATGTGGTTGGCTTAATTAAACGTGCCGCTTTACAATTTCTCATGTAGAGGTCAACCTCTGAGACCAGGAGACGCCCGTCAGTGCTGTACGTGAGTGCTGTTAGGGTGGGCAAGACACAGGCCATCCCTCATTTTACCTAGTCGGGTGTTCACAAAAACACACCAAGGAGTAGAAACTTCTCTGGAAAACAAGATCGGTGAGCATCTGCATTGGAACACTGGAGCCCTGGGGAAGGAAGATGACATAGCACCGAGATGTGAGAAGAGCAGGACCTTAAAGAAGGATGAGCAGGGCCAGGAGTGGTGGCTCACGCCTGTAATCCCAGCACTTTGGGAGGCCAAGGCAGGCGGATCACCTGAGGTCAGGAGTTTGAGACCAGCCCGGCTAGCATGGTGAAACCCTATCTCTACTAAAAATACAAAAATTAGCTGGGCGTGGTGGCTGGCACCTGTAATCCCAGCTACTCAGGAGGCTGAGGCAGGAGAATCGCTTAAACCTGGGAGGCGGAGGCTGCAGTGAGCCGAGATCAGGGCACTGCACTCCAGCCTGGGTGACAGAGCAAGACTTTGCCAAAAAAAAAAAAAAAAAAAAAGAAGGATGAGCAGAGAAACGAGGTTTCTGAGGACTGGAATGTCTAGTGGAGATGGGAGGGAAGGAGAAGACTGTGGCCAAGGACCACATAAGATCTTGGAGGACTTGTAGAGTTAAGAGGCCCCAGGGGCAAGAATCTTGCTGCCCATGAACAAGGAGCAGGGGCAAGAACCTGCAGCATTGTGGAAATGTGGAATTTCATATCTCTCTTACTGAATCAGAAACTGCATTTTAACAAGATCCCCAAGCTTCACAGGCACACTGAAGGGTAGGAAGGTCTAGCCCACCATCCCACATTTCACTGGTTAGAAAACAAGCCCAAAACAACTGTGCTTACTGAACATCACACAGTCAGGAGCACAGCTGGGCCTAGAAGCCACCAAGCCTACTTGTCACTCCTGTCTCTGTAGATCTTTTCCAGCTGTCCCACTCTTCTGTGTAAACCTCTGAGGCCACCACAAGGAGAATTCAGGCTGGGCATGGTGGCTCACATCTGTAATCCCAACACTTTGGGAGGCTGAGATAGGAGGATCACTAGAGGCCAGGAGTTCAAGACCAGCTTAGGTAATATAATGAGACTCCATCTCTATAAAAAATAAAAAGCCAGGTGTAGTAATGCATGCCTGTAGTCCCTTGGGAGGCTGAGACAGGAGGATCACTTGAGTCTAAGAGTTCAAGCCTGCAGTAAGCTATAAACATGCCACTGCACTCTAGCGTGAGCAATAGAGAAAGAGTCTATCTCAAAAAAAAAAAAAAATGTATTCTTAGCTGATACAGCAACTTACCAGGGCTGTGTTTACCTGTTTACAGTATCATAGCAGAGTTTTCCCATGGTTTGGTGGTGGCCTATACAGGACATGTGAACGCCCAGCCTTCAGAGGTGAGAAGAGCACTGTGGAAAGGCTTGACTCTTGGGACCCTGGCCAACTTAGGCCAGCTCACCTGCTTTTTGCCTTCTACAGCCACAATGTTCCAATAGATTCCATATTTAAGAGTCTATGTTCTGGCTTAGTGAGAAGGCACAGTGACTGGGAGTGATATGGTTTGGTTCTGTGTCCCCACCCTAATCTCATTTTGAATTGTAATCCCCACATGTCAAGGGAGGAAACTAGTGGGAGGTGACTAGATCATGGGGACGGATTCCCCCCACTTGATGTTCCAATAGTGAGTGAGTTTTCAAGTGGTCTTGTTGTTTGATAAGTGTTTCTCTCTTGCTCGCTCTCCTGCGACCCTGTAAGACGTGCCTGCTTCCCCTTCACCTTCCACCATGATTGTAAGTTTCCTGAGGCTTCCCCAGCTAAGTGGAGCTATGAGTCAATTACACCTCTTTCCTTTATCAATGACCCAGTCTCAGGGAGTATCTTTAAAGCAATGTGAGAGCAGACTAATGGAGGGAGGGAGGGAGGAAGGGAGGATGGGCTTCTGTTACTGATCGAGGAGGAGAAACAGCAGAACCACTGTGCAGTGAAGGCCAGCGCAGGGATCAGGGACAGAGAAGGGCTTAGGGAAACCAAGAGAGTGTCCCAGAAATCTCGGCAATGACAGAGCAACATGAGGAAGAGCTTGGTTGGCCCAGCAGACTCACGCCACAGGCTGTGCCCGGGAGGGGGCCAAGAGCATGGGGGGCACCTGAAAATGAGAAAGGTGGCAGAAGGAAAGAATTACCCCAGGGCAAAAGGCAAAGTTAGGATCATTGTTAGCGAAACAACCCAAGGTGGATAGCTTTTCCAAGTCTGGAGGCACAGCCATTCTTCACAGGTGACAAACGCACGCTTTTATAGCACCATGTTTGTCATGCAGGTGAATCATACACTGATTGAAATTAGAAAACCAATTTCTAACATTTTCCCCCCAACGAGCCCATTTTTAATTAACTAGCACTCCAGCAGTAGTTCTCACCCCGCTTACATGTTAGAGGCACTTAAGGTGGGTTTTTTTTTTAAATCATTACCAATGCCCCAGTTGCACCCCAGACCAATAGAATCAGAATTTTGGTGGGTGCCAGCTGAGAATTCAAAGTTTTGTAAAACTTCCCCAGGCAATTCCCATGTGCAGCCAGAGGTGAAAACCAGTGAATGTAATTGAATGCAGTATTATCATCTAAAATGAAATATATAGAGATGGATATAGATCTAGATATATAGATGTATTTATAGATATATAGATCTGTAGACATATAGATCTATATAGATATATAGAAATTAGCTAAGCTAACTAGCTATTGTCATCTAACTTGACTACTTTAAAAGAAAGCAGTTATTTTTAATTTTTGTCACCATGAGAGGTATTTGGGAGATGACAGGAGTGCCCTCACCTGGCCCCAAGAAAGAACTTCTCACTACACGGTTTTTGATAACTGCTTTTTCGCCTATAAGGAAATAACAAAGAATTGTGCACATAGGGTATGGTTCTATTAAACTAGAAATTAAACCCAACCTGTGAAGTTAGGAGGAATCAATAAGGTGGATGTGTTAGTTAGTAAAGATATTCAAATATTATCTTCCAACCAAAAGGACACCTGCACTCATATGCTTATTGCAGCACTATTCACAATAGCAAAGACGTAGAATCAACCTAGGTGCCCATCAACAGTGAATTGGATTTTTAAAATGTGGTATGCTATACATCATAGAATACTATGCAGCCATAAAAAAGAAGGAAATCATGTCCTTTGCAGCAACATGACACTAGAGGCCATTATCCTAAGTGAATTAACACAGGAACAGAAAATCAAATACCATATGTTCTCACTTCAAAGGGGGAACTACACGTTGACCACATATGGACATAAAGACGGGAATTATAGACACTGGGACTCCAAAAGGTGGGAGGTAAAAAGGAAGGCAAGGTGAAAAGCTTTTTATTGGGAATTATGTTCACTATTTGGGCAGTGGGTTCAGTAGAAGCTTAAACCTCAGTATCACACAATATATCCATGTAACAAACCAGCACATGTATTCCCTGGATTTAAAAAACATAAAATAAAATAAAATGTTCTCTTCTTTTTCAGTAGATGTTTATGTATTGAGACCAACTCAGATAGAAATGAAAGTTCAGTCTGCAGTGACCAAAGAAAGGCCTGACTTTCTAAGACCTGGTGCTGCGTGGTATTGTAGACCCACTGTTGGTCAAGCCAGGATTCAAGGGGAATCCTGAATGCGTGTCAATACGTGTGTCTTCACCTCACCTCTTTAAAAGGAACCTGATAGTACCTTACTCATGCTGGCACATTGCTAAAGTTGTAGAATTATAGGATAGCATTCATTTGGTGCAGAAATCTGCTGTGTGTCTGGGTACAATACAAGAAGTTATGAGACCTTAACTGAAGCCCTAGAAAGTGAAATCCACTTTCCCAAGTAAGTGCAGAGGTTTTCCTGACTCTGGGTGATGTGTATGATGTTAGAGCTTCACTGCTACATTCATCATTATTCTGTAAGAAAAAGCCTAAATAGAGGGTCATAGGTTAAACCCACAACAGGGATGCAAACTTTGCACAATATCATCAAAAAACATCTCTTGGCCATACTCAGTGTGAACCAAAAAGAAGCTAATAACTTAATCATTCTGGAAAATATCTCTTAATGAACACAATCTTAATTAACTTAGAAAAATCTCCAGGAAGTTGCAGAAAGCCAGTAACAATGAGGGATTAGGAGCAGACTCAACCCCACTGCCTGGCTCTTTTAGTGAATGATCTTTGGCAAGTTACTCAGCCTCTGTTTCCCTCAGTTTCCTCCTCTCTGTGAAATGGAAATAAGAACAGCATCCATTTTATAGGGTTGTTGTAAGGATTAACTTCCGGTACAGATAAAATGCAAAGAACAGTGCCTGCCTGGATGAGTAAGTGCCAGGTGCCATCAATGAAGAATTTGTTTTATCAGCCTAGGAATGGTGGCTCACACTTGTAATCCTAGCACTTTGGAAGGCTGAGGCAGGTGAATCACTTGAGGCCAGGAGTTCAAGACCAGCCTGGCCAATATGGTGAAACCCTGTCTCCACTAAAAAAACACACAAAAATTAGCTGGGCGTGGTGGTACATGTCTGTAATCCCAACTACTTGGGAGGATGAGGCAGGAGGCAGAGGTTGCAGTGAGCTGAGATGGTGCCACTGCACTCCAGCCTGGGCGATAGAGTGAGACTCATCTCAAAAACAGAAAAAAAAATTTTTTTGTTTTATTGTATTAAATAAAAATGTTTCCATGTGCATTTTTGTTTTGTTTATTTAATTTTTATTGTGATTTTTAAAAACACATAGGCCAGGCACGGTAGCTCACACCTGTTATCCCAGCACTTTGGGAGGCCGAGGCAGGCGGATCACCTGAGGTCAGGAGTTCAAGACCAGCCTGGCCAACATAGTGAAACCTTGTCTCTACTGAAAATACAAAAATTAACCGGGCATGGTGGCAGGTGCCTGCTACTTGGGCCAGCTACTTGGGAGGCTGAGACAGGAGAATCGCTTGAACCCAGGAGGTTACAGTGAGCCGAGATTGTGCCACTGTACTCCAGCCTGGGTAACAGGAGCAAAACTCCATCTCAAAAAAAAAAAAAAGCAAAACAAAAAAAAACCACATAAACTTTATTTACTATCTTAACCATTTGTAAGTATATAGTTCTGTAGCGCTAAGTGTATTTTTACATTGTGGTGAAATAGATCACCAGAACTTTTTCATCTTGCAAAACTGAAACTCCATACCCATTAAACAATTACTCCCTTCCCCTCACCCCCAACTCTTGAAAACCACCATTCTGCTTCCTGTTTCTATGAATTTGACTACAATAGGCACCTTGTATAAGTGGAATCAGACAGTATTTGTCTTTTTGTGACCAGCTTATTTCACTTAACATAATTTGCTCAAGATTCATCCGTGTTGTAGCATGGGACAGAACTTCCTTCCTTTTTTAAGGCTGAACAATATTCCATTGTATGTGCATACCACATTTTACTTATCCTGTCATCCATGGATGGACATTCGAGTTGCTTCCACCTCTTGGGCGTTGCAAGTAGTGCTGCTACGAACATGGCTGTGCAAATCTCTCTTCAAAGACCCTGCTTTCAATTCTTTTGGATATATACCCAGAAGTGGGATTCCTGGACCATATGATAGTTCTATTTTTAACTTTTTGAGGAACCACCATGCTGCTAATTATTATGTCCATTCATTCGTTCATCTAACCATCCACCCACCCATTGATCCATGCATTCTTTACCCATTTATGCTCCTTAATTTCTATATCAATCAGAATAAGTTAGGTTTTGTTGCAATAACAAACAATTCCAAAATCTCAGAGGCTTAACACAACAAAAAGTAATTTATGACTTTACATATGTCCAGTGCATGTCAGTGAAGAGATTCTCTTCACCCTGGGCATTCAAAGATCCAATTTGACTAAAGTTTAATCTTGGCATGTGTTTCTGTAATCCTTGCATCAGTGGGGAAGGAATATATCAATTCGTGCGCTGAATCTTAAAGAATCTGCCTGGAAAAGGTGCATATCATACCTACATGTGTCATTGGCCAAAGTCCTACATATGTCATTGCCAAAGGAAGTCGTATAGGCATATGGCACCCCAAATGGTGTAGGAAACTAATCCTACCACTTGCCCAGAAAAAGAAAAACTGGAAGTATTTGTTAAATGGCAATAATGATTTCCATAGTTCTCCACACTAATACAGTCACATGTCCCCTCTCTCTCTGCCATAGTTACCTCTGCCTTCTACTGAAGGTAGTAAAGTAAAAATAAAAAGAACTAACGAAGGTCAAACTGCTGCACTCTTGCCCTTGTGTTTTATGAACCTGAAATCTTGTTAACTTTTCTGAACCTGATTTTCTGCATCTATGAAATGAGGCTAATAATTATTGGTCTGCCCTTCTCACATGAGTCTTCTAGGAAACAAATGACATGATTGAAATAAAAACAGTACATTTTAAACCTCTAGTTACAGGCCAAGTGTGATGGCCCAACCCTATAATCCCAACAATTTGAGAGGCTGAGGCAGGCAGATCACCTGAGCCCAGGAGTTTGAAACCAGCCTGGGCAATGTGGCAAAACCCCATCTCTAACAATAATAATAGTAATAATAATAATAATACACAAATTAGTTCATTGTCATGGCACATGCCAGTAGTCCCAACTACTTGGGAGGATGAGGTGGGAGGATCACCTGAGTCTAGAAGGTCAAGACTGCAGTGAGCCGAGATCACACCAGGCTGCACTCCAGTCTGGGTGACAAAGAGAGATCCTGTCTCAAAAAACAAATAGATAAATCTTGATTTATTATGTTGGTCCATTCATTCATTCATCTATCATCAATATTGTTCAAGATATTATACTTTTCAATGAGATGTGTGTGACTTCCAAAGTAGTCAAAACGGTTAAATATAGGTGCTTTAACCTACTCAAAAAATAAAATTCATCTGTCTTTAAATTTGTGCTGTTCAAAAAACTCATTCATTCGATACATATTCGTTGAACAATCTACTTTGCCCAAAGAACTGGGAATTATTTTCAGTGTCTCCATTGACTACCATAATACGGGGGTGGGGGAACTTTAGGAGGACCATACTCAGCTGTAGACACTTCTTTGTATGAAACTAACTGATTCATGGAGAAAATGAACATACGTAAAACTGAACAGTGAGAAAAGAAAAGCAAGAAAGAATAGAGTAGAAAGATTATAAGAAGAAAAGTTCAGACCGGCCAGGTGTGGTGGCTCATGCCTGTAATCCCAACACTTTGGGAGGCCAAGACAGGAGGATTGCTTGAGCCCAGGAGTTTGAGACCAGCCTGGGCAACAAAGGGAGACCCTACCTCTACAAAAAAATCAAAAAAAATTAGCTGGATGTGGTGGTGTGTGCCTGTGGTCCCAGCTACTCAGGAGGTTGAGGTAGAAAGATTGCTTGAGCCCTGAAGGTCAAGGCTGCAGTGAGCCATGATCACACCACTGCACTCCAGCCTGGGTCAAAGAGCAAGACCCTGTCTCAGAAAAAAAGAAAAGTTCAGATGAAGTAAAAAAATATTTTTAAAATCAGAATTTCAACAAAATGCTGCAGCCACATTGGCAAATTCCATCCATACACAGTTTTCATATTTTAGGCTTGTAATTCTACATGCTGGAAAACTGTATTTATGCTTTATAATTTTTATGCTGGAAAGTTGGATTTCATATGAAGGAAATGACTAAACCTGAAATACTCTAGGTTTAAAATGACTCACATATTCTTAAGATTAACAGAACCTTACACTGTATTATGATTTTGTGTATTTGCACTTCAAAATTCCCAAAGGATTTAGCAGTCTGAGACCAAAGATTGGATTTTTTTCAAATCACACAGAGCTTTTAAATCCAAGTTTAGTCTAATTAAAGGATGAATGTGGCGAATTCCATGAAACTTTCCAACACCATCGTGTTGCGCCAACTCAAGAAGGATTAGTGCAAGACTCACACAGATGTTTCCAAATTCAATAAAGGAAGGGTGGGTCCGAAGTGAGTCAATATCCCAGTTTTCTAGGCCCTAAAGTTACTGATTGAGCTTACTATAAGCTGTTCATTAGCTTGTGCGAGAAGTGTCAAGTTAATGACAAAAGGTGTTAATTCCATTTGGATTATCAGCGGTGTTATTTCCCTAGCACAATCAAGACTTCATCAAAACAATTGGATGCCATTCCACTCTGCATTTCATGGGATTTCCAGAGCTAAACTTCGCTTCAAAATCTACCATAATTGCTTCTAAATCTACTATTGGAGACAGGCTACTGGACTTGGGCTGGGAACCAATTTGAGAAGCAGGTGAAGTATGTCACTGGAGTACCCCCCGGCCCTCTTTCTGTGACCTCCTCTTAGGTGACTTCCATATTTCTCTCTCCTGTCGTGAGTTCTAGTCTGTATCTTTTATTTACTGTGAAATGTGTTATTCATCTCTTTGCTACCCATCCCATCAAGACTCCAAGAAAAGGAAAACAAAATACACATCCTGTCCATACCAGGCTTTCTGTGAGGTATAAAAATATATAATATAGAGAGTATGATTTATGGCCAAACACTGCCTAATAAGTAAAAATTGATCAAGAAATGTTGGTGTTAGGCCGGGTGCAGTGGCTCACGCCTGTAATCCCAAGGCAGGTGGATCACCTGAGGTGAGGAGTTCGAGACCAGCCTGGCCAAAATGGCAAAACCCCGTCTCTACTAAAAATACAAAAGTTGGCAAGGCATGGTGGCATGCACCTGTAATCCCAGCTACTTGGGAGGCTAAGGCAGGAGAATTATTTGAACCTGAGAGGCAGAGGTTTCAGAGATCATGCCACTGTGCTCCAGCCTCAGCAACAGAGTGAGACTCAGTCTTAAAAAAAGAAAAAAAGAAATGGTGGTGTTAGACAAATCAACAAGCAAAAAAAAAAAAAAAAATCCACTAAAAAGTTCTACTTCAAGGCTCTAGAAAGAAATACCATTTGACCCAGCCATCCCATTACTGGGTATATACCCAAAGGATTATAAATCATGTTGCTATAAAGACACATGCACACGTATGTTTACTGCAGCACTATTCACAATAGCAAAGACTTGGAACCAACCCAAATGTTCATCAATGACAGACTGGATTAAGAAAATGTGGCACATATACACCATGGAATACTATGCAGCCATAAAAAAGGATGAGTTTGTGTCCTTTGTAGGGACATGGATGCCACTGGAAACCATCATTTTCAGCAAACTATCGCAAGAACAGAAAACCAAACACCACATGTTCTCACTCATAGGTGGGAACTGAACAATGAGAACACTTGGACACAGGAAGGGGAACATCACACACTGGGGCCTGTTGTGGGGTGGGCAGAGCAGGGAGGGATAGCATTAGGAGATATACCTAATGTAAATAACAAGTTAATGGGTGCAGCACACCAACATGGCACATGTATACATATGTAACAAACCTGCACGTTGTGCACATGTACCCTAGAACTTAAAGTATAATTTTTAAAAAATAAATAAATAAAAAGATTTAAAAATTTCCACTAAGAAGTGGATAAACAACATGAAGAGACATTTCTCAAAAGAAGACATACATGCAACCAACAAGCATGTGAAAAAATGCTCAACATCGCTAATCATTAGGGAAATGTAAATCAAAGCCACAGTGAGATACTACCTCACACCAGTCTGAATCACTATTACTAAAAAGTCAAAAAACAATAGATGCTGGTGAAGTTGCAGAGAAACGAGAATGCTTCTATACCGCTGGTGGGAAGGTAAATTAGTTTAGCCACTGTGGAGAGCAGTGTGGAGATTTCTCAGAGAACTTAATATAGAAATACCATTCGACCCAGCAATCTCATGAATGGGTATACACCCAGAGGAAAAAAGTCATCCTACCGTAAAGATACAGACACACGCATGTTCACTGCAGCACTCTTCACAAAAGCAAAGACATGGAATCAACCCAGATGCCCATCAACAGGGGATTAGATAAAGAAAATGTAATGCATACACACCATGGAATACTAAACAGCCATCAGAAAGAAAGAAATCACATTCTCTGCAGCAATATGGACGGAGCTGGAGACCATTAACCTAAGCAAATTAATACATCAACAGAAAACCAAATTCCACATGTTCTCACTTGTAAGTGGAAGCTAAACATTGAGTCCGCATGGACACAAAGAGAGAAACAACAGGCGCCAGGGCCCACTTGAGGATGGAGGGTAGGAGGAAGGTTAGGGTTGGAAAACCACCTTTGGGGTATTATGTTGATTACCTGAATCGCAAAATTATCTGTACAGCAAAGCCTTGCAACAGGCAATTTACCTGTGTAACAAATCTGCACATGTATCCCCGAACCTAAAATAAAGGTTAGAAAGAAAGAAAGAAGTGTTGGTGTCAGAAACACATCCAGGATATTGGCAGAGTCCACTTGCCCAGAGAAGTTTTTCAACACCCCATTCATTCTACCTCTGAGGAAGCTGCATAACTCCCTTGACCTTGGCCTGACCCAAAGGAGTCTGCTGCACCTCGGATGGCCCCATTGGAGGTATGAAGCTGCTGACATGTCAGTTAGTCCTCACTGGGGCCCTTTAGGCCCCTCTGATCATACGCTCACAAGGCAAACCACCATTCCCCCAGGTGTTCAAAGCCACCAGGCTCCACCCTGCACCCTAGCCTGCGTGCTGCTCCCCCAGCTTCTCTGCAGCTCCAAACTCACTGCCCTGAACCTCTGTTTCCTGCCCTCTGGTCCTTGATCTCCTCAAGCACAGGAGCCACCTGCTCCGCTGTTCCCTGCTTGGGCTCCCTTCTCTGTCTCTCGCTGTCTCTTACACAGACTTGGTCTCTGTGACTCCAGTCTGTTCTCCTTTTCTTCCTGTCGCCTCTTTGGTGCGAACTCTTTCTCCCCTCCATCCCCATGAAGTCCATGCAGGCCCTCATTTCATCTTCACCCTCCTTTTCTCATCATTTCTCTAAGCTGTCATGCTCAACAGCGGGTAATTAGCTGACACAGGGAGGCCTTCTGCCTGCCTTCTTCCCAAGGCATTTGGATATTTGGATGGTAAAAGGGATCCCAGCTCTGAGTCGTTGGTGGGTATTTTTTTTTTTTTTTTTTTTTTTTTTTTAGACAAAGTTTCACTCTGCTGCCCAGGCTAGAGTGCAGTGGTGTGATCTCGGCTCACTACAACCTCCACTTCCCGGGTTCAAGCAGTTCTCCCACCTCAGCCTCCCAAGTAGCTGGAACTACAAGTGCCTGCCACCACACCTGGCTAATTTTGTATTTTTAGTAAAGACGAGGTTTCACCATGTTGGCCAGGCTGGTCTCGAACTCCTGACCTCAAGTGATCCACCTGTCTCGGCCCCCCAAAGTGCTGGAATTATAGGCATGAGCCACTGTGCACAGCTTTGGTGGGTAATTTCAAATACCAACCCTAGGTGGGTCCTACCCAACTAGAAAAAAATTCCAAGAGTTATATAAATATCATTTCACACCTCTGTCTTAATGGTTTGTTAGGGGAGGTTTTACATCACTTTTGGTATTTAAGTTCTATAAAAAGACAATGATATAGTTTGAAAGTTTGTCCCTTCCAAAACTCATGTTGAAATGGGGTCCCCAGTGTTGGGGGTGGGGCCTGGTGGGAGGTGTTAGGTCATGGGGGTGGATCCCTCTTGAATGCTCCACGGTAGTGAGTGAGTGCTTGCTCTGCTCGTTCGCGCTAGAGCTGGTTATTTAAAGGCCCCTGGCATCTCTTGCTCTCTCTCTTGCCCTGTGATGCACCTGTTTCCCTTTCATCTTCTGCCATGAGCAGAAGCCTCCTGAGGCTTTCCCACAAGCGAATGCTGGCAGCATGCTTCCTATACTGCTTGTGGAACCATGAACCAAATAAGCCTTTTTTCCTTATAAACTACCCAGTTTCAAGTGTTCCCTTATAGTAACACAAATGGACTAATACATGTAATCAACAAGGTTTAAGTTACTCACTCCCAGAGCAGATTCTGTGTATGCTGGGGATCTGATAAAAGGACCAAATGCTTACAAACTTCTACACGCTTGATAGGAAGAGAGAAGCACTGGACGTGTTCTCAGCTTGTGAATCCTATTCTGATTACAAAATCAGAAGTTGGCAAAGTTAATCCATAAGCATCCTCTCTCTGTTCT
Organism: Chlorocebus sabaeus; assembly: GCF_047675955.1. NCBI lineage: Eukaryota > Metazoa > Chordata > Mammalia > Primates > Cercopithecidae > Chlorocebus > Chlorocebus sabaeus. The sequence goes on from NC_132912.1 coordinate 32,310,417, forward strand.
TGGACCAGAAAAAAAGTGATGAAAAAGCCTTGAGCAAACCAAGCGTTGATTAAGGTGTGGGAAGGGCTTTTCTCCCGTCATAAGCCAAAAGCTTGCAAGGGGCGGTAGCGTGTGGAGAAAGAACACAAGGTTTTTTTGTTGTTGTTTTTTGTTTTTGTTTTTGTTTTGAGACAGAGTCTCACTCTGTCACCCAGGCTAGAGTGCAGTGCAATCTCGGCTCACTGCAACCTCCACCTCCCAGGTTCAAGCAATTATCCTACCTCAGTCTCCCAAGTAGCTCGAATTACAGGAAGGCGCCACCACACCCAGCTAATTTTTGTATTTTCAGTAGAGGTGAGGTTTCACCATGTTGCCCAGGCTGCTCTTGAACTCCTGACCTCAAGTGATCCTCCTCCCTTGGCCTCCCAAAGTGCTGAGATTATAGGTGTGAGCCACTGCGCCTGGCTGAGAACACAAGTTTTCGAAGTCAGATCTAGATTCTGACCCCAGTTTCCTCCTGTGTGTGACCCAGAGAAAATTACCAGCGAGCCTCAGTTTCCTCATCTGTAAAATGGAGCTCATGGGGCTACTGAGAGGATCAAATGACTGGACCCGTGCTCTCAGCATGCAGTAGGCACTCAATGAACACCCTTCTCCTCCAGCCATGGGATACCAGGTGATTTTTTGTGTGTTCCTGGTCAGCTTCCTTCCCCAGTCCTTACAGCAACTATTGGAATAGCTGACTTGACTCTTCCCAAGCCGCCACTCTTGGTGCCTCAACCCTCTCCCCTACCACACTGGCCTCTAGAAACCCCTCATCCTGTAATGAATAGCCTCGTTTAGTCCCATCTTTGCCCCTTTCCTCTGAAGGAGTCTTCTCCCTTCTCCTCAAAGCCAATCCTCTGACCCGTATTCTCTGTTGGGTCCTCTGTCAGCTCTCATAACTATTCTGTTACTGCTTCCCTCTTTACCTTCTGCCTGCAAACCTTCCCTGTGTGCTGCCTCTGCCTCATGGGCTTTGCATTTCTCCTATATCAAAATTAATTCAGGCTGGGCATGATGGCTCACTCCTTTAACGTCAACACTTTGAGAGGTCGGGGCAGGAGGCTCACTTGAGGCCAGGAGTTCAAGACCAGCCTGGGCAACATAGCAAGACTCTGTCTGTACAAAAATTTTAAAAAATTTAAAAATTAGCTGGGCATGGTGGCATATGTACCTTTACTCCCAGTTACTCAGAAGGCTGAGGTGGGAGGATCACCTGAGTCTGGGAGGTTGTGGCTACAGTGAGCCAAGATCATGCCACTACACTCCACCCTGAGTGAGAGTGAGACCCTGTCTTTAAAAATAAATACATAAAGTAAAATAAAATAAACTCAAAAAATTGTTCATTGAACACCTGTCCAGTCCTGACACTACACCATATATGGAGGTTACTGTGGGAACTTAAACTTTGCAGAACCTCCCCTAATCACAGTTTCCTCATCTGTACATGGAGTCCCACTATAAAACTTTGCCTGTCTCAAAAGAGTGTGATGATGGCTTAAATTAGAAAGTCCAGACAAGGCACAAAACGCTGCCTGGCACATAGTAGGTCCTCATTTCATGTTAGAATGTAGCGAGAAATACAAGGTAAACAAGAAGGCAGGGAATGGGGTGGAATGTGGTGGGCAGAGAGAAGTCCCCATCAAATGCCTTCTCTGTCAGTAGGAAGCGAGGCCACCTGCCAAGGTATGAGAAGAGCAGAAGAGGCTTACATGGATGGTGGGAAGCTCAGACAGTAAATGAATTAGGAACATGGAGCTGAGGATACAGTGCTGGAGGCCCTCCTAGACGCTACAAATGTAGAATGGCACCAATTTGGGTGCTTGGACCGTTGTCTCCAAAAAGGCTAGCCACTAGGCAGCCCCTCCGGCCACACGTTCTTCCCAGCACTTGATGAGTTGTCCCTGGAATGCCTTGTGCATTTGCGTCTAGAGAGTAAAATTGGCAGCCGGGCATGGTGGCTTACGCCTGTAGTCCCAGCACTTCAGGAGGCCAAGGCAGGAGAAACACTTGAACATGGGAGGCAGAGGTTGCAGTGAGCCGAGATCATGCCACTGCACTCCAGCCTGGGAGACAGAGCAAGACTATGTCTCAAAAAACAAACAAACAAACAAAAAATATGTATATGTATATGTATATATTAGCATGTTGAAATTTAAACAATATTTCCCAAAAAAGTAAATTTAATCCAGCAACAACAACAGAAATGGAAACAACAACATAAGGATGGTATTTAAAAAAAAAAAAAAAAGATACATTTAACGCCAACTCATTCATGCCTACAAAAATATAGTTAAGTAAATAAGTAACTCTGCTCTTTCCATCAAATAACGTAGTATAGGACACCGGACTCTTCCCCCCTTGGAACGACATAGAAATACAAGGGAGGGACACAGGGGTCCAGGGAGAACCTAATTTGGTCAGAGAAGGAGGCAGCTCTGTAGGCTCACCTGGGGCAGATCCAGACCATCCATCCCTCAGAGATTGTGGGTGGAAACCCGGGTGGTATGAGGAGAGGAAACACAGGACAAGAGCTTGGAGTTTAACAGAAATATGTCTGCATAGGTGGGGCATGGTGGCTCACACCTGTCATCCCAACACTTTGGAAGGCTGAGGCAGGAGGATCACTCCAGGTCCAAAGTTCCAGACCAGCCTGGCCAACATGGAGAAACCCCATCTCTATGAAAAATGCAAAAATTAGCCAGGCATGGTGGCAGACACCTGTAATCCTAGCTACTCGGGAGGCTGAGGCAGGAGAATCTCTTGAACCCGGGAGGCAAAGGTTGCAGTGAGCAGAGATTGCGCCACTGCACTCCAGGCTGGGCAACAGAGCAAGACTCTGTCTCAAAAAAAAAAAAAAAAAAAAAAAAAAAAAAGAAAAGAAACAGAAAAGAAATATGTCAGCACAGATACTTGAGAACCTCAGAAACACCGCAGATCTGCTGTTTATCCCACTGACCTAGTCACCACACGGGGTAAATAAATCAGGGCAGTTTTGCTATAAGATCTTCTTCAGCTGGAAAACAAAAGAATTCACCCCTCTGGGAGTGATTGTAGGGATCCTGCTATCCTTCCTGATGCCACCTGCTTTCCCTGTCCCTTATGGTCACCAAGGAGGTGTGGGGTTGTCTGAAGCAGAGGGAGACAAGGCCGCCACACCCAAGGACTCAAAAGCAGCTCTGTGTGATGACTCCACTATCTGTCTCCAGCCCAACTCCTCTCTTTGCTCTGATCCAACCAGTCCAACTTCCTACTCAGCATCTGCTCCAAAATAGCCCAAATGCAACTTCACCTTGACATTTCTACACCAGAAACTGACAGGGCAAGGTGGCTCATGCCTGTAATTCCAGCACTTTAGGAGGCCAAGGCAGGAGGATTGTTTGAGCCCAGGAATTCAAGACCAGCCTAGACAACATAGCAAGACCCCATCTCTATTAAAAAAAAAAAAATTAAAAACTAGCTGGATATGGTGGTGCATGCCTATAGTCTCAGCTACTCAGGAGGCTGAAGTGGGAAGATCACGTGTCCCCAGGAGTTCAAGGCTGCAGTGAGCTATGGTCACACCATTGCACTCAGCCTGGGTGACAGAGCAAGATCCTGTCTCTAAAAAATAATAGTAACAAAATAAATTGTAAAAATAAAAAAAAAAAAAAAAACCCAGAAACTATCAGCAATCCATCTCCTCCTCTAGGGTGTTCTACTTGGGTGAATATGACTATATTAGTCTGTTCTCCCACTGTTAATAAAGACATACCCCAGACTGGGTAATTTATAAAGAAATAGAGCTTCTTTATTCTTACCCCAGACACACAGCTGGGGGGGCTGCACAATCGTGGCAGAAGGCAAAGGAGGAGCAAAGGCACATCTTACATGGTGGCAGGCAAGAGAGCGTGTACAGGGAAACTGCCCTTTATTAAGCCATCAGATCTCATCAGACTTATTCACTATCACAAGAACAGCATGGGGAAGACCCACCCCGATGATTCAATTACCTCTACTGGGTCCTTCCCATGATATGTGGAGATTATGGGAGCTACAATTCAAAATGAGATTTGGGTGGGGACACAGCCAAACCATACCATATGTTGGCACCATGCTTCCTATACAGCTTGCAGAATCATGAGCCAAATAAACCTCTTTTCCTTATAAATTACCCAGCATCAGGTGTTCCTTTATAGCAGTACAAATGGACTAATACAGGCAAGGTTAATTGGTGACCAAGAAAATTAACCCAGGCTCTCCTCCCTCTTCCTCATTCCTGCCCCTCATCCCCTGATCCAGCCAGTCACACAGCCATGCAGATTCCCTGGTTATCTGCCTCCCGTAGACGCTGGCCACTCTGCCTCCCTCCTCCCCTCGAAGCTGAAACAGAGCAGATCCGGCAGGGGGCCAGGGAATATGGGAAGACCATCTCTTCATTAGAGCAGTGGGAAACCATAGGCTGGAATGGTAGATTTGGGTTTCTGAGTTTAATCTGGATTGAAATGTATTCCAGAAAGGTAAATTATGTTTTAAAAAATCACAATGTAAAAGGTGCACCTAGCTGATCAAGCACCTTTAAAAGTTGGCTCAATTTGTGAAGCTTATTGAACTTAAATTCTCAAGCATGTGAGCATAACTACTGTAATAACTGGTTAATTACTAACGTGTAATTAACATGCTTCATCTATGAGTCTGTTAAACACACCTGTGGAAAATGTCACTGAGGCTCACTGGGGAGAGCTCAGGTACCCTGGCTACCTGGAGGGAGGTTTCTGAAGTTCAAGACAAAGTGCCAGAAAGAAACAGCATCTTCAAGGTTAGCAGTTTTGGGGTTTTTTTTTTTTTTTTCGGTTTTGTTTTTTTGTTTTTTTGGTTTTTTTTTAGACAGAGTCTTGCTCTGTCACCCAGGCTGGAGTGCAGTGGTGCGATCTCAGCTCACTGCAAGCTCCGCCTCCTGGGTTCACGCCATTCTCCTGACTCAGCCTCCCAAGTAGCTGGGACTACAGGCGCCTGCCACCACACCTGGCTAGTTTTTTTTTCTTTTTTGTATTTTTGTATTTTTAATAGAGACGGGGTTTCACTGTGTTAGCCAGGATGGTCTCGATCTCCTGACCTCATGATCCACTCGCCTCGGCCTCCCAAAGTGCTGGGATTACAGGCGTGAGCCACTGCACCTGGCCTTTTTTCTTTTTCTTTTTCTTTTTCTTTTTTTTTTTTTTTTTTTGAGAGAGAGAGATAGGGTCTCACTATGTTGCCCAGATTGGTCTCAAACTCCTGGCTTCCAGCAGTCCTTCTATCTCAGCTTTCTGAGCAGCTGAGATTACAGGCACAAGCCACTGCACCCCGCTGGTTTAGCATCACAAGATCAACTTGTGAAATTATGGCAGCTTAACAAAGAGCAATCTGCATGTGGTTGACACTATTAATAGCTAATAATCCATTGAGAATGTATGTGAACTTAAAAATTTTTTAGACTGGAAGCAGTGACTCACACCTATAATCTCAGCATTTTGGGAGGCCAAGGCAGGAGGATCCCTTAGCCCAGGAGGTCAAGACCAGCCTGGGCAACACAGTAAGACAGACCCCATCTGTACAAAAATATTTCTTTCTAAATTAGTTGGGGATGGTGGCACATGTCTGTAGTCCCAGCTACTTGGGAGGCTGAGGCAGGAGGATCGTGTGTGCCTAGGAATTTGAGACTGCAGTGAGCTTTGATCACACCACTGCACTCAGCCTGGACAGCAGAGAGACACTGTTCCTAAATTTTAAAAATTAAAAATTTCTAGAAAACTATTTAAAGGAAATAATCCAAAATGTGAGGGAAAATCCTGTGTACCCATGCTGGGTTATTTTGTAATATCAAAAGGCTGGCAGTATTTTGTTCAACAGAGGCTGGGGGAGGTGATCAGAGAGCCATCACTTCATAGACTCCTGCCATCATTCAAAGTGGTAAGTAAAGAAGACTGGAGAACCATGAAAAATGTGTATGATGTATTAGCAAGTGAAAAACACAGAATGGACATAATACAAATACAACTATAAATTTTAAAACCTAAGAGGCTACGAATAGAAACAGATTGATGTGTTATTGAGGGAGGATGGGGCATTATTTCTAAACTTCTGTGTTTTTATATTTCTATCATAACTGTCTAACTTCAAGAAATGATTGCCACTGTAATCTGTCATCAAAAACCAATTTATTCTTATTCTATAGGTCACCTGTAGACCCTTTATATTGCCTCAAATGGCACTATTAAAAATCCATTCTGGGCCAGGTGTGGTGGCTCACACCTGTAATCCCAACACTTTGGGAGGCTGAGGTAGGAGAATTACTTGAGGCCAGGAGTTCGAGACCAGCCTGGGCAACACAGCGAGAATTTGCTTTACAAAAAATGTTTTGTTTTGTTTTGTTTTAATTATTATTATTGTACTTTAAGTTCTAGGGTACATGTGCATAACGTGCAGGTTTGTTACATATGTATACTTGTGCCATGTTGGTGTGCTGCACCCATCAACTTGTCAGCACCCATCAACTCGTCATTTACATCAGGTATAACTCCCAATGCCATCCCTCCCCCCTCCTCCCTCCCCATGATAGGCCCCGGGGGGTGATGTTCCCCTTCCCAAGTCCAAGTGATCTCATTGTTCAGTTCCCACCTATGAGTGAGAACATGTGGTGTTTCGTTTTCTGTTCTTGCGATAGTTTGCTGAGAATGATGGTTTCCAGCTGCATCCATGTCCCTACAAAGGACACAAACTCATCCTTTTTTATGGCTGCATAGTATTCCATGGTGTATATATGCCACATTTTCTTAATACAGTCTGTCACTGTGGGACATTTGGATTGATTCCAAGTCTTTGCTATTGTGAATAGTGCCACAATAAACATACGTGTGCATGTGTCTTTATAGCAGCATGATTTATAATCCTTTGGGTAGTTACCTAGTAATGGGATGGCTGGGTCATATGGTACATCTAGTTCTAGATCCTTGAGGAATCGCCATACTGTTTTCCATAATGGTTGAACTAGTTTACAATCCCACCAACAGTGTAAAAGTGTTCCTATTTCTCCACATCCTCTCCAGCACTTGTTGTTTCCTGACTTTTTAATGATTGCCATTCTAACTGGTGTGAGATGGTATCTCATTGTGGTTTTGATTCGCATTTCTCTGATGGCCAGTGATGATGAGCATTTTTTCATGTGTCTGTTGGCTGTATGAATGTCTTCTTTTGAAAAAAGTCTGTTCACCAAAACAGAGACATAGACCAATGGAACAGAACAGGGTCCTCAGAAATAATACCACACATCTACAGCCATCTCATGTTTGACAAACCTGAGAAAAACAAGAAATGGGGAAAGGATTCCCAAAATAATAAATAGTGCTGGGAAAATTTGCTAGCCATAAGTAGAAAGCTGAAACTGGATCCCTTCCTTACTCCTTATACAAAAATTAATTCAAGATGGATTAGAGACTTAAATGTTAGACCTAATACCATAAAAATCCTAGAAGAAAACCTAGGTAATACCATTCAGGACATAGGCATGGGCAAGGACTTCATGTCTAAAACACCAAAAGCAACGGCAACAAAAGCCAAAATTGACAAATGGGATCTAATTAAACTAAAGAGCTTCTGCACAGCAAAAGAAACTACCATTAGAGTGAACAGGCAACCTACAGAATGGGAGACAATTTTTGCAATCTACTCATCTGACAAAGGGCTAATATCCAGAACCTACAAAGAACTCAAACAAATTTACAAGAAAAAAACAAACAACCCCATCAAAAAGTGGGCAAAGGATATGAAAAAATGTTTTAAAATAAAAAGATTAGCTAGGCCTGTAGTCCTAGCTACTCAGGAGGCTAAGGCTGTAGGATCCCTTGAGCCCAGGAGTTTATGGCTGCAGTGGAGCTATGGTCACGCCATTGTATTCCAGCCTGAGCGACAGAGTGAGACCCTGTCTCTAAAAAATAAAAAAACAGAGATGCATTCTACTGGGCCCCTGAGCCCTCTGTTAATTTGCTAATGCTCCTAGAAAGCTTATACATCAAGCTATTGTGAACAGTAATCCCTTCTATCCAATGACCTTCAAGAAGGCAACCTGGAGCAATGGAATTCTAGAGCCAAAACCAGCTCGGAATGAGAAGATTTAGCCACCAATTGACCAGATTGTTTTAGATGAGTTACATCGCCATCCTGGACCTTCATTTTTTCAGGTGTGAAATGAACTAGAGTACAGTCACCAACCTCCCTGGCAAGTTGAGGACGCCATGACGGGACTTGGGCTCAGGAGGTTCCTGAGGGGCACAGTATGGGTGAGGGGCCATGGTTAGACAGGCAGTGAGGGGGCAGCACCTGAGGGGGGGCGCCCAAGGGAGTCGGGGTCACAGGAGGGCATAGGAGGATAACACCAAAGCCCAGCATCTCCTATGCCCCAGCAGAGTGATGCAGGCAGCGCCCCCATTCCTTTACTTGATGCAAGAAGCTTTGCTGTCTGACTCAATGTTGGCTGACTTACAAAAAAATAAAAATTTCAATATTCAAGTCTGAGCCATGAAATTTAATTTTGTGTCATATGCTGCCTTCATATAGTCCCCATTTATTTCTTAGAAAGAGATCCTTAAATGTATGCATAGTCTTTCCTTATCACTCTCTTGCCCCTGATCCCATGCCTTGTACAAGCATCAGCTATATCAAAGATGCTCAACAAATATGCAAATTGAGTCATCCTCAATGTTTATGCTTATCTTACTTCCAAAGGGGTAAAAACCCCTTAATCCACATTCTGATAGGAAATATCATTTCATATTTCCAGGTAGAAGGGATGACATCTTTGTTTTATAGATGAGAAATAAAAGTACACAAAGAAAAGCTCATGTTTGCAGAGTCCTTAGCTAATGAGACAATGAAAATATTTCCTAGTGCATTGAGTGCAAGTCTTTTTTTTTTTTTTTTAGAGACAGGATCTCGCTCTGTCACCCAGGCTGGAGTGCAGCGGCACAATCATAGCTCAAACTCCTGGGCTGAAGCAATCCTCCCACCTCAGTCTCCCGTGTAGCTAAGACTTACTATTTTTTATTTTTTGTAGAGACAGGGTCTTGCCATGCTGCCCAGGCTGGTCCTGACCTCCTGGCCTCAGTCAAACCTCAAACTTCAGCTTCCCAAAGTCCCAAAGTGGTGGGATGACAGATGTGAGCCCCACACCCTGGCCCCATTGAGTGATGCGTTTTTTTTTTTTTTTTCCTGGAGACAGGGTATCACTCTGCACTCCAGAGCGCACTCCAGGTGGGAGTACAGTGGCAGGACCACAGCTCACTGCAGCCTCGACCTCCCAGGGCTCAGGTGATCCTCCCTGCTCAGCCTCCCAAGTAGCTGGGAACACAGGTGTGCATCATCATGCCCAGCTGCTTTCTGTAGTGATTTTTGTAGAGACAGGGTCTTGCTATGTTGCCCAGACTGGTCCTGAACTCCTGACCTCAAGTAATCCTCCCGCTTCAGCTCCCAAAGTGTTGGGATTACAGGTGTGAGCCACTGCACTCAGCCCCATTGAATGCACATCTTAACCACTCTATTAACTTCTCTCTAAAGAACCATTCTGGCCATACAACAAAATTTGATGAACTTGCTTTAGCATACGACTTTTAAAATTTTTCCTTAAAATGGCCAATCCCACAAACTACATCTATAAAATTACTGAATTTTCATTTCTGAAGGAATAGCACTAAATATGCTTAGTTTAAACTTAAATAACACCTGAGGTTTTTTTCTGGATCAAATATCCCAGGTGAGGAAGACCAGTTGACAGACATTTAATTGCTCCTCAAATATCATTTCTGAGATCAAAAGCACGTTAACTTTTTTTTGTTTGTTTTTTTGAGACAGAGTCACACTCTGTCACCCAGGCTTGGGGGCAATGGTGCCATCCCAGCTCACTGCAACCTCTACCTCCCGGATTCAAGAGGTTCTTCTGCCTCAGCCTCCCAGGTAGCTGGGATTACAGGCACCCACCACCATGCCTGGCTAATTTTTGTATTTTTAGTAGAGACAGAGTCCTTCCCCATGTTGGCCAGGCTACTCTTGAGCCTCTGACCTCAGGTGATCTGACCACCTCAGCTTCCTATAGTGCTGGCATTACAGTTGTGAGCCACCGTGCCCAGCCAAAAGCACTTTAACTTTCTAAAGCAACAAGAAAAGGGGGGAAGTTTCTCAAATGTAAAATAACACACCATTTCATAAACCGAGGGGAGGAAAATCATATCACTTTGCAGGGACTTTATTTGACAAGTTACAGCCAAGAGGGAGTTTTTGTAGCTGTTTAGTAAACAGCTGGAAGGAGGAATCTGAAATGAGGAAGAGAGGATATTTGTGCTCTGTTGGCAGGTCCACTAGACAGCCTCTCGAGCAGCCACACCGTGCAGGTGTGCAAGATCTACCGCTTCCACCACTGTCTGTCTCAGCTGTCATCTTCTATTACAAATCTGCAGCACAAGTCACCCTTCTGCAGCTTGCAGCCTGATCATGTGAAAAGCCAGGGAAAAAGACAACCAAACACTTGTGGGCAAAAATAAAGAAAATAATTCGAATTAACAAGCTGCCTCTGAACCCCGGAAGCATAAATCATTGTCTTGTTCAATTAGTCCCTTCCCAGGAAGCCAGCTTGCCCACAATGTCTCCATTATCCCCAACTTTCTTACCCCCTCTGCTATTCAAAGTCACCTACTAGAATTCCCAGATCCATTGCTGAGAATTCTTAGATCCTACTTTTTCTGGGGAGAGAGAAATAAGAAAGAAGAATGGAAAGAATAAGCTCATGAACGTGGCCAAGAGGTACCACCAGAATTAATTAACATTTTATTTTGGAGCTTATAAATACTGCATCTTAAATATGGTCCAAGAGAGGCCTCTGCTGGTAAGACAGGGTGCAGGAAGGAGGTTGCAATGCCCTAAGTCTGTGGACTTCCTTCTCCCCCAAGCAAGCCTTGTACATCACACATTCCCAAAGAGAAGCGTTTGCAGTGATCTGCCCAAGCATTGGTGATCTTGCAGCCTAGGAAGCGCCTACGGTGACACATGGCTATGTCCCTCTCAGGGGTTTCCACATCCACCATCTCATCTGAACTTCCCAGCAAGCCCACGAAGTAAGGTAGCTGTGATCTGCCCATCTCAGCACTGAGATTAAGGTTCACAGGAGTTGGGGGAGTCAGGCAGAACTAAGACAATGACCTTTTGCTAAAACTCTTCCCACCACAGGTTGCTGGTGCTCATGTGATAAGTCGATTATTTTTTTTCTTTTTTAAGACAGGGTCTTGTCTATCACCCAGGCTGGAGTGTGGTAGCACGATTGAAGCTCACTGCAGCCTCAAACTAAGCTACAGTGATCCTTCTACCTTAGCCTCATAAGTAGCAGAGACCACAGGTGCGTGCCACCAAGCCTGGCCAAGTTTTGTTTTGTTTTGTTGTTTTGTTTTGCTATGTTGCCCAGGCTTGATCTCCTGGGCTCAAGCAATCCTCCCACCTCAGCCTCCCTAAGTGCTGGGATTATAAGCATGAGCACTGTGCCTGGCAGGTTGATTTTTTGTTTTGTTTTGTTTTGTTTTGTTTTTTAGCTCCATAGGAAAAAAAAAGAAAAAGAAAAAGAACCAAAAAATTAACTTCTAGGTGCAGGGTCATGCCAGTTGGGTGCACTCTTTATAATCACTTGATCTTTTAAACATGTCATGCACTTCTCTGTTTCACCCACCTGGGGAAGGAGGAAACTCTTTTTACCAAAATCTAGTTTGTCCATTGGCTTTTAATTTCCTGGATTCTCCATGAAACACCTTTCATCCAGGTTCAGTTTATCAGAGCATGTAGTCCCTTCTTTCGGCTCTGCTGTGCGCCCCTCCCAACTGCCCCTCTCAGGTCACAGAGATGGAGTTCAACTAGAAATTTCCCGGAGAAAGAGGTTTGCTCTATGATGGACAGGAGGGAGCAAACATATTGATGCATACATTTTGAATGCAGGGGGAAAGCTATCTGTTTTGTCCCTAGGAAACATTTATCCCACAGCACAGCCAAAATACAGTTGGTGAGATTTACTAGACTCTGCTGCTGGTCTCACTCCTAAAGCTGGAGTGTTGGGGTCCACGGTGGGAGGTGTGTACATCGTAGAGGATCTTCAGCAAATTTGTGCTGGAGAAATCCAGTGTCCCCTCTCCTCATCTGTAAAGCAACCCCCTCCTCAGCACTTCTTACCTGAAACCAAAATTACACCCAGAAAATTCAAAATAGGTTCCCTCAGCAGATTGCAACATCCTACCCAAACAGAGTCACATCTGTCAATTCTGTAAATGCTGTTCTTGGCTAAGCACAAACTGCTTTATAAGCATAATCTCAGTGATCTTCATAATATTTCATTTGTGTCTCTGCAGGTAGCCAGCTGCACGTGTCAGGTCAGAGCTTGAATTGCACATTAGAATCCACCCGCAGATTGCCCTGGGAAGAGATTTCTGAATTAAAGTCCCTGGAAAGTTAGATGCCAATTATCTCATGAGCTTTTTGTGCTGTGCAAAGACCAAAGAGCTCAACTAAAACCCAAATGTGCACACACTTAAACCAGTTAAGATCCCTTTTTATTTAAAATAATTGTAATTAAGAGGACAGTCCCTCAGTATGAGAGATTTGGGTTCTGTGCCTAATTCAGTCAGTTGTCTTTGTCCTTGTCACCTCCTTTCTTTTCTCTCCATCATCATCTGAGGACCTGAGCCAATCGCCTGCTTAGCTTTCCGTAGAGATCAATTTGTTGGTCACTAGGATATATTAAACGCCTCTTACAGGGAAGGTGCCCAGATAATAATTGCTGCCTTAGGCAAACACTGGCTACCTGTTCACCCCAACTTTTCCTCCTTCTTTCTGGGCACATAGCTAAGCCACCTTTCATAGCTTCCCTTGCAGCTGGGACTGAGTTCTAGTTAGAGAACATGGCCAGTGCCATTTCGAGGCCAGGCCTAGGGAGCCCCTCTTGTCCTCCCCAAAAGCAATCAGTAACGTGGCCAGAAGATGTCAGTGCCACAGGATGGAGTGGTCCCTGAGTCACCACCTGGATCAGAGCTGCTCACATCAGGAATAGACACTTTGTACTCATTGAGGCTTCGTCTGCATTAAGTGGCTAAAATCGGGGTTTGCCTGTTATTGCAGCTGCAGTTATATTAACTTGCACACTGTCTCTGCCCTAAGCCATAGGATCCTTCTTAACTGTCTGTGGGAGGGATGCAGACCTGTGAGCCATCTTTCAATCATTCGGTGTCAACATGCAAAGACACAGATTGAAGTCTGAAAAGGAAGATGGAAGCCGCATGATTTTCTACCGTTTGTTTGTTTTGGTTTTTTTTTAGCTTTTTGAATATAGTCGAAGATTTTTTTTCCCTCTCCCTTTAAAGGACTGGAAAACGTTTTCTTTTTCTTTTTTTTTTTTTTCTTTTTTTTGAGACGGACTTTCGCTTTGTGGCCCAGGCCTGAGTGCAATGGCATGATCTCAGCTCACTGCAATCTCTGCCTGTTGGGTTCAAGCAATTTTCCTGCCTTGACCTTCTGAGTAGCTCGAATTACAGGCACCCCTCACCATGCCCAGCTAATTTTTGTCTTTTTAAAAAAAAGACAGGGTTTCACCATGTTGGCCAGGCTGGTCTCAAACCCGTGGCCTCAAGTGATCCACCCACCTGGCCTGCCAAAGTGTTGGGATTATAGGCACGAGCCACCACGCCCAGCCATGGACTGGAAAAAATATTTAAGGCTTTACAACCTAAGTTACAAAACTAGGAGAGATCTTCAGCACCCACTGTGACAGCAAAGAGAAGAGAAAGAAGGACACCTGCATTAGCACCTTTCACAGCACAGTCACGGTCACATGAGCATGGCCAGCCAAGCTCTAGGACAGGCAATGCCTCTTCCACCACCTTGCTCCTCACAGGGCAGGGTCCCATCAGATGTCTTCTGTGGTCCCCAGGTCTGTCCACTCAACTCTCAGTCATCACTCAGTAGAATATGAAGTTGAGGATTCATGCTCAGACCATTTGCCCCCACTTTCCACGGGGTCCCTGTCACTGTTTTGACAGCTCTTCTTTTCTTAACATTTATTTTTATGGAGGTAAAATAGACATACATAATCTACCATCTTTATCACTATTCAGTGTACACCTTGGTGGTAATAAGTGCATTTGTATTCTTTCTTTTTCCCTTCAGGCCCCCTCGCCTTCCCCTTCTCTGGTGACCCCCACTCTACTCTCTACCTCCATGAGATCCACTTCTTCAGCTCCCACGTAGAAGTGAGAGCCTATGACATCTGTCTTTCTGTGCCTGGCTCATTTCACATAAAATAATATCCTCCAGATCCATCCATGTTGCCGCCAATAACAAGATTTCATCTTTTTTATGTCTGAATAGTACTCCATTCTGCATATAAACCACATTTTCTTTATCCATCCATCAATCTAGGGACCCTTAGGTTGTTTCCAAATCTTTGCTATTGTGACTAGTGTTGCAATAAACATGGGAGTGCAGCTATCTCGTTGTCATTTTGATTTCTTTTCTTTGGGGTACATACCCAGCAGTGGGATTGCTGGATCCTGTATCTCTATTTTCAGTTTTTTTGAGAAACCTCCATGCTGTTCTCCATAGTGGTTGTACTAATTTACATTCCCACCAACAGTGCACAACAGAGAACGAGAGTTCCCTTTTCTCCACATCCTCGCCATGGCAGGTCCTCTGAGGACACACAGGGCTCTATATAAAATTGTTCTTACCATTTTCATCTGATCAAAACCTGCATGCAGGCAGGTAGCTGGATAGGCCTCATAAATGAGTCCCTGTTAATGCTAAGGTGACTGACAGCCGCACATCTCACTGACAGAGTCTGACCCTCGTAGAGCACTAAAGAATCCCCTGGTCAGGGCCCCTCATCATGAGGGGCCCAGGGGAGGGACCGACCTGCTAGGCAATGGTGGGCGTGAGGCCAGAGCCCGGATCTCCTACCCTGGGCCCCTAACCGTCCCCCTTACCCTACCTGTCCCAGAGGGAGCTCATGCAGTGAACCATGATCACTGCACTCCAGCCTGGGTGACAGAGCAAGATCCTGCCTCGAAAATGGAAAGAAGGAAGATGAGAAGAAAGGAAAGAGATGAAAGAAAGAAAGAAAGAAAGAAAGAAAGAAAGAAAGAAAGAAAGAAAGAAAGAAAGAAAGAAAGAAAGAAAGAAAGAAAGAAAGAAAGAAAAAAAAGAAAAGAAAAGAAAAGAAAAGAAAAGAAAAGAAAAGAAAAGAAAAGAAAAGAAAAGAAAAGAAAAGAAAAGAAAAGAAAAGAAAAGAAGGAAGGAAGGAAGGAAGGAAGGAGAAGGGAAAGGAAAGGAAGGGAAAGGAAAGGAAGGGAAAGGAAAGGGAAAGGAAAGAAGGAAGGGAGGAAGGAAAGAAGGAAGGAAGGAAGGAAGGAGAAGGGGAAAGAAAGGAAAGGGAAAGGAAGGAAGGAAGGGAGGAAGGAAAGAAGGAAGGAAGGAAGGAAAAGAGAGAGGGAGTGAGGAAGAGAGGGAGGGAGGAAGGAAGGAGAAAGAAAGAAAGAAATCCTTTATCTCTATAAGACTGGGAAGACTTAGAGAGACTTGGGAAGTCCACCAGAATTGGACACTACAAGGAACAGGATTTGCCCCTGAACGCTTCGGGAATATCAGATGAAAAAAAGAAAACAAAACAGTTTTTGAGCAGCCACCATGTGCCAGACATTGATCTAAATATTGAAGACAGGGGCGGAGGCATGGCTCACAGCTTTCAGCGGCTTAAGGAGCAAAAGTGAGAGAAAGAAAGAGGAGAGAGAGAGAGGAGATAATATATTAAAATAGGCACATACATTCAAATAGCTTTATGCCAAAACCAATTTGGGATTTTTGTTTAAAGTTTGGACCAACTGCCTTGATACCCTGCAGATACACCAAGCAGGCTGTTATTCTCCACGTTTGAGGGTATTTCATCATCAAGGTCTTCTTTAGAAGAGTCAAAGTGCCCATCGTCTTGATGAGGAGTTGGTTCACCTTTTTTGTTATTTGCTGGAGTGAAGGGTGGTGCCGCTCCTCAGCCCTTCCATACTTGGAAACCAGGGAATAGTCATCTATTTCTGAACTACACGCAGATGCCTCTTTCCTCTCTTGATTAGGGTGAGCAGGTTAATCCCGTCCCATAGCAAATGTCTGCTCTACTGTATCCTCCCACCTGCCTGATTTCGGCCAGCACTAAACTTGGACGTCACACCTGAACTTGGGCAGCACCTAGATCAAAGCCAGAATGATGCTAAGCCGTGCAGAAAGGCCTGGCTCGGAAGCCCAGCCCAAGACCTGGGGCAGTTGTCTGTTGCTACACAAAATTCATAAACACAGACTGTGCCTTCCACAATACCCATGGTTTTTTTCATCTTCTCCACTGGAACATGAAGATTCTCAGGGAAGTCTGAATTGTATGACTCTCTGAAGGGCACAGACAAAGCCTGAACTAAAAAACTTGTGACAAATCTATGGTCACTCCTCTACAGCAAAAGCACTCCCTCTACGCAGTGAGGACAGCCACCCAGCATACACACACAGGGACAACTCATCCTACATCCTGTGCACTTTACACCCATACACAGGAATAGTATACGATGCCCCCCCAAACCAACTGTTTATTAGCCATATTTTCTGCATTTCTCATTTCTGCTCTAACACAATGATGTATGAAGCATGATATTATAATGCAATCAGCATTAATTTTTTATATGGTTTGGTTGTGTCCCCACCCAAATCTCAACTTGAATCGTAGCTCCCATAGTCCCCGCGTGTTGTGGGAGGGACCTGGTAGGAGGTAATTGAATCATGGGGCGGGTTTTCCCCTGCTATTCTCATGATAGTAAGTCTCACAAGATCTGACCGTTTTATACAGGGGAGTTCCCCTGCACATGCTCTCTTGCCTGCCACCGTGTAAGGTGTGACTTTGCTCCTCCTTCACCTTCTGCCATGATTGTGAGGTCTGCCCAGCCATGTAGAATTGTGAGTCCATTAAACTTCTTTTTCTGCCGGGCACAGTGGCTCATGCCTGTAATCCCAGCACTTTGGGAGGACAAGGTGGATGGATCACGAGGTCAGGAGATCAAGACCATCCTGGCGAACATGGTGAAACCCCATCTTTACTAAATACACAAAAAATTAGCCAGGCCTGGTGGCGGGCGCCTGTAGTCCCAGCTACTCGGGAGGCTGAGGCAGGAGAATGGTGTGAAACAAGAGGGTGGAGCTTGCAGTGAGCAGAGATCACGCCACTGCACTCCAGCCTGGGCGACAGAGTGAGACTCCGACTCAAAAAACGAAAAAACAAAAAAACAAAAAGAAAATCTTCATTTTCTTTATAAATTACCCAGTCTCGGGTATTTCTTCATAGCAGTATGAAATGAACTAATACAATTTTATTAAGGGGTTAGGAGAAGTTTAAGGTCTCTCTATTTATGACATGCATAACAGATGTTTCTTTCATCCAAAGCAGAATAATAAAAACAAAAAAACCTCATAATTCACTAGAAAATATTAAACATTAATATACTAACGGAAGAAAACATGCCTTACATGAAATACATGGCAAAGAATTTGATAGCAGAACCGGGAGAGTGTGGCCGACAGAACCAACTCACCATTATCAGAAAGCCGACTCCAGTTCATCACTTTAGTTTTGCTGGGACATTGAATGTCATGTGCTTTTTTAAAAAAATAAAAAAGTGTTATCTAAATCCTTACTGAGCATATATCTCCTGTGATGTCCGTGTGTCCCCAGGTCAGCTCGCCCTTCTGCCAGGTGCCAAAGTGAGTGTGCATCAGCACAGGCATTCCCGTGTGCACAGGACAGCTGGGCTCTCTCAGCTCTGCATTGTGCTTTTTTTTTTTTTTTTTTTTTTTTTTTTTTTTTTTTTTTGACAGGGTCTCACTCTGTTCCCCAGGCTGCAGTGCAGTGCCATGCCATGATCTTGGCTCACTGCAGCCTCAATCTCCCAGGCTCAAATGGTCCCCCCACCTCAGCCCTCCAAGTAGCTGGGACTACAGGCGGGAGCCACTGGGCCCAGCTAATTTTTAGATATTTTGTAGAGACGAGGGTCTCACTATGTTGCCCAGGCTGGTCTCAAACTCCTGGGCAAGGAGATACATTCTCAAGCGATCCTCCTGCTTGGGCCTCCCAAAGTGTTGGGATTACAGGCGTGAGCCCCGGCACATGGCCAGGTGCTGTTTTTTTCACACCCACTCAGACTTCCTGGCTCTCAGGTGGGGAGCACCAACGGAGCTGGCAGGCGGGTCAGGGGCCTGCAGGCGGCTGCAGGAAGGGTGCGCCGCTAGGTGGCTGGGGGCTGCTGAGGGCTGCTCCTCGGATCCTGAGCCCCTTGGGTCCTGGGCGGCCTCTCGGTAGGGCCTGCCCCGGGGCTGCCTGCCCAACTTTTCGCTGGCGGAGGATGTCACCTCACTCTCATCCTCATCCGGAATCTTCGTGTGCCCTGACACCCTGGATGTAACCCTGGGGCTGCCTGCCCCCTCCCCTCTGGCGCGTGCAACCCGGGGCGCAGGCGCCCCCTCTTGCTCCCGCCCACCCTCCTTGTCCGTCGGGCGTCCCTCGGGGTGGCCAGGGGCTCCGCTCTGCTTCCGGATGGAGGGGCTCGTCGGGGGTCCGGGCCTCCTGCGCATCCGCCGCCGCAGGCTGCAGACCAGGTCCGCGAGGCCCAGCAGGAAAGACAGTGCGCTGACCGCCCAGAGGAACAGCATCAGCAGGGACTTCTCCGTGGGCCGCGACACGTAGCAGTCCACCACGCCAGTGCACGGAGGACGCGTGCAAGGGAACTTATTTGGGGCCAGGAACCCAAAGAGAAGGTAGTGCAAGGCCCCGAAGGCTGCCTCCAGCAGGGTCCGCAGGAGGAGGTGGATGATGTAGCCGGCGGAGAAGTCGGGCACCTCGAGGCCGCCGCGCTCCCTGCAGGACCCCGGGCAGCGTCTCTGCCCGGAGGCCGTGTCCCGGGGTTCGGGGCAGCGGCGGGGGCCTAGCGCGGCTAGCGTGGCTCCTTGGTGCAGGACATAGACGCTGAAGACAGCGGAGGGGAGGAGGACGCACACGCCCTGGATCAGCCAGAACCGCAGGTGAGACACGGGGGAGAAGACGTCATAGCAAACGTTGGCGCATCCCGGCTGCAGCGTGTTGCAGACAAATCTCTCCTGCTCGTCCTGGTAGACGGGGCGCCCCGCCAAGACGATCACCAGCATCCGCAGCAGCATCGTGAGGACGAACCAGAGCTTTCCTGGAAGAGAGGAAGCAGGCATAGCCTCATCACCCCGGAATACACTGCCTTGAACAACAGTTTTAAAGTTTCTATTGGGGCTGAGATTGGGGAACTGAGACGTCAGTAAGCACGTCTTTAGTTTTCTGTTTGTTTGTTTGTTGTACATAGGGTCGTGCTATGTTGCCCAGGCTGGTCTTGAACTCCTGACCTCAAGTGCTCCTGCTGCCTTGGCTTCCTAAGTAGCTGGGATTGCAGGCATGAGCCACCACACCTGTCAGCTTGTCTTTACTCACAGCAAGAGTATCAGGTAGTTCATTTGACAAGTATTTATTGAGCACTGAACATCCTTGTTTGTAAGATGCTTCAAGATGAGCAGATTTTTTAAAAGCATTATATAAAAAGTGTTTTAATCTGTCTGCTAATTCAGACTTTTGGTAATGTCTCCTGGACTGACAGATCCAGAAAGAAAGTTTGGCTGAGCAAATTAATGATGTAAATAAGATTTAAATTTTCTTCTTAGGAGAATAAGCCTTTTAAAAGAGGTTGGCATATTTCTGTAACTGTGTATAGCCAATTCGAGCTGCTGATTTCAGTAAATCTTCTTACTTATGACAACAGTCCAGGGATCTCTATTTAATCACAGGGCTTGTATTTAATGTTAGTCTATGGCCTTTGAAATTGAATTTCTTTATGAACATTCCATTGTTCAGATTTTTTTAATCATTCAGAATTCCTCTTCCCCTTTTCCAGCTATTAAGAATGAATGAGGCTTGTCTTTCTTCAATGTATGGTGACTGAGTGACACCAAGCTGGGAAACCAAAATAACTGTCAAGCCCTATTTTCATGGCACCGACCAACTGTTTCAAAACGTGTTTAAAACTCAGCCAAAATAACTTGTGAATATTGTGTTTTGAAATGAGAGAAACATCGCCTGACATCAGAAAAACAAAACAAAACAAAAATAAATAAATAAAGACAGTCAAACAAAGAATAATATCACTACATGATGAGTCATTGAGTTGAACTTTTAACATCAAGTTGATCTTGTCTAAATCTACAAAACAATGAGCCGGGAAAGTATCAACCACATCTCTGGCATATATTCATCCTTTGCTGACCCCCATACCTCTCTGAAAATGTGAGTCATCTACATTAAACAAAAATCTGTTATTTTCTTTGTTAAAAAAAATAACTAAACTAAACTTGGGATTTGGTTTAAAGTGCACAAGAGAAATGGTTACTCCTTAAAAATTAAGCTTCCAGGCCAGGCATGGTAACTCACGCCTGTAATCCCAGCACTTTGGGAAGCCGAGGCAGGTGGATCACAAGGTCAGGAGATCGAGACCATCCTGGCTAACACGGTGAAACCCTGTCTCTACCAGAAACACACAAAAAATTAGCCAGGCGTGGTGGGATGTGCTTGTAGTCCCAGCTACTCGGGAGGCTGAGGCAGGAGAATCACTTGAACCCGGGAGGCAGAGGTTGCAGTGAGCCGAGATCGCACCACTGCATTCCAGCCTCGGTGACAGAGTAACACTCTGTCTCCAAAAACAAAAAAAAAAAATTAAGCTTCCAGGATAAAACCTAAAGGCATCACTTTCTCATTAACATTTGCTGTTCTGTTCCTTTTCCTGGTAATGTAGCCACACCAGGGTTGCACACAAATACCCCTCCACCTGCTTCAGTCTTCGGAGTCAGCACCCCAGTGTCAGCACAGGAGGGCCTGTGAGAGAACAATGTCACACACAAGACCCTTACATGACAGAGGAACCGCGGAACCATTCAAAAAAAATAGAAGCCTCAGCTCTCTTTCCTCCCTTTGTTTTGGCAGTGGGTGAACTTTCAGCTTGGTGCCTGCACACTGAAAATGAGGAAATACCTGGACCCTTTAAGGAGGACTCAATTCCACCATGGCAATGGAAACAAAAACTGCGCGGGAGTTTGGAGACAGTCCCAATACTCACCCACCATGGTCACGTTGCAATTTAGTGTGATGATGAGAAACCCTAGCAAGTCCACGCCTTCCATGCTTCCAGAATGTCACAGGCTCCAGGCTGCAGGAGACACTGGAGGGCGTGTTCTCCAAGGAGGTGGAAAAATCCTTGCCTGGATAAATGTCCTTTAATTACAAAAGACTTAAAGGTGTGAGCTGGAGATAAGAAAGCAAAGCTTTGAGCCAGGAGTAGGAGATGGGTTTTTCTGTCTCCAAGTTGAGACGGCCCTAAGCCTCTGAGGCAAAACATTCCCGACAACTGCAGTGACCGGCAGAGCAAGCAGCAGTCATCTCTTATTGTGGGCTATTCTTACCCGCCTAGGATATTCCAGGCCTGTGGCAGCGCTCATATGTCCCCATCAGGACAGCCAGATGCTTCAGGATATAATAGCAGCAACTACTTTTAACCCAAGAAAGAAAAACTTCTGCTAACTAGTCAAGTAAATTTTTCTATTAAAAAGGCATTTGCTCCTTGAAAACATTTCCACAACCACTTCACTTGTGCAAGAAGCCCTTAAAGTGTTCATGTTTTGTCTTAAAGAAGTGTTCATGTTTTGTCTTCTCAATCAAGCGTGAATCGCCATGCCACCATCACACGAGCCCACAAGGATCTCACCCTTATTCTGAATTCCTGTATCATGGGTGCAGGCAGAAATCTGTATCTCAGTTGGGTGTCCCAACTTTAGACCGTGACTTGGTTATTCTCCTGCTGCTTCCTGTGCAGTGAGTGACAGCTCTTCCCTTAGAGACAAAAGCCTGGGTGCAAAGCTGGGGGCAGTCCCCAACTCACTGGGGAAGTCACTGGATCCTTCCAGACAGTCTCATCTTGCAATAAGGAGAATCATGCCATTCCACTCGGCATTTGTGGGAGGTTTCTGTGAAATGATGGCATAGAATAAGAGCAACTGGTGTGAAGTGGGTGTATGACAACCCGTATCCGTGGTATTTCAATCCCTCACTGGCCCCTACGACCTTCACAGATTACATCTTCCCTTTGTATCGCCCAGCCCCATCTAGCCTGGAGCTGTTCCCATTGAATCTACTTAATAAATGTCTGTTAAATTTGTCATGAACTATCATGGTCTGGACCTGCTGACATCAATCACAGTTGCATCAAAATCCTATCGCCGCAGCCACCTTCATATCTGGGAAGAACCCATCCTGCAGGGTTGGGGAGCTATGATCAGGGTGGAAATTGTAAACTTGAAAAGGAATGATTTCAATTTTCCATGAAAGCTATTCTTTATATCCCCATCTTTTCTTCATTTCTGATCTATTCTTGACTTTAGTAATATCCCTAGAAAGATTCCCAGAAGAGTGCAACAAAGCTACTTTCATCTTTACTCACATGACACGCTCCCATCCATGGAAAACGTTTTGACCCCCTTGAAAGGAACAGTGGTTTTGCTATATTTTAGTCAAATGCTCCGACATGAGCAATGAAATTGGAGAAATTGTAGTTAAGTAAAAATATTGAAATAGTCACAGGGTGTATAAAATAAAGGAGAATTTGTCTCCTAATAGACTGCTTATGGTATTGGCTTTTTAAAAAAAATGAAATATCAGGAAAGCAATTACTGAATTTGCTGTGTGCTAGAAATAGCCTGTCCCAAATGCAGAATAAATTAGCACTGCGTGACCATGAGCAAATCAGTGGAGCTCTTCATGCTTCAGTTTTCTCATCAGTGAAGCAGGAAAAAAGAATGTATTCTTCACCCACTCACAGTGACTGTGATATGCAAAATGGGACCAGAGATGTGAAAATGATTTTGAAATGTAAAGAATGACCCAGTGTCAGTGACAGGTGCATCTCAGGGTCAGCTCCTCTGGTCCCACCCTTCAGCACATCTTCTGAGCAGCCCACGCCCACCCACCTCCCTTCTCATCCTGGTCACCTTTGCTCTTCCTCCTTGAAGTCTACCCCATCCCCATTCGTTGTCTTTTTTCTCTTTCTCCTTTTTTCCTCTCTCCTGCTAGGTGACATTTTGCTTTACTTGGAAATCCTAACTCTGGCCAGGCCCAGTGGCTCACACCTGTAAATTCCAGCACTTTGGGAGGCCGAGGCGGGTGGATCACTTGAGGTCAGGAGTTCGAGACAAGCCTGGCCAACATGGTGAAACCCCATCTGTACTAAAAATACAAAAATTAGCCAGGCATGGTGGCGGGCACCTGTAGTCCCTGCTACTTGGAAGGCTGAGGTAGGAGAATCACTTGAACCCAGGAGGCAGAGGTTGCAGTGAGCCCAGATCGCACCACTGCACTCCAGCCTGGGTGACAGAGCGAGACTCTGTCTCAAAAAAGAAAAGAAATCCTAACTCCAATGGCTACGTGAAGCTAGCTAGAGGTAAGGGAAGCAGAGAAGGTGGAGGCGTCTGGGCATCAACTCCCGACTGTCTCTGTAAGAGCATCCCAGCGCCAATGGGGAGGTTTCTGAATGTGTATGTGGAATAGAGAGAAGATGTGGGGAGTACTGTGTTCAACCCACGGCCAAAGAAACCAGCTGGGAGTCAGGGGCTGAAGTGTACAAGATGCCAAAGTGGGAGAGTTCACTAAACGCAGGTGGTCAGCACGGGCCCTGTGGCTCACATCTGTAATCCCAGCACTTTGAGAGGCCGAGGATGGAGGATCACTTGAGGCCAGGAGTTCAACACCAGCCTGGGCAACATAGAGAGTCTCATCTCTACAAAAATGTCTTTAAATTAACCAAGTGTTGGCATGCTTGTAATCCCAGCCACTCAGGAGGCTGAGGTGGGAGGATCAGTTGAGCCCAGGAGGTCGAGGCTGCAGTGAGCCATGATCATGCCACTGCACTCCACCTTGGGCCTCAAAGCAAGCCCCTGTATCTAGAAAAAAGAAAAAAAAAAAGTGTTAGCAAAAAGGAAAGATAACAATAGTGCTACGTGGCACTCAGCCTTGGCCTCACCTCTCTCTAGTGTAGTGACTTTGGCAAATTGTTTAGCCCTCAGTTTTACCATCTATAAACTGGGGTAATAATACTAAGCGTACAGGGTTGAGAATTAGGGTTCATTTAAATAAGGTTCTAGCACGTTATCTGCCCAGTGAGAAGCTTTCAAAATATGATGAGTTCAGTCAGTTCTCATTATTCATAGTAGCTATGTTTTATAAAGTTACCACCAACACTGCAATAGTGAATACTAGGGGCTCCTTGGGGGAAATACACGGTTAGGTGACAACACTTTCACCAACCAGTTAACACATTACCTTATTTTATGTGTGTTTCTGTTCAAATACACCTTATTTAATATATATTAAATGCATACTAACCCACTCACATGAAATCATGGCCCACAGCACTATCACTCATATCTGAACGAAACCCATCTAACACATGTACTTTCTCTGCAAGCCCTGGCACAGCCCTCCTGCACTCAGAAGAACCAGCCAGCACCCATGCAGCACTATGCTTGGGACCATTTTATTTTATTCTTTAAAGAAAAAATTTAGAGACAGGGTCTCGCTCTGTCACCCAAGCTGGAGTACAGTGACATGATCATAGCTCACTGTAGCCTGGAACTCCTGGGCTCAAGCCATCCTCCGGCCTCAGCCTCCTGAGTAGCTGGGACTGCAGGGTGGTACCACCAGGCCTGGCTAATTTTTTAGTTTTTTGTAGAGATGGGGGTCTTGCTACATTGCCCAGTCTAGTCTCAAACTCCTGGCCTCAGGCAGTCCTCCTGTCTCAGCTTCCCAAAGTGCTGAGACTATAGGTGTTCACCACTAAGCCCATTGGGGACCACTTTAAATGGCAAAATCACCAACCAAAAGCACAAAAATGCAAAACATATGGCACTAATGAGACCTTGGGAGAAAGTACTCGTTGGCATTGTGAGAGCAGAAGCAAGAAGGCAGGGCAGCCCCTGCTTCCACCCCAGCTAAGAGCACATGTGTCAGACAACACACATTTCCCACCGCTCTGCGTGTGTCCACGAATGGCAGATAAAGTCTTATGAGTATTGGTTTTGGGATTATGAATAAATTTTAGCAAGTAGATGAACTTGCAAATAAGAAATCTGTGAATATGAGGACTGACTGCACTTAATAGAAGGATCAACTAGCGAGAAGAGCAGCTGAGTCCCAGGAAGAGCCAATTCAGAACCCCAGGGACTCGGAGTCACAAAAACTGGAGGAGGATCCAGGCTCCAGACCCCACCCTCTTACTCCTGCTTCAGTGAGAACACCTCCACTGCTATCTGTGTTGTCTTTTATGCTTCGGCCAAGACTCCCCTTGGATAAAGAATTCTACATCTAAAAAGAAACGCTGGAAAAGAGATGGCCTATGTGAGAATTATTATGAGAAGCAGCTTGATATCAAGGTTAAGGACACAGGCTCTGCAGTCTGACTACGTGGATTACCACTCTAGCTTCTTGACTGTATGATTGTGGGGGAGTCACTTAACACACTGTAGAATCACAATTCCATGCCCCCTAAAACGGTGGCGAGGAATACATGGGAAAATGCCTAAAGCCTAGAGAACGGTGCCCCACCAATAATATGAACCCAATCACTGGCTTTTCATTTTTATTACCTGCCAAGAATGATGTACCAGTGAAGATACAGGAGGCTTGGAGTGGCTTTTTCTTGACAGTGGGTGCTCCAGGGCTGGTGGGAAAAGGGCTCCCAAGGAAATAGAGTTCATTTTCTGGAGGGCTAGGAAATGATGGTCTCTGTTTTGTTTTGCTGTGTGTGTGTGTGTGTTTGTGTGTAAGGAATCATTTATCTGATTTGAGAAATGTATGTTTGGGTTGTTATCAAGATGTAAATGACTTTTCCAGGACTGTAGACAGAAAGCAAATATTTACCAGAGGCACCAACACAACAGTTTAATCATGCCTACAGTTGCATCTCATCTGCATATGCAAATCTACCCAAAAAAATAGATTGTACTGCTTTCTTGTCAATCTAGTTTCCCACTGGCACAGGTACTGTAGGGTGAACCAGGTCAGTGCTATCCCACCCCAGCCACACCCACAAACTCCCTCTCACAAGACTTAGAGCTAAAAATTAACCACTGGTACAAGGAAGAAATTTTCTATTTTCGTCAGCTGAGCCTTTTCCTGCTCTTAAAGTCCCCAAAACTGTCGTTCTTGGACTGCATTTTCACCTCCAGTTCAACTCAACTGCACAGCTCCTCAGTGTCTTCTCTCTACCAAGCCAGCATTCACAGTGCCCCTTGGACTTTCTTTTTGAGGCAGTTGGGCTGGTTCTTCTATGCAGAGAGGCATAGCTTCTCTCCCAAGGGAGCAAAAGAACTTCCAAGCACTGTTCCCACCTCCAATAGTCCTAGGTAAGATCTTCCAAGAGACACTGAACAGACACAGATTCGTTCTCTCAATCATACCAAAATGATGCCTCCTCCCCAAGCCACAGGAGAGCATACTGGCCAAAGAAGATTCCAGAGGAAAGTGCTGAACTAAACAACTGCCTATTAGATGCAAGCAGGTCAGATGAGGCTGCCGGTTAATAGTGAGATGTGCATCAATGTGCTAAATCACATTCCCCAAGGCAGCAAAGACGGGCTCCAGTGGGGAACGCACAGACCCCTAAAATTCCACTTTCCACAGACTCACAGACTCAGGCATCTTTGGAAATGGAAGTCACCTTAAAATCTACTTAATCACCTTCCCAACTTTCAGGTGAAATTAAGATATGGCCAAGACCATCCAGCCTCAGTAGAGAGCTTAAATGATATTTGTTATCCCTGCCTTTTGATTTGTAACACATCAAAAGCACACAAAAAAATTCAACTGTCCTAAATGTTAAGAAATACAGTTATCTGGATAGCCCAATATTAGCTCTTCAAGTGTTCAAAATTGTATTATTTTAACTTTTCCATGGAAATCTTTCTAAGGCATCCTTCAGAAACTGAGCAGAGGCCGGGTGTGGTGGCTCACACTTTCAATACCAGCAATTTTGGAAGCCGAGGCAGGTGTACTGCTTGAGCCCAGGAGCTCTAGACCAGCCTGGCCAACATGGAGAAACCTCATCTCTACTGAAAATAGTAAAATTAGCCAGGCGTGGTGGTGTGTGCCTATAGTCCCGCCTACCTGGGAGGCTGAGGTAGGAGGATTGCTTGAGCCTGGGAGGCAGAGGTTGCAGTGAGCTGAGATCACACCAGGTCACTGCAGTCCAGCCTGGGCCACAGAGGGAGACCCTGTCTCCAAAAAAGAAAAAAAAAGAAAGAAAGAAAAAGAAAAAAGAAAAGGAAAAAAGAAGAAAAGAAAGAAAGAGAAAGAAAGAAGGAAAGAAAGAGAAAGAAGGAAAGAAGGAAAGAAAGACAAAGAAGGAAAGAAAGAAAGAAAGAAAGAAAGAGAGAGAGAGAGAGAAAGAAAGAAAGAAAGAAAGAAAGAAAGAAAAAGAAAGAAAGAAAGAGAAAGAGAGAGAGAAAGAAAGAAAGGGAGGGAGGGAGGGAAAGGAAAGGAAAGGAAAGGAGAAAAGGAAGAAAAGAAAGAGAGAAAGACAGAGAGAAAGAAAGAAAGAAAAAGAAAGAAAGAAAGAAAGAAAGAAAGAAAGAAAGAAAGAAAGAAAGAAAGAAAGAAAGAAAAGGAAGGAAGAGAGAAAGGAAGGAAGGGGAAGAAAGGAAGGAAGGAAGGAAGGAAGGAAGGAAGGAAGGAAGGAAAGAAAGAAAGAAAGAAAGAAAGAAAGAAAGAAAGAAAGAAAGAAAGAAAGAAAGAAAGAAAGAAAGAAAGAGAAAGGAAGAAAGAAAGAAAAAGAAAGCAAGCAGAAAAGTCATACAGGCAGGAAGAGGACAAAGGCACCCAGCTGCCACTGGGGAATTGGGTTTTCTTTGTGAGAAAAGCAAAGGACTTCACCATTAGCTTCCTTTTTGCTCACAGGTCCTGAGCAATATGTCAGCAATATATCATACAATATGTGTGACATCAGCTGCAATCATATCCAACACATGTTCTCACCATCCAGGCAGGAAGGACTCATCTTCTTCCTTGTCATTGTTTCTACCGATGCCCTTTGACTTACTGATGCCTTTCAAAACATTACCAATAGTATCATGAACACAGTACCATAAATGTTCCCTGAGCACCTTCCGTGTCTTCAGCACTGTTCTTGGCACTAGGGAAATGGCAGAGAATGAAGTATAAAAATTCCTGCCTTCACTGAACTTACATCCTAGTGTGAAGAACTGACAAAGAACAAGATAAATATCTTCAGCAAAATTGACTGTTAGTCAGTAATAAGATCTAAGGAGGGTAGTGGATGCCAAGGTTTAATTGGGTAGCCAGTGTCCTAAGCAGAACACATCTGAGTAAAGACAGAAGCCGGTGAAGGGGCAGCCACGTAGATGTTATGACCACGAGCCCTCCTTGATTAATTCCTGCTCTCTTTTCTAATTCACTTGGACCAGTGGCTGCATGGCACATTTTGAAAATTACTAAAATGTCCTAAAATTCTGTATAGTGTATGCACATGGACCAAGTCACCTCCCGTAGCCTGTCTGTAACTCCTGTCACCTGTCCCTCGAAGGCTAAAGTGACACTACCCAGCAGGGACCTGGTGGAAGCATTCCCAGGTGTCGTTTTCTCTTGAACACACAGGTGTCCAGCAGGGGTCTCTGCACTGGCCACAAACACACCTGTTCCTTTCATAGATGGGAATTTTCATTTTTAGAGTCAAATCAATGAAAAATTACTCATCGAGCAGTCACTGGTAGTCAAAGAAGTAATTAGGAGGAAAATAGCACAAAGTTCAAGGGTAGAGGACCTGGGTTCAGTTCTGGTTCCGATCACTGACCAGTGTTTGACCTTGAGCAAATATTAGGTCGGCACAGAATTAATTGCGCTTTTTGCCATTAATCATGATGTTGCCCAGGCTGGTCTTGAATTCATGGCCTCAAATGATCCTCCTGCTTCAGTCTCCCAAAGCATTGAGATTCCAGGTATGACCCACCTCGCCCGGCCACAGGTTCTCTTTCTAGGTGAGTGACACCAAGATCCATGTCACCCAAGAAGAAAACCAGTACTTGATCTGCTTGAAATATGTTAAAATTTCACTGCTTAAAGCTCTTCAGTGGCTCCCCACTGATGGTGCCAAACAGAGCTTGCCCAACCCTACAAGTCCTGGACTCCGCTTGCCTCTTGGGCCTCACCCTTTGCTCCCCCCAACCCTGCAATGGCACTGACCTTCTTGCACAGCCTCTGATCTCTGCTGCCTCTGAGACCTGCCGCAGCCCTTTCCTCTCTCTGACTGGCTCCTAGGGATTTCTGTCTCCTTTGCCCAAGACTGGGTTGGGTGTCCTCCTCTCGCGGTGCTCATTATAACAAGAAGCATGTGCACTGTCAGAGCAATGCCTGCCCTGCCCAGCCTCTCTGTTCTGCCACCCCCAGTCCAAGACCATGTGAGGCTCTAGTCCTCCTCCCTGGCCAAGAGCTGCCTTTGCATTCACTTTCCCTCAGCTGGAAGCCAGCTCCACTTCATCAAGAGTAGAGAGAATATGCTGGGAAGACATGGGGCCCGTCTCAGTCACCCACGGATCCTGAATCTTTTTCACTCAGTTGTGAAACAGAGATAATCAAAGCTCCTACTTCTCAGGGTTATAAGAGAATGAAATTAACTGACAAGTGTAAACTGCCCGGCGCGGCAGAAACATCCGAGAAATAGTACGAAGAATTCGGTTTGCTTTGCTTCTTCTTTCTTTTTTTTTTTCTGAGACGGAGTCTCACTCTGTCGCCCAGGCTGGAGTGCCGTGGCACGATCTTGGCTCACTGCAACCTCCGCCTCCCGGGTTCAAGCAATTCTACTGCCTCGACGTCCCGAGTAACTGGGACTACAGGCGCACACCACCACGCCTAGCTATTTTTTTTATTTTTAGTAGAGATAGGGTTTCACTTTGTTGGTCAGGATGGTCTCAATCTCTTGACCTCGTGATCCACCCACCTCGGCCTCCTAAAGTGCTGGGATTACAGGCGTGAGCCACCGCGCCCAGCTTTCTTCTTGTCTTTCATACTTCTTTCACATGGTCCATTTTTTGCGTACAGGGCTGGCCTTTTTTTAGCACGTCCAACAAACTGGAGTGGTTCTTTCTCTTTGCTCAGTGAATGAAGCAGTCACAACACACCAGAAGCTATTTCTCACGTCTCGAGCCCTTCCTGACTCGATGTTCCCTGGGATGGGATGTTCACCGTCAACCATTCTGTCCAGACCTCTCTGTGTCCACAGCCCTTTCCAAAGCCTAGGGCTCCCGATGGCCAGACATTTGTCTAAATCTTCATTATCAGCAAGAGTGTGTTGCACTATTTCTCTGCTGGAACAGATCCCATGACCCGCTGAGGCCTTCCAAGAGCACAGCTCCCCAGCAATCAGTGGCAGCACCCCGAATGGAGGGGGCTTGTCCCATGAGCACTGACACCCACAGGCCATGCACTGCCAGCTGGAGTTCGCCT
Organism: Chlorocebus sabaeus; assembly: GCF_047675955.1. Classification (NCBI taxonomy): domain Eukaryota; kingdom Metazoa; phylum Chordata; class Mammalia; order Primates; family Cercopithecidae; genus Chlorocebus; species Chlorocebus sabaeus. Next base: position 32,341,123 of record NC_132912.1, read on the forward strand.
GTGCTTTGCAACCAGCGTTTCACAAATGGCAGCGCTGCATGTTTGCAGGGAGATCCTCTCTGCTTGGAAGCAGTGCAGGCTTTGCTTTTGCAAAATTTTAAATTATGTTTTTTTTTCTCTTTGCTGTATATACCATTAAAGAAGTTAATCTTTTTAAATGGACACATGATCATTGTACATAGTTACGGGTACCGTGTGATGTTCCAGCACATGTATAGCCCGTGTAATGATCAAACTGGGATAATTAACATATCCATCATCTCAAATAGTTATCATTTCTTTGTGACAGGAACATTCGAAATCCTTTTCTCTAGCTATTTTGAAATATAGAACACATGGCCGGGCGCGGTGGCTCAAGCCTGTAATCCCAGCACTTTGGGAGGCCGAAACGGGTGGATCACGAGGTCAGGAGATCGAGACCATCCTGGCTGACACGGTGAAACCCCGTCTCTACTAAAAAATACAAAAAACTAGCTGGGCGAGGTGGCAGGCGCCTGTAGTCCCAGCTACTCGGGAGGCTGAGGCAGGAGAATGGCGTAAACCCGGGAGGCGGAGCTTGCAGTGAGCTGAGATCCGGCCACTGCACTCCAGCCTGGGCGACAGAGCGAGACTCCGTCTCAAAAAAAAGAAATATAGAAGACATTGTTGTTAACTGTGTCACCCCACTATGCAAGAGCACACTGGGACTTATTAAGAAAGCTTTCTTCTGACATTCTTTTTTTCTAAGTAGTAAAAGTAGACAGAGGAGGCCAGGCCCGGTGGTTCACACCTGTAATCCCAGCACTTTGGGAGGCCGAGGCAGGCAGATCACCTGAGGTCAGGAGTTCAAGACCAGCCTGGCCAACATGGTGAAAGCCTGTCTCTATGAAAAATATGAAAATTTTTCATAATTTTTCAAAACAGGCATGGTGGTGCCCGCCTGTAATCCCAGCTACTTGGGAGGCTGAGGCAGGAGAATCGTCTGAACCTAGGAGGTGGAGGTTGCAGTGAGACAACATCACGCCACTGCACTCCAGCCTGGGTGACAGAGTGAGAGTCCGTCTCAAAAAAAAAAAATGTAGATGATTGTTTTCTTTCCCTTCTGGATAACAGACAGGCAGCTTAGGGACCCTGGGTAGGACCTCCTGCCTCAACACACCTATGCCTCTTGTCTAATATCAAATATTAAATTCTTGAGGTCCTCTGTCTTTTAAGGGTGATAAAAATGAAAATCTCTCTGGCAGAGGCAACTAACTATATCTTATCAGTCATTTTCACTACAGTGTGAGTTAGAAACACCGCTGCTGGAAGCAGGCCTTTCCGTGAAGGTAAGGGCCTGGGATGGGGAAGGGAGCCAATGGGATGTCACGGATACTTTCCCATGCTGCAGAGCTCCAGCATCACACAGAGCAAGGCCAAATTCAGGATGAGTGAGTCCTCATATCGACCTCCTGTTCATTTTTATGTTTTAGACAATAACTGAAAGAAGGAAGGAAAGAGAAAGAAAGAGGAAGGAAGGGAGGGAGGGAGGGAGGGAAGGAAGGAAACAGGGAGGGAGGAAGGGAGAAAAGAAGAGAGGAAGGAAGAGAAGAGAGAAAGGGAGGGGAGGGAACAGAGATACAGGCAGCTGTCATCATGGTGACTTCAGCATCAGATGAATGAGTCTTGTTAAGAGAGGGGATCTAGTCTACATTTTCTCTCTATGCGTTCTCTTTGTTCTCTGCCATGAAATATTAGAAGAGGGAATGAAGGAATTCAATCTATTTTAAAATTCACAACTGTTAGATGCCAACCCTCCAAACATTCACGCCACTTTTAGGACGAGGTTTGTTCCAAATGCGGATATATTCAGAAGGGCCAGACAGTGGTGTCTTGAAGCAGAGGCAACAGCTAATTTATCTCTAAACTAATGTCCCACCCTGTGGGACAATTGTTTTTGTTTTGTTTTGTTTTGTTTTTTGGAGACAGGGTCTTTCTCTGCTGCCTATCATCACTCAGGCTGGAGTGAAGTAGCCCAATCACAGCTCACCGCAGCCTCAAGCTCCTGAGCTGAAGCAATCTGCCTGCCTTAGCCTAAGTAGCTGGGACCACAGGCACACACACCACCATGCCTTGCTAATTTACTTATTTTTGTAGAATAGGGGTCTCACTATGTTACCCAGGCTGGTCATGAACTCCTGGCCTCAAGCGATCCTCCTTCCTTGGCCTCCCAGAGTGTTGGGATTACAGGTGTGAGCCACTGTGCCCAGCTGCACCAGCAATTTGAAAGAGAGGTGATATCGGGAGGTCTTTTTAATTCAAATTTTCTCTTAAGGAACACAAATGAAAGGAAGGTAGGGAAACTTCCATTTTGTTTACTGCAATGCAGTGGCTACAGCCTGGATCTCCACAGAAGCCAGCAATGCGATTGCCAAGCTCTATTTCCACATGAAAGCAAAGACAAACAACAAAGCAGGAAAATTAAGTATGAGAAGATTAAGTATGAGTAAAATGGACAAGAGCTTCAAATCAAGTGGGTGAAAGGGCCGATTCGGATCTGGTGGCACCACTGTCGTAAGGATCACTTTTATACCCACGAGTGTGATCTGGTTCCCCTGAGAGCCACCAACCCTGGTGGGTGCACATGCACTTCACTTCTGTATTCAATGGGTCAAGGCCACCCATCCAGTGAGGGGAGAAACTGGGCCTGACATGGACTCTCCCCACCCCATATGCCACAGAAGTGTTGACCTCAGCCTAAAGAGGACCCATTCTGTGAGGCAGCTACAGGAGAAAATGGAAGGAGCCTTTTGCTTTTGCTTTTTTGTTGTTCTGTTTTTCACTTCCCTAAAGGAGGGAATGAGAGTTTATTATTGAGTGTTTCTGAAAAGGAACGAGAGTGTCCTTCAACACACCAAGCATCTGCAGTGTACCTGACAACGTGTCGGGACTGCGAACAGGTGAGTAAGACGTAGGCTTTCCCCTGTAGGAGAGGGAGGCAGATGAGTGTACTTCCAACAGCAAGTATGGTGACCAGCTTCCCAGGTCCCCAGAGGCAGAAGGCATGGCCGCATAACAATCATGAATAGTAAGGTCTATAATAGAGTATGAAGAGAGCAAGAAGGAGACACCTGGGGCTGTTTTCCATCTTGAAGCATTAGCACTTAGCCTTACAAAGGTTGAGGGAGCTGCTTAGTCATCCCTGCTAGTCCAAGTGTCTACATGCCCCCACCCTAGAGTCTGCCGGAACCCACGGAATTGGAAATCTAGTGGAAACTCGTTGTTAATGTTACAGAAGACATGGGAGTAGAAATCGCCTTTGGGGTTCCAGTTAGGCTTGTCCCACAGTGGCCACCCCATTTTCTACCCATTCTCCAAGCAAGTGGTGAGCTATGAGTGCACTCACACTATGAAGAATAGTATTTGCATTACACACACATGCCTGTGGGTGAGGTAAGTTAGAGAGAAGAAAGTAAGTCTCTGTGAGATTTCACAACTGCCTAACACCATGCAGGCTGTAGATGACAAGGCTGGGATTCTATACCAATTGATTTGACTCCGAAGTCCATATTCTTTCCACTTGACACAAAGATGGAAGTCACTGGGAGACTCAGGGAGGGCTTCATGGAGAAGTTCTCATTGTCAGGAAAGACTAGAAGAGACATATCTTTGAGAAGTTGTTTTTCCTTTCTGGAACAAGCTAAGATCTACAGCAGGTGTGCTGGCAAGCAACTTCAATCTTTCTTGGAAAGAGCTGGCATAAGAAAACTCAACGGATGATTAAAGGCAACACAGAGCCCTTCTTGTTAGCTCAGTTTGGGTTTATGGAAAGGCTCTGTTAGGGTAATCCATTCTAATCCCAACACTACTTCCAGGCAATTTCCTTGGGAAATGGGACTGAATTTTAAAAGATTAAATGTGTGTATTTAAAGCAGATATATAAATGATTTTCCCAAGGGGTGGCTCTTCTCTCATCCTAAGTGGGGCTTTGCTGGCTTAACTATAATGGGTGTGAATCACCCTGAACACTAATCCTTTTCCTTTTTCAAGACGTATTCTTCATAACATGAGTGCACTCATAGCTCACTACTTGACTGAAGAATGGTAGAAAGTGGGGTGGCAGCCGCAGTATAAGCCTAACTGGAACCCCAAAGGAGACCTCTAGACCCGTGTCTTCTGTAATGTTAACAATGAGTCTCCAATAGATTTCCAATTCTGTGGGTTCTGGCGGACCCAAGGAGGGGGCTCATGTAGACACTTGAACATATCAGGGATGACTAAGCAGCTACCTCAAGCTTTGTAAGGGTAAGCACCAATACTTCAAGATGGAAAACAGCCAACAAGAGCTTAATGATTTATTGGATTCAAAAATGGAGAGGCAAACATTTAAGGAAAATACAACATGACACATATCTTTTGATCTTTTAATATCTGTATGTGTGTTTTGTATTTCAACCCTATTGGAGATTCTTAAGACCAACGTCAAATCTGTTAAAGTGTTTTCCTGTCACCTAGGTTAATGCCCAACGATAGTGTACTTAAGAGATCTATGTTGATAAAAATGACCTTGCAAATATCTGTGTCGAATTTTTTTTTTTAATTTAAAACAGTAGATATAGATGTTATTTCCTGATTGGCTGGTTTTATGTATTTTGAAGTTTTGTTGTCAGATGCGTACATATTAAGATTTGCATGTCTTCTTGGTGAATTGACCTTTTTATCATTATAAAATGTCCCTCTTCATTTCTAGTAATATTTCTTATCCTGAAGAATATTTTTCTGATGTCAATGTAGTGATTCTACTCATTATATTTGTTTTCTTTTAAACTCTTTACCATATTTAGAATAACTGGTCTAAAGTTCCTCATCTGTAAATTCCATCATCTGGATCTATTTCTGAATCTATTTATACTGATTGATTTCTTTCCTTATTATGAGTCACATTTTCTTGTTTCTTTATCTGTCTAGTTATTTTTATTGGATGCTGGACATTATATGTGTTATGTTGTTGAATGTCTTGATTTTATCTTCCTTTAAACAGTGTTAAATTTTGGTTTGGCAGGCAGTTAAGTTGTTTGTGTATTAGCGCTTGGTCTTTCTGAGGCTAATTTTAAGCTTTGTTAAAATGGGTCTAACTTAGCCCTACTACCAGGATTTTATATTTCTTGAGTCTTGACTGAATTTCTCAGGTGTTTAAGGAGATCTCCTAACTGTAGCTGGTCAGAACTTAAATGTCTCCTTGCCCTGTGTGAGACTTAGAATTGTTCAGCTTAAAGCTTCCACCCAAAGCTGTTCACTTCAAGTTCCATGCTTTGCATGCACAGTTTAATATTCAGCCCAAGACTCAAGAGGACTTCGATGTAGATTTCTGGAGTTCTGCATAGCTTCCTCCTCTCTGGGTCTAGCCCTGCATACCTCAACTGTGCCAGCCTCCCTAATCTCTGATCTCTGGCTTCTCAACTCAGTGAGACCTCTATGCCCTACCTGGACGCCTCCTGGGTGCCATTCAAAAAGTGCCTCCAGGTAAAAGCTCAAACTATCATAGGACTTACTTCATTTCTTTCCATTCTGTCTGAGAGCATGATCCTTTGCTGCCTGTTTTCAATAGCTAAACATTATTGCTTCCCATATTTTGTCTAGTTTTTTAAGTTATTTATAATGGGAGGTCTACTCCAGTACTATTTATTCTATCTTGGCCATGAGCAGAAACCTCTGCCTGATCATCTGCATCAACCTCGATCCCAATTTACCTTTACCCTGGGGATGCAGAGATAGAGTAAAATACTTCCTCCCATGAATCTGTAATCTGTCTTTTCTATATGAAGATATGTACTTGCCTTTCTGCAAGCAACCTGAAATAAAATATTCTAGCCAGGCCATGAAAATGATAAAGTCAACCTGGGCATGATCATGTATGGGGCAGACCGTGTAGCCTTAGGAAAGAAACAAAAATGAAAAACAAGAGAAAGGAAGAGCTGGAAAACCAAGGAGAAGAGAAGGAAGAAGAAAAAAAAAATCGCAAAAAGAATAATGCCATCGTCTGAATGTTTATGTGCTCCCCAAATCCATATGCTGAAATCCTAACCCCCAAGGTGATGTGATATGAGGAGGTGGGGTCTTTGGGAGGTGATCAGGTCACGAGGGTGGGGCACTTATGAATGGGATTGGTGCCCTTATCAAAGAAGCTCTGGAGAGCTGCCCTGCTTCTTCTACCACGTGAGGACACAGCAAGGAGGTGCTGGTCTAGGAACCATGAAGCACCCTCTCCAGACACTGAATCTGCTGATGCCTTGACCTTGGACTTCCCAGCCTCCAGAACTGTGAGAAGTAAATTTCTGTTGCTTATAAATCACTCAGTTTATGGTATTTATTTAATAGTAGCCCGAATGAACTAGGGCAAAGAACAGACGTGGAAAATGAACTAGAATTGTAACTCTCCATGACTGAAGTTTTACAAAAGAATAAGACTCTGCTTCCAGCCCTGTGGCTCTCCAGAAATGCTATGAGCATTGAGACATGGATTAGAAAAAGAAACCAAAATATTTCTGTTTTCCTTCATTGCGTTTTCTCCCATTTGCAAGGAAAAGGATGCTTATGATAAGAAATTCTTATACTAGTAAGAGTAAAATATTGTTTTTCTCAGTGACAAAGGTTGTTTTGTTCTATTATTTTTTAACCTTGCATGCCATACTGTTTATTACCTCCCACTTTTCAATTATTATTATTGTTATTTTGTTTGGCATGATCTTGCTCTGTCACTCAGGCTGGAGTGCCATGGCGCAATCATGGCTCACTGCAGCCCCAATCTCTTGGGCTCAAGCAATCCACTTGCCTCAGTCTCCTGAGTAGCTGAGACCACAGGCACGTGCCACTATGCCTGACTAATTTTTAAAATTTTTGTAGAAATGGGGTCTTGCTAAGTTGCCCAGGCTGGTCTCAAACTCCTGGGCTCAAGAAATCCTCCTGCCTCAGCCTCCCAAGGTGCTGGGATTACAGGCGTGAGCTACCACATCCAGCCTGCTTTCTATTTTTCAATAAATAAACTATAAACTTGGGGCTCTCAACCTTTACAGGTGAGGAAATGTCTTGGTAATTCAACACCTAATTCTCCCCCATGCCTGAAATTCCTCTCACAATGCAGGCATTACAGCCCTGTTTCTGTGAGAGACGTCATGAGGCATAGAGGATAACATCCCTCACCACATCTTCTGTAATGAGGGTAATGTGTTGTCCATTTCTTTATAAAGAATCCCCTCTCTTCCTTTCAGATTGCAAATCAAAACTTGATGGCCTCCTATGATTGTGAAAATATTTTAACTTAACAACTAAAACAAATATAAAGTTCCCAAAGGAAGCAGTGAATTTTGGCACTAGAGTGAAAGTAGGTGTAGAGTGCTGGAGAGTCCAAAGGGTTGAGCCTGTTTCTAAAGCTGGGCTAGGTGCAGTGGCTCACACCTGCAATGCCAACACTTTGGGAGGCTGAGGTTGGAGGATCACTTGAGCCCAGGAGTTTGACAGCAGCCTGTGCAACATGGCAAAGCTCCACCTCTATGAAAAATACAAATAAAAAAAATTAGCCAGTGTGATGGTGCGTGCTTGTCATCCCAGCTACTGAGGCTGAGGTGGGAGGATCACTTGAGCCCAGGAAGTCGAGGCTGCAGTGAGCCATGATCATGCCATTGCATTCCAGCCTCGGTGACAGAGCAAGGCTCTGTCTTAAACAACAAACAAACAAAACCAAAAACAAAAAAACAGCAACAATAATAAAAAGTATTCGAGCTGAGCTGATTAGCACAACTACTGCACTATAGCTCCATTAGCTTCTGCAGCAAAATGCCTTCCTCTATGCAATTTATGACATCAATAAATAATTGATCCTAAAAGCAACAGGTGTGGAGTTCTTACTTCTATTTCTGACTTCTTACTTAGCTGTTAAAAAACAAAACCCATGCTGTTGCCAGAGTGATCAAAAACAGAAGGTCTTTTTCTGACAAAAGACAGATGGGTTGAAATTAAATGTGCCTTTGTTTATGTCGTTTTGGTTTTGGCTCAAGTTTGTTGTTGTGGTTGTTTTTTAAGCCCTTATTTAATAAGAGCCTTAGCAATGAACTGAAACAGGATGGAAATTGCAGGGCACTTCTACCATTTCTCAGGAACAACCGAACTCTAAAAGCAGTTGCCTCTGTTTCTGTCTCTCTTCTGTTAAGTTGGATACTGAGGCAGACCAGGAGCTGGATATCCAAAGTTCTCTCAGAGTACAGCTCTTTCAATATGGCCATTGGGAGCCATTATTTAAGGGAGCAAGGACAGGATATGCATGAGCTTCTGACAGTAACTACACAGATGTGCTTCCTCTCTTTGGAGCTGAGAAGAGCAAAGGACGATTTCGGGCAAGAATTCCTTTCAGTCCCTACAGGAGGTCATTTTCTGTTCCTAAGCTTACAGCTCCATCCACCATTTCCCTCAGTGTAAGTGGGGGCAGCTCAGAAGGAGTTAACGGCAACTTGGGAAGCTGAAGTAGGAAGATTGCTTGAGCCCAGAGTTCAAGACCAGCCTGGGCAACATAGCAAGACCTCCATCTCTACAAAAAATAGAAAAACAAGTTAGCCAGGCATGGTAGTACATGCCTGTAGTCCTAGCTACTCAGGAGGCTGAGGCGGAGGATTGCTTGAGCTCAGGGGTTCAAGGCTGCAGTGAGCTATGACCATGCCACTGCACTCCAGTCTGGGCAACAGAGGGAGACCTCATCTCTTAGGGAAAAAAAATGTGGTAACACTCACCGATTCTGAACTAGGATGGGGCTGGTAGCAGATACAGGAGCCAATCGAGACCTGTGGGGTGGGGTGTATTTCCCGATCCACACACTCACAATGAGGATGTGCCCAGAGCCAGGGTCAGCCTGGGCCTCCCGTCGGGTGGAGCCCTAACTAGGAATGGTCCTGTGACCTCAAGGAGCCCTGCGCCCTGCACTGTGCTGGGCCCCATCTTCCTTCATGCGAGCCTTGCCTTCTTTCTGTTCCCTGACCGCCACTCTGAAGTGCAAGCTAGAGATGGGGACAGCTCAGATTACCTTAGCTATAACACCAGCAACTGACAGATGGAGAGGGAGGGGTGTTCTCTTCAGATGGAGAGGTACATGCAGAAAGAAAATCACAAGGCTGGCTGCGTGCAGTGGCTCACGCCTGTAATCTCAGCATTTTGGGAGGCCAACGCAGGTGGATCACCTGAGGTCAGGGGTTCCAGACCAGCCTGGCCAACATGGCGAAACCCCGTCTCTACTAAAAATACAAAAATTAGTTGGGCCTGGTGGCAGGCACCTGTAATCCCAGCTACTCGGGAGGCTAAGGCGGGAGAATTGCTTGAACCTGGGAGGTAGAAGTTGCAGTCAGCCTAGATCATGCCACTGCACTCCAGCCTGGGCGACAGAGTGAGACTCCATCTCAAAAAAAAAAAAAAGAAAGAGAAAACCACATGGCCACAGCCACCTAAGTATTTGTAGTCTCAGTGGAGAGAGAGAGAGAGAGAGACAGAGAGCACTCAGACGGTACTGGTTGATTCAGAGAGGACTTCAGAAATCACTAGCTCGACTCTGTCAGACATCAAGAGCAAAAGTGAAGCTGAGAAAAGTGCTGTGGGCTGAACATGTCCCCCTAACATCCATCTGTTAACATTCTAACCCTCAGTACCCCAGAACGTGCCAGTATTTGGAGACAGGCCCTTTCAAGAGGTAGTGAAGCTAAAATGGGCCCATTAGGGTGAGCCCTAATACAATCTGACTGGTGTCCTAAGAAGAAGAGATTTGGACCAGAGAGAGACACCAGGGAGGCGCGCGCACAGGGAAGATGCTGCGGGCACCGGGTGAAGCCGCCATCTGCAAGCCAAGGAGAGAGGCCTCGGGAGGGACCAACAGCACCCACACGTTTGTCTCGGCTTTCTGGCCTCCAGGACAGTGAGAAGGTGTTTCTGCTGCAGAAGTCACCCAGTCTCTGAGGTATTTTGTTCTTGCAGCCCTAGCAGAAAGTGAGGGAATTTGCCCAAGATCACAGAAGAATCTAGACTCAGAGCCGCCACTTCCAGTGCTGTGGTCTTTCCATTTACCCCAGAGCTGACCCCCCCCCCCCCCACACACACGTAGGTACACGCAGGAGGCTCACACTTGCAGAGGGTGTTTTCTGTATAGTCCTCTTAAGGCACAGAGGCCTCTGAGGGGGGTAATTGTGTGCAATTCAAGCAATACTTACTGTGGCCACAAGAAACCTGACCCTGGACACTCAGAAGCAGAACTGGTGGTACAGCGAACACCCTAATTCTGATCTCTTGGGGTACAGGCATTTTACATAGAGGTGTGTCGGGGTGTGTGTGACAGAGAGAGAGAAAGAGGGAGAGGTAGGGAAGGAAGGAAAGCAAGCACACACTGCGGGGGAGCCTGAACCCACGGAGGCTGGGGTAAGCTACAGGCTGTCTCTTCTCTGCCAGCTGTTTCTAGGCTGTTCTAGAGGGCAGGTGCCTTTGCTGTCACCACCAAACATGCCCAGGCTGAGAGCAAATGCTTGTGTGTTCCTGTGGTGCCTGAGAGCTTAGATCAAATATATTTTTGAAGGACTTTGCACAATGGAGGAAGAAATAACTCTAGCTTACCTCCAAGTTACTTGGATGCCAACTCCCTAAGTCTTTAGGTGTTCCTCCAATGCAGAACTTCTGTGGGGCGCTCACACCTGTCACATTCAGTCTGAGTTCTCCACACTTCACCCTTCCCTCTGGGCTCTTCACGCAGCATCAGGTCCCAGCTCAGCCTGCCTTGGAGCATTTCCAGCCCAGTTTCATGGGACAGTCATTTCCGTTAAAGTCAGGTTGGCTAATGTATTTCCACTTCTGTAGCTTTTCTCCAAACAGTGCCTCCCCTGACTTCATAATATCACTCACTTGGCTATTTACAGAGTGTGTTTTCCACCCGCGAAGACCCACCTGTGTTCCCAAGGGGCAGGGGTGGGTGCTGGGCAGTTCCTGCAGACCACCTTCTGCTCAGCCACTTCCAATCTCTTGTGGCCATTTACTCTTGAGGAAGAGTCAAAACGCAACCTTTCTGAGGTGAGATGCCTTCACAGCATGTCTGCAACCAGTGCGTGTGATATATGTTTGAGTGTTCACATTTTATTTAGTTGCTAGTTTTAATTCAGTGAGTGGCACATGTGGGCATGGTGCTTGGCACTAGGGATACTATGGGGCCCAGTCTCTGCCCAGGGGGTCTCCAGGTGGAATGGGATACAGGAAGGTACCTGCAGGTCAGCAGCACAGCAGGGCGCAGTGTTTCGGTTAGGGCTGCTTCTAAAGGAGAGGTGTGGCGGGCTCTGAAGGGACTCAAGGGTCGCCAGGTCATCATGGGCAGTAAGCAGCATATGCAACACCCCAGAGCTGGGAGTGAACCTGCAGGGTACCGGTTCTGAAATGCAGGACAAACAAAGCCCAGGTGGGAACAAGGTGAGGGTGGAAGCAGGGCCCTGTTTGGTCCTGGGACAGCGTGGGTTCTACCCGATGGACAATGGAAAGTCACTGAAGGTCTCCGCTGGAGGTGACACAATCGGATCTGCACTTGAGGAAGATGGCATCACCTGCTGTGAAGAGAAGGAGTGAGAAGGCGGCAGCGGTGGAGACGAGTGCTCCCTAGGCTGCCCAGGATGGAACCCAGGGGTTATGAGGAGGCCAAGTCCAGAACGATGAGTGTGCATGAGGGTGGAGAGAACCTAAGGAGAGGAAGCCTCCTGGCCCAGGCACCCAGGCAGATGGGGTCCCTCATTAAGAAGCGACAGGTGTGGGACACAGGGCCGGGGAGAGGGAGGAAGGTAGTCTCCGTCAAGTAGAGGTGTCTGTGACAGCAGGATGTGAGGACAGCCTGAGCTGGTGACAAAGCCCTGGAAATACTCAAGTAGATGAACTGCTGTTTAATGACCTGCCAATTGGAGGCATTTCATGGTTCTTCAACAGTAAGCTTCCGTCTTTATCACTTGTATCACAGGCTCTCACCAAACGCAACTCGCCTTCTTGCAGATGCAGTGGGACCTTGATTTCGGCACGAGGCATCAGCTTTTTTGTGGAAGGTCTTGTTGAAGTGGAGATGTCCACTAACCTAACCCACCATAACATATCTTTGCCACACCTTTGATTTTTGCCTCCCACCTTCTCCCCTCATTCCTCTTTCATCCTTTTCTCTCCAAATGCAGCTGCCCTGTTTGCACCCTCAGCTACCAGTTCAAGTCTTTCCAAACAAGCATGAAATTATGCTCCTCAGGCAGCAAGACGGTTGCTGCATCCGCTATTTTTCTAACCCTCTTTCTGCCATAGGAAGCTGGAGCAATCCAATCTTCGGGCCTGGGCCCTCCTGGGGTTTGGTGAAGAGCCATGCTCTGTGGGTGGCAATTGGTTTGCCTGGATTGGCTTCCTCCAAGAAAAGACAGAGGGCTGGAATCATTCAGACCTCCTGAATCCACAGTGAGTTGACTCTCACAAATGAGTGAGCTCTTGTAAAGCACCCTCATCTGTGATGTTCTACCATCTCCCCCAGTCGTCAAGGACCGCGGGTCCTGAGCACCCTGCCTGGGGTTTGGGCTGTAAAACAATAAACTGCAACGCTGGAAAGTCGTGCGCTGTGCCCAGTTGGCTCCGGTTATTTCAGGACATTTTCCTGCTCACAGGTCTGATTGCCAGAACGTTACCATAGGGGCACCCGGTTGTCCGTCAACTCGTTTACTTTGACGAGTTTCACGTGCAGGCAGAATGTGGTTGGGAAAGACCTCATGTCATTGAATACCGAAACTCTTCTTATTTTTGTAACAGATTACACAGAGAACAAGATGCATAAGTATATGAAAATATTATTCACAAAATCAAAGATATTTCAACAGCTAGAGGCATTCAGATTTCCCCAGGATTTGGTTCAAAGAGATTGATCATTGACACTCAGGGGAAGCTGCATAAAGGCCATCCCTGTTTGGGGAAAGTAGCAGAATGAGGTTGATGTTGCACTGAGTTAGGCTGATTGGATACCATGGATGTATTTTTCCCATAGGTCAAATCTGTATTCTCTGTAAAGTAAAAAGAACAGTCCTGGGGAAATGAAAATGGCGTGGGGAGGATTTAGAGTCTGTCTTACCTTGTTCACATTAAATGTTTTTATTGTAGCAGAGTCCTTGGAGCTTATATTTGTGACACAATTACAGCATTACAAAAGTTTCAGGGAGGAATACGTCAAGCAGTTTGCAAAAGGAAAGGTCCTGTAGTGGAGATAATAAAATACAGGACTTCAGTATACTTTCTTGTGAGCAATCTCTGCTGCTGACTAGTGAGTGAAAAGATAAAATGTTGTAATTGGACGTGAAAACCTCAAGCACCGGCTAGGCACGGTGGCTCAGTCTGTGGGAGGCCAAGATGGGAGGATCGCCTAAGCTCAGGAATTGGAGACCAGCGTCCAACATAGCAAGATCCTGTCTCTACCAACATTCAAACAAATTAACCAGGCGTGGTGGTACATGCCCGTAGTCCCAGCTACTTGCAGGGCTGAGAAGGGTGGATCGCTCAAATCTGGGAAGTCGAGGCTACAGTGAGCCCTGCACTCCAGCCTGGGTGACAGAGAGAGCCCCTGTCTCAAAAAAACAAAGATGACCAAAAAAAAAAAAAAAAAAAAAACCTCGAGCACCCATGCATGTACCATTTCATGTGCAAAATGCCTTGTCCAGTACCAGCTGGTGGGCCTTTCAAAGTCCCCATTTATTGGAGCATGAAGTTAAGAATGAAGAAGGCACTGTGGATGAACAAACCAGACACCTAATGGGGCAATGGATGGGAAAATATTTTAATGGGTGTTTAGTACTAGGTTCTCTAATAAATAGTCCAGTGGCTAGTGAGAAAATCCTTTTATACGTCCTCAATTCCTTTCAAGCAATGAATTTGCACTCACAAGATTTTTTTGAAGCAGTATTTTCCTTTTTCTTTTTTTTTTTTTCCAGACAGAGTTTCACTCTGTCACCCAGGCTAGAGTGCAGTGGCGTGATCTCAGCTCACTGCAACCTCCGCCTCTCAGGTTCAAGTCATTCTCCTGCCTCAGCCTACCTGGTAGCTGGGCTTACTGGTGACCACCACCGCCCCCCACTAATTTTTGTGTTTTTAGTAGAGACGGGGTTTCACCTGTTGGCCAGGCTGGTCTCGAACTCCTGACTTCAGGTGATCCACCTGCCTGTAAAGCAATATTTTCTTGATTCATCTCTGTCATCAATAAATAAGTCATTAAGATTTCTAGGGAAGCAAAATTAACAGATAGAATCTGAAAAACTAAGAAATCACACGGAGTTTGTTCTTTCTCCCATATACCTTTTTTTTTTTTTTTTTTAGACAGAGTCTTGCTCTGTCGCCCAGGCTGGAGTGCAGTGGCATGATCTCGGCTCACTGCAAGCTCCACTTCTTAGGTTCACACCATTCTCCTGCCTCAGCCTCCCGAGTAGCTGGGACTACAGGTGCCCGCCATCAAGCCCGACTAATTTTTTGTATTTTTAGTAGAGACAGGGTTTCACCGTGTTAGCCAGGATGGTCTCGATCTCCTAACCTCGTGATCCGCCTGCCTTGGCCTCCCAAAGTGCTGGGACTACAAGCATGAACCACCACGCCCTGCCCCCCAGACTTCTTTTTAGCAATGGACCATCTTGTTTCACTTCAATGGGAGGTGATAGGGTAGCGTGATTGTGAGCGTGACCTCAGAATCAGACCAGCATGGGTTCTAATCCTGGCTCTGCCACCCTCAAGTTACCTTCTCTTCCCCTAAATCCTTTCAGCTGAAAAGTGGTAAATGCAGACGCCCACTGCACAGAATAACGGGAGGAATTTTTAAATAATGTAATGAGTGGTTCTTGCACTTGCTTCTTAGAACCGTAAAGTCTGGTCAGGGTATGTCAGGGGTTGCCATGTGGCTGGAACTGGCTCTCCACAGTTTCTTCCACTGACACAGATCTGTGTGCCTCTGACCTGTATATACTGGGGTTCCACAGAGGAGCTCATTGTATGACAGGCTTGTGCTAAAGCAAGCGGACAACAATAACCGCTGGTTAACCTATGAGAAGGCGGCCCCTGGCTGTTTCTAACTCTGCACGACTATAACTCTTAAAGGGTCTTCCTTATTGAGCGGAAATCCATGTCTCAGAAACTTTTGCTGATTCCTGGCTCCAGTTCTGCCCTCTGCAATAGCAGAGTAACATCCGTCTTTCACCTTTGCTCAGTCCTTCCTTCCAAGTTAAGGTCTCACAGCTCCATCCACCACAGGAGAAGCTGGGGCCAGTCCTTCATTAGTTTTTTGTTTGTTTGTTTGTTTGTTTTGAGATGGAGTCTCGCTCTGTCTCCCAGGCTGGATTACAATGGCTCAATCTCAGCTCACTGCAACCTCTGCCTCCCTGGTTCAAGCCATTCTCCTGCCTCAGCCTCCCAACTAGTTGGGACTACAGGTGGCCACCACCACACCCAGCTAATTTTTGTATTTTTAGGAAAGACGGGGTTTCACCATGTTGGCCAGGCTGGCTTCAAACTCCTGACCTCAAGTGATCCGCCCACCTTGGCCTCCAAAGTGCTGGGATTACAGGCGTGAGCCACCGCGCCCAGCCCATTGGGTTGTTTTATTCACTCACCCAGTGTGGGCATTTTTCTACGCTCTGGTATGCAGAGATGAGCAAGACAGAAGATCCTTGATTTCACAGAGCGTATGAGCTCTGACTGAGCTCCGGGGAAATGAAGTTTCTATCCTCCTGGGGAGGGCTAGTTGCTATTTGGCCATAGAAACAAGTGACCATCAGAACCAATTTCAAACCCATTCTCCTTGATCAACAAGGATTTCACATCAGTAGCCAAGGCCAGGCAATCCGCAAGTCTTGCTCAAGTAACCATGCTGACATAGGCAAATGCCCACCAATCCCTAAATGCTCCGGGCGCTGATATCCCTGAACTTCATGCTTTCCAAGGCCCTGTGTGAGATCAGCTCTTCCCTTTGCTCAGAGACTGTCCCCTGCTTAGCAAGTAAGGAAGTCAGCGTTCTGTTCCAGATGGGAAAGGGTAGGCTCTGCCTTTGATGCGAGGCACACAACTTAGATTGTAAGGAATAAGCAGGGTACCACCAGATAAAGGACATGCTGCCAAAGAAATCGAATCAGGAGGGCTGACAGTGAGCAATGGGGTGAGACAGAGGGACTGGTGCTACTTTAGATGAGCTGCACAGAAAAGGCCAATGAAGACACAACTTTTGAGATAAGACGTGAACAATGAGGAAATTCCTACTGAGGCATTCAATGAAAGTCATGGGCTGGGCGGGTTTTGAGATGGAAAAACACCTCAAACCTCAAAATGAGAAATTGCAAGCTCAGAAAAATGAAACTCTAGTCCAGTAGAACCATACCTGCTAAAGTAGGGGCCACAGCCTCAGAGAGGGGACAGGTGGTGACTACACAGGAAATCCCTGAGTTTCCAGATTCTCTGAAGCTCTTAAACTGAGACCTGGTGGGGAGGGGATGTCACTTGGGGGCCAGGCAGGAATTCTGAAATAGTAACTCGTAGATTTCTGCAAAATGCCATTAATAAGCCAGACTTACCATCTGTGTGGGCTCTATATCCAGCAACAATAAAAATAACAGGATCCCCAGACACCATTCTCGCTTGTAGGTGCATTATTTGCTAAGTACTTTTTAAAGCTAAAATGTTGCAGCTGTCTTTTCTCCAAAGACAACGTGCATGGAGATTCATGTGACAGGTGTGGCCTGCCACGCTCTGTGGTTTAGGGGCAGCTGTAGATTAACTGCAAGTCATGTTTGGTTGCTGATGACGTGACCTTTGCCACGTCACTTAGCCTTTCTGCACTTCAGCGCTATCTGAAAAGCGATGGGGATAGAACATCTGTTCTACCTACATCAGGGAGTCGCAGAGGAGATGAAGAAGAAAGCTTTGAAAATTGGAAGTACTTCAAAATATGAGATCAATACTGCGTTTCTGGAAAAAATGTTATGTTTAAGGCACATATTTGTAGACTGAATGACACTGTTCACACTTCCTCAGTTGACGGCCAGAGTCCCCTGTATTTGTGACACGCTTCTCTTCTGAGACTGCTCTTTCCCTAACACTGTCCTCAGCAATGCTGAGCGGGTGGGCTCCGGACTCTTGGTTCATGTGCTTCCTGCTGGAATTCATTTCCTTTCTACATATCCAGATTCTACAACACACCCGCTTCAAGCTCTGCCTCTTTCCTGGAGCTGCCTCATAGCTCTACTTTTTATTTTTAATTGACAGACAATTGTATATATTTATGGGGTACAATATGTTCTGATACATGTTTTACATTGTGGAATGATTAAATCAAACTATTGAACAAGTCCATCACTTCACGTAGTTATTTGTGTGTGTGGTGAAAACAACTGAAATCTACAACTTTGGAATACACAATGCATTTATTATGGTAGCTGTTTGCACAATAGATCACTAGAGCTTACTCCTGCTAACTGAAATTTTGTACCCATTGGTGAAGCTCTCCCCTTTGTTCATCCTCCTCCTTTCCCATCCTCTGGTAATCATCACTCTACTCTTCTACTTCTGAGTTTGGCTTTTTTTAGATTCTACATGTAAGTGAAATGATTCGATATTTGTTTCTGTGTCTGGCTTATTTCACATAGTGATGGACACCTACGTTGCCTCCCTGTCTGGGCTATTGTGAACAGTGCTTTAATGGGAGTGCAGCTGTCTCTCCAGCACACTGATTTCGATTCTTCTGGATATACAGCCAGAAGTGGGATTGCTGGATCATATGGCAGTTCTCTTTTTAGTCTTTTTAGAAGCCTCCATGTTGTCTTCTAGAATGGCTGTAATAATTTGCCTTCGCAACAGCAGTGCAAAGGGACGTCCTTTTCTCCATACCATTCTCACAGGTGTGATGAATTCTGATAGTTTTCCAGTTGTTTCTCCTAGGTTTTCTTGGCAGCAATCACGTGAGCTTCAAGGTACTAAAAAAATACTGAACACGAGATAAATGACTGTGGAACCCACGAGTGCCTGCAGGAAGAAATGATGTTCAAGAACCACTTTATCTCCATTTCTATACCTCCAGCTTTGCTCCTTTTGCTCAAGATTTGACTATGCCTTGACTCCTGTCCTGATCTTCTGGACCTGTGCCTCACCCCATCCACTCACTCACTGGACAGGGCCTGGCATGTATTGGGTCCTGGGGTTCAGTGGGGAATGGGTCACACAAGGCTCCTGCCTCCTGAGTCAGCATTCTAGGTGTAGGAGGGCTTGCCACGCTCTGTGGTTCTAGGGGCAGCTGTAGATGAACTGCAAGATGTTTGCTTGCGGATGACGCGACCTTGACAAGTCACCTAGCCTATCTGCACTTCAGCTCTACTGAAAAGTGATGGGGATAGAAAAGCCATTCTACCTACATCAGGGAGTTGCAGAAGAAAGCTTTGACAATTGGAAGTACCTCCAAATATGAGATCAGTGCTTTGTTTCTGGGAAAATGCCACACGAGACAATAATCAAGTGAACAAGAAAAACAGCAGATAGTGGGGAGAGCCGGGCAAGGCTTATGGTTGGGCAACACAAGAGCAACAAGGAGGGCCCCTTCCCCAGGCGGAGGGCGGTGGTCAGAGGAGGCCTGTGAGGACATGGCATTGAAGCAGACGTCTGTTCTACCTACATCAAGGAGCTGCAGAGGAGATGAAGAAGAAAGCTTTGAAAACTGGGAGTACCTCAAAATATGAGATCAGTACTGTGTTTCCGGAAAAATGTTACGTTTAAGGCACATATTTGTAGACTGACACTGTTCACACTTCCTCAGTTGACGGCCAGAGTCCCCCCGTATTTGTGATACGCTTCTCTACTGAGACTGCTCTTTCCCTAACACTGCCCTCGGCTCGACTGAAAAGCGATAGGGATGGAACAGCTGTTCTACCTACATCAGGGAGTTGCAGAAGAAAGCTTTGACAATTGGAAGTACCTCCAAATATGAGATCAGTGCTTTGTTTCTGGAAAAATGCCACACCAGACAATAATCAAGTGAACAAGAAAAACAGCAGATAGTGAGAAGAGTGAGCAATGCAGGTATCGGGGGGAAGCATGTCAGACAGAAACGACGACGCAGAAAAAGTTCCTGAATCGGAGCAGAACTTGGTATACGTAGAGAACACACTGGACAAAAGGGGGAGTGGGAACAAGAGATGTGACATTTGTCGGGTCCTATGACTTCCCACTCAGGAACATGGCACGTCTCTTTCATTCAGGTTTTTCGTGATGACTGCCAGCAAAGTTTGGCTTTTTTTTTTTTTTTTTTGAGCTGGAGTCTCGCTCGGTGGCCAGGCTGGAATACAGTGGTGTGATCTCGGCTCACTGCAACCTCTGCCTTCCAGGTCCCAGTGATTCTCCTCCCTCAGTCTCCTGAGGGATTACAAGCGCGCACCACCATGCCCAGCTAACTTTTTGTATTTGTAGTAGAGACGGGGTTTCACCATGTTGGCCAGGCTGGCCTCGAACTCCTGACCTCAAGTAATCTGCCCGCCTCGGCCTCCCAAAGTGCTGGGATTACAGGCATGAGCCACTGCGCCCGGCCAGCATTTTCTCTATTTAGGAATTGCACCTGTGTCGGTTTCCTAGGGCTGCCATAACAAATATCTACACACTGGATGGCTCACAACAACAGAAATTTATTTTGTCACTATTTAGGGGGCTGGAAGTCTGAAATCAAGGTGCCAGCAGGGCCGTATGCTCTGGAAACTCCAGGGAAGGATTCTTCCTTGTCTCTTCCAGCTTTTGCTGGCCCTGGCCAACCTTGGCATTCCTTGGCTTACGGCTGCATCATTCTAACTTCTGCCTTCACCTCCACAGTGTGTTGGCCCTGTGTCTGCCGACCCCCCTCTCCTTACAGGGATTTAGGCCACCCTAGTCCAATATGACCTCATCTTTTTTTTTTTTTTTTTGAGACGCAGTCTCGCTCTGTCGCCCAGGCTGGAGTGCAGTGACCGGATCTCAGCTCACTGCAAGCTCCGACTCCCGGGTTCACGCCATTCTCCTCCCTCAGCCTCCTGAGTAGCTGGGACTACAGGCGCCCGCCACCACGCCCAGCTAATATTTTGTATTTTTTAGTAGAGACGGGGTTTCACCGTGTTAGCCAGGATGGTCTTGATCTCCTGACCTCGTGATCCGCCCATCTCGGCCTCCCAAAATGCTGGGATTACAGACTTCAGCCACCGCGCCCGGCCATATGACCTCATCTTAACTAATTACATCTGCAAAGACCTTATTTCCAAAAAAGGTCACATCTGTACATTTCAGGTTGGCATGAATTTTTAGAGGGCACTACTCAATCCAGCATAGCATGTTTCTAGATGGGTTTCTCCCTAATCAGTGGCAGTGAAAGACCACGTAGCAGAGTGATGAGAAAAAAGCTCTGGATTGGGCCAAGTGCAGTGGCTCATGCCTGTAATCCCAGCCTTCTGGGAGGCCAAGGCAGGAGGATCACTTGAGTCCAGTTCAAGACCAGCCTGGGCAACACAGTGAGATCCTGCTTCTAAAAAAAAAAAACCTGGAATCAGGTTTTCTGTCTCTACCACTTACTGACCAGGGTTTTCACCTCTCCAAGCCTAATAAGCACCTTCATCTGGGAATAACAGCAGCTACCTCATGGAATTGTTATGGGGATTAAATGAATTAACAAATGCTGAGTGCTTAAACTGTGCAGGGCACACTATAAGCATTTAATAAATGTTTTTGTTCTTCGATATTTGTTGCCATTTTGTTGTCTGGGTTTTTTCCTTAAGAGACAAGGTCTTGCTCTGTCACCCAGGCTGGAGTGCAGTGACGCCATCACAGCTCTTTGCAGTCTCGAACTCCTGGGCTCAAGTGATCCTCCTGCCTCAGCCTCCTGAGTAGCTGAGACTATAGGCATGTGCAGCAAAATAGCAACAATTTGTTGCTGTTTTGAATGCCATCTCCATTATATTCTCTAATTGGTTACTGCTGGTAAATTGGATAACTCAATTTTTGTGTATTAATCTTGTAACTATAATCTTACTGAATTCTTATAATTTTCCAATTGTTTCTCCTAGATTTTCTTGGTAGAAATCACATTAGCTTCAAGGTACTAAAAAAAAAAAAATACTGAACACAAGATAAATGACAATGACTATATAACCCATGAGTGTCTGCAGGACGAAATCATGTTCAAGAACCGCTTTGTCTATATTTTTATTAGGAAAGACAGGTTCAAAGATTCCACCTCATGTCCATGCTAGGATGAAGATGTGTTTATGACGAAAATGTGTCTGTTTTCATTGATCCAGCCCAAACACAGCTTTTGAGAGCAGGGGCCCGGGTTTTTCATCTTGACACAGTCCCATCATGTATGTTGCATGGTAGATTATGGGTACTCAGGATTTGGACTAACCTCAGGAACACATTATCTGTTACAACTTACCGATGGTTCATCCCAGAAGTGTGACAAGAACTGGTCTTTCTTTTCCTATGTGTAACCTCTGAAGTGCATGTGGCCCTTCTCTCCAGCTTGTGGCCGTCCAGGTGGGAACCGTGCTGCCTGTCACACCCACTCCTTGAGCACCAGAACCGTACCTGGCATGGTGCAGTCTAACTAAATTCTACCGTAGTTTCCCATCAGTCTTCAAATCTGTGTTCCTCAGCAATGCCTGTGAGGCCTGGGCTGATCAGCTCTTCTCCAGCCACATCCCCGTCTCCAATCATCTTTCCTTCTTCCCATCTCTTCCACGGAGATGTCCACTCAAAAGATCATGTTCACCAAGCTGCCACCTCCTAGTTACTATCATAACCACTCAATTTCCCTCCTGACACTTACCACAATCCTTTTTACACGCTAACTTGTTTGACCAGCTGCTCCACTAGAACATCCCCAAAGAAAGCCAAGACCTCATCTATTTCTGCCACATCCATCCCCAACATGAATTAGACAGTGTCCAGCTCAATATTTGTTGAAGGAATTACATCAGTATAAAACAAGTACACGTTTTCTAGATAATATTCTAGAACAGGAATTTTGTTTTGAGGTTTGCTTACACATAAGGGGCCGCAGCTCAGCACAAGATGCTGCATAAACTAGGGAAGGAGCTACCCAGCATTCGGGGGTCTGGGTGTCTCACTCTCGGTTTTTCCACATCCTGTATTTGTTGTTTTTCAAAGATTGCAGGGGTGACTAAACCTCTCATTAGTCTCGAGGTTGCTCCTGCAAAACCCAGCATAACCATAATGGGATATTAGGGGAAAGGCTCTGGAACTCACACATTTTGGCCGGGCGCGGTGGCTCAAGCCTGTAATCCCAGCACTTTGGGAGGCCGAGACGGGCGGATCACGAGGTCAGGAGTTCGAGACCATCCTGGCTAACACGGTGAAACCCCGTCTCTACTAAAAAATACAAAAAACTAGCCGGGCGAGGTGGCGGGCGCCTGTAGTCCCGGCTACTCGGGAGGCTGAGGCAGGAGAATGGCGTAAAAACCCGGGAGGCGGAGCTTGCAGTGAGCTGAGATCCGGCCACTGCACTCCAGCCTGGGCGATACAGCGAGACTCCGTCTCAAAAAAAAAAAAAAAAAAAAAAAGATGAAGTGACTCAGGATGGATCACAGCCATGAGACCCGCCAGACCACACACCCACTGCATTGCACCAAGGCCTGGTCCTGGGGGATCCTGCCCCTGCAGAGTCATCATTACCACCACTGCCGCCACCCAATGCTGGTGTCTGTACGGGAGGAGGTGCAAAATCCTTATCTTCCAGGACTGGCTTCCTGAGCTTTGGTTGGTGGGTTTAAGGAAGCATTGCTGGAGCTCACAGAAATGACACAGCATCCTCTTCAGGACAGAGGCACTTGGCAGTGGATACACACACCCACCTCCATTGTTTCGAGATTTCTAGGATCCACCAATGTGGACAAGAACTCACAAAACAGGTCCAGGAACGGCCAACTAGAGGCCACGCTGGACATTCAGCTGTACTGGGGAGAGCTGGGGAAGGAGGGACAGCAGCGGAAAACTGGGTACCCAGGTCCTGTAAGACCTGCTGCTTCTACCCATGGCCACCCTTCTTTAGGAGAGGGCCTGCAGAACACAACCAACTTCCCCTCGTCCTGGGTTTTCTGTCACCGGTAGGCTTGCACTTGGCTTTTACTAAGTCCAGTCTTGCTACATTTAGAGGAGCGTCCAACAATTGTGACTGAATGGCTGAGAAGAGCGTGTCCAGAAACAGACTAAGACAGGTGATGAAAACAAGAGTCTCCCTCACAGCCAAGGTCACTGAGAGGTCCAGAGAGGTCAAGTAATTTGTCCAAGGTCACAGAGCAAGTTAATCTTTTAGACTGAGACTAAAACCCAAGGTTCCATGACAATACAAATCAATACCAATGTTAACATCTTATGCATAAATTCTTACTACATTTAATACTTCTATCCCAAACTACATTTTGTAATGCCATTCTTTTATCCCTTATTTGAAATAACTTATTTATATAAACAAAAATTCTTAAAAGGAAAGCCCCTCAGTGAAACCAAGTCCCTTAAAGGACACAGGGAAGTTTATTGAGACCTGTAGAATCTGAACATCATTAAGTCAGACATCACGTTTGAGTTCACTTCTCACTGTAACAGGTTCTGCAGAACTCTTTTCACAAAAACCTACGAAGGACAGATATAGCTGCCAGGACAAGTCCTCACCCGGGTGCTGTGCCCAGCTCAGACCTGCCGCAGTGCACACAGACAGCAGCTGCCAGATTAAGCAGCTCATTTTGAGGTTGATCACTGATGAGGAGAGCGACAGACAGGACCTTTAGCCCCTTCACATATGCAAACTTAGTAAGAAAATCTAACAGGAAAACAGGCAGGGAGCCCGACGACTTGGAGGTATAAACCCCAGCCCCACCACTGTGACTGTAAGTACTCCTGGGCATCTCCCTAGCCCTGTTTGGGTGCAACAGCTCTAACAGGGCGCTGCATTCAATAACAGCAAGTCAGCACCTTAACCAAGCTGTTTGCAGGCCTTGCCTTGAAATCCATGCAGCTTAAGACGTAACACCCTGGGAGGGTGAGGCAGGAAGAGCACTTGAAGCCAGGAATTTAAGACCGGCATGGGCAACAAAGCAAGACTCCCTTTGTATAGAAAATTTAAAAATAAATTAGCCTGGCTAGGTGTGGTGGCTCACACCTGTAATCCCAGCACTTCGGGAGGCAGAGGTGGCAGGATCACTTGTGGTCAGGAGTTCGAGGCCAGTCTGGCAAACACGGTGAAACCCCATCTCTACGAAAAATACAAAAATTAGCTGGGTTTGGTGGTGTTTGCCTGCAGTCCCAGATACTTGGGAGGCTGAGAGAGGGACAATCAGTTGAACCTGGGAGGCGGAGGTTGCAGTGAGCTGAGATCATGCCACTGCACTCCAGCCTGGGTGACAGTGCGAGACTCCATTTCAAAAAATAAAAAATAAAAAGTAAATTAGGTGGGCATGGTGGCACACACCCTTCATCCCAGGGAGGCTGAGACTAGGGAGGCCGAGGCAGGAGGATCACTTGAGCCTAGGAGTTTCAGGCTACAGTGAGCTATGATTGTGCCACTGCACACCAGGCAGGGTGACAAAGTGAGACTCTGTTTCAAAAAAAAAAGATATATAAACTGAAGTATCCTTTTCCCGTATCAGTGCGAGAGCATGTTTCTTGTTTCCTTCTCCTTTTCAACAAGGGTAGGACCTCATTATGGCTGACTTTTCAGAAGATAATGTCTTTAAGACCCACCCAAGACACTGACTCCAATGACATCAAGGGAGATAAAGTGATTTCAGACAAAATGGGGTATCAATATGAAGGCGACATGTTCTATTAGGTCTCTATTGTGCCACTTCTCAATTGCTGGAGTAGCTCTCATACCTGTGTGAGTCGCTCAAGAACACAGGGCCAATACCACTTTCTACCACTGCTCTTGCAAAGAACTGGTTCACTGAGCATCCATAAAACCTACTGAATTTTATCTCAACATACCAACAAAAAACACAGCAGGAAGGCAGGCACTACTTTGTTCTATGTATGTATTTATTTAACATTTATTAGATACCTACAATAACCAGGAATCGTGTTTTATTTTTTAAAAACTTCAAATCCCCGCCAGGCGCGGTAGCTCACGCCTGTAATCCCAGCACTTTGGGAGGCTGAGGCGGAGGGATCACTTGAGGTCAGGAGTTCGAGATCAGCCTGGCCAACATGGTGAAACCCTGTCTCTACTAAAACTACAAAAATCATCTGGGCATGGTGTGCTCGCCTGTAATCCCAGCTGCTCGGAAGGCTGAGGCAGGAGAAATGTTTGAACCCGGGAGGTGGGGGTTGCAGTGAGCCCAGATCATGCCACTGCACACCAGCCTGGGTGACAAGAGCGAGGCTCCATCTCAAAAAAAAAAAAAAAAAAAAAAAACAAAAACAAATCTGTAAGATATGGCCCCAGGTGAGAAGTTACCAAAAGCAGCAGGAAAAATTTAAATCATTCACTCCCCAAATTCTGCTTTGCAGCTTAGCTTAAAGGAAACCCCAGAATGGAGATAGCTCTGCCCAAGCCCGAGAGAAGGCAGGCAGGAGAGCCAGACCAGAAAAGGAGGCAGGTATGGGTGCCCCCACCTCTGGGCTCACCTCGTGCATGAGGGCACATCCGGTTTCGGCAGGATTTCTCATCTGCCCTCCAATTTGGTTTTAAACTCCTGACTTCTTCTTTCCCTTTTTCTAGTTAAAAAAAAAAAAAAAAAAAAAGAATGAAAATGTAAAACAAATAAAAAAGATTCATCGGGATATATATTTATTGTCCCAATGACTTTATTTGTTGTTTAAATCAAATCTAAAATTAAAGTAACAAACTGTGTCGTTTCCTTCATCCTTCATTAATGATAAAAACTTTCCATTCAAAAACTACACTAAGACAATGTGTTCCTCAACAGTAATCCAGCTTTAATTGTAGAGCATTAATTCGCCTTACAAACAAATTACAGTCAACTATGATTTATCAATAAGTACTGTACTGGTTGTGTGTTTTCTTTTGGCAAACTTTGAACAAATCAGAGAAGAAAACATAACTATTCATCATCATGTAGAAAAAGAAAAGAAAATGAACCTCAAGTATCTACTGTGTGTCAAGTGATTCATCCTGCCAGTAAAACTAAAATCTACACTTACAGCAGTTTTAAACATCCTTAGTGCAAGAAACATAACCAATTAATACAGATCAATACTAATTAATGAATACGGAAAATTCTCCTATACAGAGGTAGAGTCGAGGGCACAGGCTAAAACAGTATTCAGTAGTCTAAACAAGACTGAGTCCGGTTTTATGGAATCCACTTTAAATTTTAGGTATCAGACTGTATGTACATATATACAATAAATAGACTATACAATTTTTTAAAGTAGTTTAATAAACTCCACAAAATAATAGCAGATGCATTGAAATATTTACATAATTCAATTTTCAAATCTCTCATTCAAATAAAAGGGATAAAAATAAAATTCTGCTATTAAGGCAGCAGAACCTCTTTCCTGAAATGGATTGGTAAAATAAGATACTTCACTGGAGAGGAACTAATTTATGTTTAAGAGGTATTCATATTCAGCTAAGAAAATACATCCCTTTTTCAGCTATATAGATTAGGGAATATAAAATGCTATTTTCTACATTTTTAGACCTGCATTTAAAGTTCTAAATTCAACTCTGACTTGAAGAGAGAAGCTGATTTTGGTACCCATACAGAGTACATCATCACAATTACAATGGAAAGATAATTAATGTTTTATATTCTGTTTATTTGCTTTTGAAAGTTTGGGCCAGAAAGGCTGTGATAATAATTCTGGCCCAAACAGGTATGCTTATACCTGACACAAATTTCACTAAAACCTAACACTTTTGGCTTGGAGTTCTTGGGATTCTGACTTTCTGAGTCCCTTCCATTTCCAAAGCATGTTTCAATGAGAGCAGGCAATGTTTGGGGATCAGGTACATGATTCAATACTAATTAAAATGCCAACGTTTTCCAAGCTCACATGGGAAGAAGGTGAAACACAGACCTGCTGCTGCCACTGGCCTCCCAGAGACTTGAAAAAGGAAACAACTCAGAAACCTGTCACTGTGACCTAAGAAAATATGCAAAAACCCAAAGCATTACATATGCAAGTGACTCAAATTCTTAGATTTCATATCAAATTCACTATTTGATATTCTATCATTAACTCTTTTATTTTACTTGGTATAAAAGATTCTTATTGAGCCGATAAGGAAATCAGGGATCGTCAGAAAATGAAAAAGTATGGTCATAATTAATGAAGCATAAACCTTCACAGTTTGAATTTTGTAGAACTTCTCTAAGCACCCACAATGAAATTGCAAGTTGAGTTTTTTAAAATTCAGTCATTCTGTGAAAAATACCTCAGTAAATAGTAACATTTTTCCCTTCAATGATCTTCCCACTGGAATACCCAACCCACCCTTGTTTTTTTTTCTTTTTATTTTAGATTTTTAAAAAATTTTATACAAATAGACTAACTTTGATTTAAAGTGAACATATAAAAATTGAGAAGAATATTGCTTGCAACAATGGACTTGGAAGGAGAGGAATGGATTAGGCAGGGGTACAAAGAAATGGCTCCTACTCGGTAGCTTCGGGTGCATGCCCAGCACTCTGCAGAACTCTCACGGGGACACCCTCTGCTGCACAGTGTCCTTCAGCCCACGAAGTCTGACTGATTTTGTAACAACAACTTCAGGTCAGGAAAAAAACAAATGCAAGAAAATCGGAAGGCACAAGCACCCATGTGATCTAGAATGCTCTTGGGGTGAGGAATAAGGAGGGAAAGGGATACTTTTGGTTCAGCACTACAGTCAATTTCACCATTGTTGAAGAAAAACGGTATAAAATAAGGGTGTACAGAAATGGAACGAGCACAGCCCACTGGTGAGGAAGAAAGCTCAGAAGACAGCGCGCAGAAATAGTGCGGAGAGAAATGACCAGTACTATTTATTTGGAAGTCTGCGCCATGGTGGGTACAAACTACATCCCCTGCTCTGTGGGACCAAAATCAAAACAGGGCAAAAACAAACGAACAAAAATCCCCCCCATCCCAAAAAAGCAGCAGAAGGAATGCAAGAAGTCTTACAGGACACACTGGTCCAGCCCTGGGTGCAGCCAGCTCTGCATCCACCGCTGCGCTCACCAACTTCAGCTACCGCCCCCACGGGGACTCCAGAGGGCCGGGCCGCTTAACCATTTTCCCTGCCTCTCCACGACTTCCCTTTCCCTTTATTTCCTCCTGCAGGATTCGAGTCTGCTTCCTCCACAAAGCAAGTGCTGTTGCTGACAGTGGTGAGAGCGAGCTGGGACCTCCAGGGCACTGACGCTTCCTCCAAGCCTTGCTGCATGGGCGCTCATCCAGGCAGCCTGACGGAACTATGCGTTAAAAAAGAAAAGGAAAGAAAAAACAAAAACAAACCCACCCCAAGTCTGTCTTTTCTCAAACTAAAGGAGAAACTAAGGGATGGTGTGGCCTCCGGCGGGCCTCCGCAGTTAGGAAATGATGGCCGGGGACCACCGGGGCAGAGTCAGGTTGTCTGCACTGGCTGAGCGCTTCCTCGCAGATCTTCTCAGGTCCTTGTACTTGTCCTCGCAGAGGCGAGAGATGGCCTGAGGGGCAAGAGAGACAGTGTGGGTCAGGGCGGGCCATATCTGTGCCCATTTCTTACTCGTCCTGGGCGCCGAGGGCGCTGCATGATGGACAGGCAGAGCCCCTGCCCCTCTGGAGCTCCAGCCCGCAGCCCAGCTCTCTGCTGGCCGCAGGGAGATATGAAGGGAGTGTAGACTCAGCTCGTTTCCCAAGAGCTCACGGTCTGAGAGAAGACTCTCAGGATGTGAAATAACAGGATAGTGTCACCTTGCAATTGGCCCAACCAGGGTCAATGCTGGCTCCCCACCCTAGGGGTGTGGGACGGCCCTGCCCCCACGGGTGCTGTTTTGAATCCTTAGCGTCCTCATCTGCAAGCGGGGCAAGAACAGCACCATCCTGGCAGGGCTGGCGTCAAGCACAGGCTTGCAGCTGAGCCTCACAGGGAGGAGAGCTTGGCCACCGTCGGCAAGGAGAGCTGCAGCCAGACCACCAGCTAGGGACTCCACAGAAAAGGATGGAGGACTTAAGTCACCTCTAGAGGGTTGCTGAAAGAGGGACCTAGGAGGATCACAAAAACATTAAGATGTGCAGATAATTAACACTTTGGTGATGAGGACAGGGGCCGTGCTACCCTGGGAACAACTCTCCCAGGGCTGCCACTGGGTGTGGCTAGAACCGGCTGATGACAAAAGCTGAGCCCACTGTCCCAGGAGGGGATGGTCTGCGTCGTGGGAAGGCTTTGATTATTTGGAGAAGAGAAAGAGCAGCCTTATCAGGACAGACTGGCCTTCTCTTCTGGCCCGGTGAAACCCTAGGGCCCGTGGCACAGCAGCCCCAGAAGCAGGTGAGCTCTCCCTTCTCCGTACTCGCACAAACTTAACAGAGGGAACGGCAGGTACCAACTCCACCAACCTGGGCCTGTGCTCTCAGGGTGGCTGACCCAGAGCCCCATATATTCTTCAGCAGAGAACACAGACTCGCTTCCCTGCAGAGCTGTGTAGCTGCCAGGAGCTCCGGCTTGTCTCATCAGCACTGAAGCAGCCACTGGAGTCATGGCTGGTGATGAGGGGGACCAGGGACCGCAGCACAGGCACAGAGGGGGCTCACGCTCTCAGGGAAAGCCAGATTCTACCTCACATCTGTGCTTGCGAAGGCTTCATAACATTTGCCTTGCAGGAAATCCTGCAGAGGGAGGGTTTTCTATTTTTCCTCGAATAGATGATAACTGGGAGACTGGGTGGGCTTTCCATTCCAAAGGCCGGCACACAATCACAGGGGCATGGTTGAGTTCTGAAACGCTCACTGGATTTTTATTTCTAACCAGTGCTATGCATCCAGTCTTTTCTATGGTTTACTTCTTGGAATTAACATATTACTTTTTAAATTTTTATTTAACGTTTTCCTTTCTTAAGCATGTAATCCGTAACAGCTTTCTTCTCCCAGCTCTAGACCACCGTGTGGCCAGGCCATCACAATGTCACACCAACTCTGCACTGAGTGACAACATCCCACCTGGGATGGGCAGTGGCATGGGCAGCACGAAGACCTCTGGGTCTCACAAGCTGGGGACACGACTGTGCCATCCACTACTTGGAAAGGCTCTGTGGGATGAGACCAAGGCAGGACTGGGGACAAAGGTGCAGAGGGGAAAAGCTGGGGCACACCCTCTCTGGAGGAGGGGTCTCTCCCCAGGGATCCTGCTTCATTACCACCCCATCCCTTTTCCTCCTGCCAAAAGGTCAAGTGGGAAGAGCCTGGTGAGCATATGAGGTGGTGGCACATACAAATATGCTGTGATGAGAACCAAAGTTACACAGCTTAACGATGGCCCAAAACCCAGACCAAGACGTGGTGCTGCCCTCAGCTCTAACTGGGCTATGGAAAAAATATTTTGGAAAAAAAAATCAAAAGCAGAATCAAACCTTTTTGGATTCCCAATTGTTAATATCATCTGGCAGCTTTTTCCTATAAAAGTGCATGCTGAGAAATACCTTTTTGAGGGGCTTATATAGTGGGAAATGCTTTTTGGGGGGACTTATAATTTTTTAAACCTATCTGCAAAGATAAGGGTTTTAAAAAATATTTTATTTTAAAATAGAATTGTGGTGGCTCATGCCTGTAATACCAGCACTTTGGGAGGTCAAGGTGGGTAGATCACAAGGTCAGGAGTTCTAGACCAGCCTGGCCAAGATAATGAAATCCTGTACATCTCTACTAAAAATACAAAAAAAATTAGCTGGGCACAGTGGCGCACATCTGTAGTCCCAGCTACTAGGGGAGGCTGAGGCAGGAGAATCACTTGAACCCAGGAGGTGGAGGTTGTGATGAGCTGAGATTGTGCCACTGCACTCCAGCCTGGGCAACACAGCAAGACTCCATCTCAAAAAAAAAATGCTTATTAAGTGATATTAAACTGGTTATTAAAAATATGAAGCGGTTGGCCAGGTGCAGTGGCTCACATCTGTAATCCCAGCACTTGGGGAGGCCAAGGCGGGTGGATCACCTGAGGTCGGGAGTTTGAGACCAGCCTGGCCAACATCGTGAAACCCCGTCTCTACTAAAAATTTAAAAAATCAGCTGGGTGTGGTGGTAGGTACCTGTAATCCCAGCTACTTGGGAGGCTGAAGCAGGAAAACTGCTTGAACCCAGGAGGCAGAGACTGCAGTGGGCCAAGATCGCGCCACTGTACTCCAGCCTGGGTGACAGAGAGAGACTCTGTCTCAAAGAAAAAAGAAGGACAAATTATAATGAACTGCCCAGCTATATATCCTAGTAGCTCATCTTTATTTTACATCATGTAGTGGGGAAAATGATCAGTGTGACCACATACATCCCTGGTCCTCAGATGATGCATCAGCAACACCGCACCACAAAATGCTGTTTTAAAGCATCTTACCTCAAGCTTGTGAGCCCTCTCCCTGCTCAGGGGCTCCAAGGGAAAGCTCAGGTTGTTCGCTTCTGCCAGAGAACGAAGATCAAAATAATACTTGGCATAGACACTGGAAGGAACATTGATGTTGAACTGCAGCAATTCAAGAAACTGTCGCTCTAGCTCGTTCCTGCAAAGCAAAGACAAAAATAGCCTGTGCTTAGCCACCACACCAGGCCGCATGGCCTGCCAAGGCAAGTTGCTGGAGACCTGAGTCCAGAAAACTGCATCCACCAGGGAGACCAGTGATTTAATTAAATGTCTGTCTGGACACCAGAGTTGCAGTCTCACCACCATATTGGGATTAAAAGCCAAATCCACTTGATCTGGTGCCCAGGATGAGGACTGATTAATTGGGATCATCACCAGGAAGGGTTTCAGGGTGAATCACTTCACTGAGATCTAACACACACATAGCAGGCTCTGGCTGCAGGTCTCCGTAAGGACAGGCTGCTAACACAGGGTGGATGGAGCAGCCAAGAGCTGCCATGTAGAGTCCAGTGAGGGTCCTTCAGCAGGGCCCCAGAGGAAAACACTCGGCCTCTGCAGACCTAGAGGACCTTGGTTTCCTTGGTGGCCCCTCCTTGCCTCCAGGGAGAAAAGAGGGGAGGAACTGTGTATGCGCTTTCTTAGGCTAAAGGCAGGGATTATGGGGGGGAGTGTCCAGTCTCTGCCTCAGTCTCTTAGAAAGAGACCTCACAAGCTGGGAAGAATGGAAGCAGTAGTTCCCACACTTGAGCGTGCACTCCATCGTCTGGTGAGCTTGTTAGAACAAACATGGGGCTTCACTCTCACACTGTGGGGATCAGTAGGTCTGGGGTGGGGCCTGGGAATGTGCATTTCTAAGGAGTTCCCTGGTGATGGTGAGGCTGAGGCTCTTGCCTCGGGGCCACACTCTGAGAACCACTCAACTAAAAAGGTAAGTCAGGAGAGGAGGTGCTGAGACCCACCCTGCCAGCCCATCTACATGCTGATGGGTTGCTGGGAGAAATTTAAAAACTTCTACTTTAAGAACTTCTTGTGTCAGCTATCTTTCAAATTAGGTTGATTTCTGGATAGTTCCTCTAGGTGGGGAACCTTCTCAGTGAGGGAACTATCTGTGGAGCACCAGTCCTGGGTCAGGCACCCAGATTCAGCACGTTCTCCCCAGGAAGCCCCCAGGGGTGCCCACCCACCGCGCACCCTCCAGGCACTTCCTGTCCTTGCCCATACTATGCAGCATGTGGCTGCTGAACTCAGCCTCTTGAACTGGTCTCCTCATAGCCAGAAACTGCAACATCTGCTTTTGCATGCCTGGCCCCCAGCACGTGACCTCTCAGAAGGCTTCCCACAGCATTGAGAGCTGAACTGAGGTGACAGAAGCAAGGAGCTCTGGCAGAGAGGAACCAGGGCTGAGGAGGGGGTATTTCAGGTGGTGTGGGTCCCCTTCAACCTGCTGCAGGTAGCCAGAACGCACAGTCACCATTCCTGTGAGCGAAGCCAGGGCCCTAGTGCAGGGCCTCCACCCTCCTGACCCCGATCCCAGCCTCAGCATTCTGAGTCATGTCCCGCCAACTCTGCTGAATGCTGCCGGTTCGGGTCTGAGCCCCACACACAGGCACCATCCTGTCCTGAGTGATGTCCCGAGACCCCTATGGCTGTTGCCGGTGAGTCATGGCACTCAGCTATAAAGCACTGAGGAGGGCTCCACACCAGCTCGAGTTGCTGTGACAAAGGACAGGAGCGGTAAGGAGGTGGGCAGGGAGGGTGGGGCTGAGCAAGGCCAGTGGCTCTGGGGAGACAGAAGCTGCTGGGCAAAGGAGCACTGGGAACCATGGGCAGGCAGCAAGGAAGGAGGCCTGAAGAGGGCCTGTTCCAGTCTCTTCATCAGATGAAGAGCGTCACTGCTTGTTTCCGCATAGCCTTGTGAAAAGACTTATAACAAGCTCCAAATGTATTTACTGTAGTAAGTTTTATAGTTTTTAAGAATTTAGGCTGGGCGTGGTCGCTCACGCCTGTAATCCCAGCACTTTGGGAGGCTGAGGTGGGCAGATCACCTGAGTTTAGGAGTTTGAGACCAGCCTGGCCAACAGGGTGAAACCTCAACTCTACTAAAAATACAATGAAAATTAGCCGGGCATGATGGCACCTGCCTATAATCCAAGCTACTCAGGAGGCTGAGGCAGGAGAATCCATTGAACCCGGGAGGTGGAGGTTGAAGTGAGCCAAGATTGCACCATTGCATTCCAGCCTGGATGACAAGAGTGAAACTCTGTCTCAAAAAAATAAATAAATAACAAAAAACAAAACAAAACAAATTAGCCAGGCATGGTGGTGGGCACCTCTAATTTCCCAGCTACTCGGGAAGGTGAGGCAGGAGAATTGCTTGAACCCAGGAGGCGGAGGTTGCAGTGAGCCGAGATTGCCCCACTGCACTCCAGCCTGGGCAACAGAGCAAAACTCCATCTCAAAAATAAATAAATAAATAATAATTTACTTTGATTTGGGATAATTTTTACTTAAAACAACTTTTATTTTAAGTGATCATCCTGCGAAATACTGGAATCCAGGTAAGATTTCAATAAAACAAAGGTGTCAGAGGTACTGCTAAGGCCAGAAGTGTCAAAATAAACGTCCAAGGAGCAAATCCCAGGTGAACCTGGGAGCTGCCATGGACACACCGCCGTCTGGTGGCCAACAGGCGTCACTGCAGAGCGTATTCTCCCAATGCTAAGAAGTCCTAGTATTCTAAGAGAACAGCCTGATAATCCTGCCCAAAATGATATACAGACACCATGCTTCTAGATGGAGGCAGATACTATGAGCAAAGTCAAGAGGAAGCTGCTTTTGAACAAGGCAGCATTTTCCCAGGATTCCCTGGAAAACAGAACAACCTTTCTCCAAGCTTGAGTTTCTGGTTAAGCTTTGGGGAAACAGATTTTAGAGCTGTTGTATTGAACAATGAATTTTTTTCTAAAGATTTTGAAAATAATTTTTTCTAAAGATTTCGAAAATAAAAATAATTTCCAAAACTTGAATTTCCAAACTACAGCAGCACATCTTTTACAGGGACACTGGCAGCTTGCTATGTGATAAACTATCAGAAAACTAATGTGATGCCAAGAATGGGCCTGATGGATTTACTATCCGCATTTAGATAACTATGAAGAAACAGTTTTGGTGTAAAACATTGTAAGAAATACATTCAAGTTGATCAACAAAAAGCACATTTCAGAAATATTCAAAATAGATCAACACTGTATAAAAACCCAATTTGGTACAATTCAGCAACTTGAAAACAGAACTCTAAAATGATGTAAAAAGCATCAAATATGCTGCCTATTTTTCTAGAAACTAGGGTCACTTCCCAGAAGAACAAGAAACAGAGTCTTGAGGAGGTATCTGCACAGCCACACTTAGAGCCTCCATTCCTACTAGCCCCATGTGGAAGCAACCCAAGTGTACATGGGACAAACAAAACGGGACACACACCCTCAGGGCAATACTACACAGCCCTGAAAAGAAAGGAAATTCAGACACACGCTACAACATGGAGGAACCTTGAGGACATTACGGCCAGTGAAATATGCCGGACACAGAAGGACACAGACTGTATGATCCTACTTATGTGAGGTCCCGAAAGTAGTCAAGTTCATAGAGACAAAAAGTAGGACAGTGATTACCAGGAGCTGGAGGAAGGAGGAAAGGCAAGTTAGTGTTTAACGGGGGAGAGTTTCACTTTGCGAAAATTAAGGGTTTTAGAGATGGATGGTGGTTAATGGTTGCACAACAATGTGAATGTACTTAACGCTACAGAAATATACACTTAAAAATGGCTACAATCGTAAATTTTGTGCTACATACATTTTACCACAATTTAAAAACAAAACCCCAGACACCAGGAATCTACAGAGGAACTGAAGTTCTTTCTCTGTGACCTCCTGTGCCATGCAATGCTTGGACAAGTCACTTGATTTCTCCTTATTTGGATTTGTCTACACATGAAAATGACACTTACAGGAACACTGCAAAACAAAAACAAGAAACAGACAAACCCTGAGGTGTAATTTTTTTTTTTTTTTTTTTTTTATACAGGCTTTTTGCCTACAGAACTCTGCACGGTGAAATTTCATCGTCCTTTCCCCATCCACAGCAGTTGCCACTTCTTGCTCTAAGCTGGCCTGTGATGCTGTGACCACTGATTATTGGTGAGAGTGGGAGAAACGCTGGCCCTTGGCCCCATCTTCCCACATGAGGTCTGCCTAGAGATAACATCTGACTGGTGCTGGTGACTATCCACATGGCCTAGTGCCCTGACTGTTCTGCCTGCAAATCTCAGTGACACTCATCGTAGTGTTCTGCAGCCTGCGCCCACAGACACACAGCTACACAGTCAGCTGCCTTCCAAGCCAGAACCCCTCTGTCCAAAGGTACATGGGGGGACTCCAAGTCAAGTTCTCACTGTTGGATAATTCTTGAGCAGGAGATTAGCCTATGGTCAAAAATACCAGGAAAGTCACTTCAGGAAGCTGGGACACAGGAGACCATGAAGAAGGGTACCAAAGGGTACCTAGAAGAACAAGCACTAACAAGAACCCCATTTGAAAAGCTTTCCGTCTGAAACCTGTGAGCCCTCTCCCTGCTCAGGAGCTCCAAGGGAAAGCTCGGGTTGTTTGCCTCCGCCAGGAAACTGAGACAGATTAACACACTGCTAAATGGCAAAAAGTTTAAAACAGCACGTACAATATGAGCCCAGTTTTGTAAAAATAAAATCTATGTAAACACTGGGAAGTTCTATATAATAAAAATGTTAGCAATATTCTGAGTGATGGGATTACAGAGAAGTATGGCAGGGCAGCCCTTGCTAGGACGGAGCCAACCCCAGGAGATCTGAGACTTCTCCTGCCCAAACGCCTTCCACCCTGCCTCAGGCCCAAGCCACTGACTCTTTTCCCACTTGGGAGGTAGAACAAGAGGATTCTAGCATCCTGGGGACTTTCATAGCGTGCCAAGAATGACAAGCTCCTGGCATGCACCTCCCCCATTCTGGGACACCCAAATGGGATTTGCGGAAGGAACCCATTGCTTATCCAAGGCATTGCAGGTAGGGAGTGCAGCTCGGATGGCTGTCCAGGCCCCTGTTCTACAGGCTGTGTCATCTCAGCTCTATTCCTGAAGCTATGCTGGGAAAACTGACCGGCAGTGCCTCTGCTCATCTTTATCTTGGCGCAGGGCCCCCAGCTTCCAGTGAGCCTCGTGCTGCCTCCTCTTCCCATAAAGGGCTACCGAGGAGTCATGATCTTCCCTCAGCCATTCAGCCAAGTGATGCCCAATTCCACCAATTCCTGGGAGCTCACATGGTTTTACTGGGAAAGACTGAATGAAGCATTCATTTCTAAAAATTCTCATAGTGAATCTATTTACTGTGTAGGTGCCACAAAATAACTTGGAGCCTCTAGCTCCACCAGCATCTATGTCCACAGATATTCCCAGCAGCTCCTAGAATACGGATTTAATTCCTTCTTTTAATAAAGTTTACAGGGTGTATTAGTTTGCAAGAGCTGCTGTAACGAAAATGCTAGGAGGCTTAAACAACAGGAATTTTTTTCCCACAGTTCGTGGCTGTAAGTCCAAGCTGTTGGCAGACTGGTATCTCCTGAGGCCACTCTCCATAGCTTGCTGGTGGCCATCTGAGTCTCACATGCTCATCCCTCTGTCTGTTGCCTGTGTCCTGATCTCTTCTTCTTATAGGACACCTGTCATACTAGGTTAGGACCCACCCAAATGAACCAATGTTAATTTAATTAGGTTTTTAAAGACCTTATCTCCAGACATGGTTACATCTTAAACTAGGGGTTGGGAGGGCTTTGCATGAGAATTTGAGGGGGCCAAAGTTCAGCCCCGCAACACTGCCATCATGCCCTTCAGAATTCATGTCCACCTTATGTGCAGAACACACTCACCTCATCCTAACAGCCCCAAAGTCCTAATCATTCCCGCTCCATCTCTAAGTCCCAAATCCTATCCAAATATCATTCGAATCAGGTATGGATGAAGCTTGAGGTATGATTCATCCTAAGGCAAAATTCCTCTCCAGCTGTGACCCAGTGACCTGCTTCCAAAATACAACGGCGGCACAGGCACACAACAGACATAGGACAGGCATCCCCTTTACTTCCAAAAGAAAGAAAAAAACTCAGAAAGAAAGCGGTCACGGTGTCCAGCAAGCCTGAAATCTAGCAGGGCAAGCTCCAGGGATCGAAGACTTGAGAGCAGTTCTCTCTGCTGATGTGCCATCACCGGCCCCCAGGAAGCCAGCCCTGCCTTGGCCTAACCCCCTGGAGCCAAGGAGAAAACAGCCTCACTCCAGGCTGTGCCTGCTGGGCCCACAGTGGCAGTGGCAGCCCTGCTGGCCTCGGTACCATCTCAGGATCTTTCATCCCTTTCCCTGGAGGATGTCACACGTCATGCCAGACAGTTCTGCTGGCCTGTGGAATGCCAGAGTACGACAGCCTTGCTTCACCTGTCCTGTCTCTGGGCCCTTGGGTGCAAGCCGGCAGTGCTTCTGCTGAGATGGTCGACTGGATCCATGCGTCACATCTGCAATCTCTTCAGCAAATGCTGTCCCACCACACCTTGTGTTGCCTCCAGAGCACACTTTCCCATTTTTTTTGCCATATGGATAAACTGAGATTAGAAGATTTGAGATTTCTAAATCTTCGGCTAGAAGATTTGGTTCCTTGTTACTGAATAATCCCTCCTTCTGTTTATCTCTCTCCTCTCACACTATACTACAAGCAGCAAGAGGAACCAGGCTGTGCCTTCCACACTGTGCATGGAAATTTCCTTGGCTAAAACATCCACATTCATTTCTTAAACATTCTACTTTCCACAAAACATTAGAACACTATTTGGTCAGGTCTTTGCCGCTTTCTAACAAGGATCACCTTTCCTCCAGCTCCCAGGAACATGCTCCTCACTTCTTTCTGAGACCTCACCATAAGCACCCTGGACATTCATATTGCCAACAACATTCTATTCATGATGACATGTGAATGCATCCAAAATGGTAGAGGCATTCTTTACAGCTGTCCTGTTTTCTGAGTCCTCACCAGAAGCACTTTTATTTCCCACATTTCTACCAACAATCCCTTCAAGGCAGTCTTTGGTTTTTCTAATATGCACCTCAAAACTCCTCCTGCCTCTATTCCTTACCGACTTTTAAAGCCACTTCCACATTTTTAGGTATTTTCTACAGCAGCACCTCACTTCCCAGTACCATAATCTGTATTAGTCAGCTAGGGCGGCAGACTAACACAGGTAACAAAGTCTTACAGACTGGGTAGCTTCAACAACAGAAATTTATTTTCTCACAATTCTATAGGCTACTAGTCCAAGATCAAGGTGTCAGTGGGGTTGGTTTCTTCCAAGACCTCTCTCCTTGGCTTGCAGATACTACCCTCTCTGTGTCCTCACATGGCCGTCCCTCTGTGTTGTCTGTGTCCTAATCTCTTCTTATGAGGACATCAGACATACTGGATTAGGGCCCACCCTAACGACCCCATTTTAATTTAATTTCCTCTTTAAAAAATATATCTCCAAATACAGTCACATTCTGAGGGTCTGGGGGTTAGGACTTTACACATCTATTTTAGAGGAGACAATTCAGCCCATATCATGAATAGCATCTGTTACAGGACTCAGTGGGACTCTGGACTTCAAGCTGGGATATGCATTCAATTTACGGTACAGAAAGTGTCTCTAAGCGTGCTTGAGAACACAGCATTAGGAAAGTGATTTCTAGATCTGTAACTTTCATTTCACTCTCCTAAAACTGACTTGCTGGAGAACAAATCTGTGTGCGCAGGTTATCCTTCTGGCTTCTTCTTTCCCAGTTGCTCTTCTCCTGCCCTGGGAGGGAAAGGCAGGCTGCTCACCCGCCCTTACTAAGGTTCACTGTCTCAGGGGGAAAATCGTCTAAGGAGCCCAGGAAAAAGACTATATCCCAACATGTGGTACTGGGAAAGTGAATGACTCTAATGACAGGCTACTTGGATGGTTTCCAATTTTTGCTTTCAACAAACTGAAGTGGGGGTTGGTAGGCTCATTTAAATAGCCTTTACTAATACTTCAGCATAAAATTCAAGAAGTGTTTTAAGACTTGAGTGACACTGCTATAATAAAACTCCTCAAAATTTCACCTACTCATCTGAACATATGCTCTGAACTCACACCAAAGAGGCAAAAGAAGGGAAAGTGGAATAAAACTGATACTCAGCCTGGTTTCAATAATCATCATACACAAAAATACAAACTAATGAAAGAAAAAACTACTGATCTCATTAAGAGATCTATTTCCCATAAGGTTTTACTTATATTTAAGAATTTATATTGACTTTTAAAAAAAATATAAAACAGAGTCTTGCTCTGTCGCTAAGCCTGGAGTGCAGTGGCACGATCTCAGCTCACTGCAACCTCCACTTCCCGGGCTCAAGCGATTCTCATGCCTCAGCCTCCTGAGTAGCTGGGACTACAGGTGAGCGTTACCAGTACCAGCTAATTTTTTGTATTTTTAGTAGAGACGGCATTTCACTATGTTGGCCAGGCTGGCTTGCACTCCTAACCCTAAGTGATCCACCCACCTCGGTCTCCCAAAGTGTTGGGATTACAGGTGTGAGCCACCACGCCCAGCCTTAGTATGTCTGTATTTTGATCAACTGTGTACTAATGACAACTCGGACCTGAAAGTGTTTTTAATAAATTAGAACATTATCATCCAGAAAACACTACTGCAATTTTGACTTAAATGTGTATTTTTGACATGGAGAATTTTGAGGAAGAGGCTAATGTGTGAGGAAACTAGAAAGAAAATAATGAGTTCAAGGAGAAAAAGGAACAATGTAAAATTTTCACCTCTAAGAAAATGGGTAATTGTGAGTTTCATATTACTCTGGTATATTCAGTCTCCAATGTATACTTTTAACTTTAAAATCCTACGATAAAAAATATATTGCAAATAACATCCTTTACAATGACTAAAACTTGGGATAAACATTTTCAAATATCAACTACAAAGGCCGACGCGGGCAGATCACCTGAAGTCAGGAGTTTGAGACCAGCCTGGCCAACATGGTGAAACCCGTCTGTACTAAAAATACCAAAAATTACTCAGGACTAATGGCAGGGGCCTGTAATCCCAGCTACTCAGGAGGCTGAGGAGAATCACTTGACCCGGGAAGCAGAGGTTGCAGTGAGCCGAGATCACACCATCGGACTCTGACCTGGGCAACAAGAGTGAAAGTCTGTCTTTAAAAAAAAAAAAAAAATGTAGTGGGTATACAAAATTTTTCAAACTTCTTCTAGGGATAAACAGGCCAAAATGTATAAAGACCTCCGCTATTGTGGTCACTGGCTGGCACCTCCAGAAAGAAAAGGAGACACAACTGTGCCAAGTACCTCTGCATAATCAGGAACTGCAAATGTGTGGTTCAGAGGATCCTTTCGGCTATCACCCCTATCAGAAGGAAGCTCCATGCTCCCTCCAATCTTCTGGCAGGGGGAAAACGTGTCTATCCCTCCCCAAATATCCATATATGTGATTGTTTGATCAGCTTTTCTACGGAGAACATATAGAGTCTTACAGTGTGTTAATTATATAACCAAAGAGTAAACAATATATTGTAGATGGACCACAGTGGCTCTCAAAACAAACAGTAGAATAAAATATGTAAGCATCTGAACACGCAAGGACTCAGTCTGGCTGGGTTACAACTTTGCCTACTCTGGGCCTTCAGTCCTCAGAGCTCTGCAAGGAAAACAGAGGAGCACAGGGTGCCCGAGCTGCATCTCCCCATGATCTGTTCTCCAGCCTGGCAGAGGGCAGTGGAAAAAGGTGGCACTCCAGAATTTCTTCAGGAGAACTATTTATGGTCAGACCTTTTAGAAACATCAGGTCTTCCTGAATGCCTCCTTCCTCTGCCCAGCTACAGGCATGCGGGGCACTGATCAAATGCTGCATGAGTCACTAACGTTCAGCCAGTGGCTCAGATGGTGATGGAGTAGCCTGGGCACCAACAGCTTTCAAAAAAGACAAAAAGCAGGCTAAAAAATGATCAATTTTCTTTGGACAAAATACAGAACAGAATTTTAACATCAATCCTACTATTCTACTAACCACAGTGATGATTCTTTCAAAATCTTAATGAGTAAAGCAGCAGTTTCATTCAGTAAACTATTACTATTTTGCAACTGAAAA
Organism: Chlorocebus sabaeus; assembly: GCF_047675955.1. NCBI lineage: Eukaryota > Metazoa > Chordata > Mammalia > Primates > Cercopithecidae > Chlorocebus > Chlorocebus sabaeus. The sequence goes on from NC_132912.1 coordinate 32,382,939, forward strand.
AAAAATCCAACCTTATTATAATGTGTAATTGTTTAAGCTATTGACTGCCTATCAAAAGAACAGATATTAAGGCTATCATTATCAAAACAATTCTTGATATTAATTTCAGCTGAATGAACATTGGCCAACTGTTTTAACTTCTCTGTGTAGAAAAAGAGTTGACTTACAAAAAATAGTGTTTTTTTTTTTAATTAAGTATTAGATAAATGAAACAACTATAGCTCCAATTGCTTAGAAGAGAAGAAACATAAATTTTGACTGACTTACTAGTCAAGTGACCTGGGCATTTTACTTAATTCTCAGTGCCATGTTTTCATCTGTAAAATGGAAACCATAGTACCGCCTCATGTATAAATGTGAGATGTGAATTAACACAGAAAAGTCATTTCTTTTGAGCGAGGAAGTGCTCAATATAGGACAGCTGCTACTGACTTGAATTTAAACCTTCAATGAATACAACCTAAGTACCTGGAATTCCAAATTACCTGTTACTTTACCGTCCTATCTTTTTATTTAAGGAGAGTAGGAAAAAGTAAAAATGAATGTTTCATGCCCTTAATCAAAACATCTTCGAAACTGGGGACCAGTACACATCATTTTCATTTGGCCACTGTATAATGGTCACTGGGATTGAGAAAGGTGAGCCTTTGCTCATCAGCTGGGGGTAAACCTCCCCACTTAGTTCTTTTGTTGGGGCATTACTGACCCTCTCTAGGCCTCAGTATCCAGATCTGTGACATGGACATCAGTACACATGTCACAGGGGTGCTGAGAGGATTCAACTGACATGTGCATGAACTGAGTAATGTGTACCTCCTGACAAACAGTTCATAAAATTCCTCAAAATTTTAAATCAACTAAGGGGATTTTTCATTGATCCTAAGTTTCCACGAAAATTCAGTTTGCTGGCATTTTAGTGAATTAAACCTGGTGGGTTAAGGATAAGAGTACAAAAAGCATCTCCTCCACACCTCTAATGTTCTTCACTGACCATTTTTCTCTGTTCTCTTTTGTTTTCATGCTTCTGTGGTATCTGTAATTTGTGTTTGTCTCTCACTTCCTTTTACAAATACAGCTAGGATACAAATCATAATATTTAAGACCGAGTCTAATTTCATCAGGTATTCTGGCTTTAAGTGGACACACGTAGTCATGGGGGGGGGCCCTCTGTGCTCTCACAGAACCTGGGCACCATCTAAACCAAGTCACTGGTCATGTACCATCTAACAGGAGGGGACAGCCAGGAAGTCATCACGTGACGTGCTGGTCAGTGTCAAATGATACCAAGGAGCTGAGGAAAGATAATCCCTAATAAAGAAAACAGGCCAGAATTTCTTATACCTTGCACACAAATGTCCAGCTCCTTTATGATATGAATGACAACTGTTTTAGTAGCTGCTTTCACCATGAAATATAGTCAAGAATTTTATTTTTCTTACTATATAGTTCTGATTTTTAAAAAAACTTCTTTATGTGTTTCTTACTTTATGTAATAGAGAACTGCAGACACAGGATGAAATTTTATAGGTCTGCAGCAGGAATAGACTCTGCAACAAATGCCCTAAGAACATAAACAAGCATACTTCAAAGGCCACCACAACAATGGGTGCCCAGGGAGTTGGTAACCGGAGGCAAGGAGGGCCCTAGGCTACTGCGGAATCCGGAACCGCATGCCCACAAGTCTGCAGCCCAGGGATGCCCCTGCAGTGGTAGCTGTCACAGGCACTGGGAAGGTCCTGCATCTGAGGATCACTGGGGGCAGGGATGTGGGTGTAGACTGGGACAGAGCTGGTAACCTCCTCCAGCTTAAAGACGTCTTGAGGAGGTTTGCCAAACAAAACGTATGAGAAAAGTTTTAGCAACAATAATGTCAGAAGTGACTATAAATCATAAGGAACTGTAAGTCAAGTAGTGCTAGCTGATTGTTTTCTACAATTTCTTCCTCCCCAAGGGCTCTGAACTCAGTTCCTGGATTCCCAGTCCATAGAGACCCCACTCCCCAAACAATAGTCTGCAGGTGTCCTACTAATAATCCTCACCTAAACTGAAGACTGGCCCATCTGAGAAACCCTGACACTGCCCAAAGAGTAAGGGGAGTGGACAGCTCTCAGTCTCCACGCCCCCCAAGGCCGATGCCCCTCCATGAGCTGTGTTCATGCTGCAAGTGGGAGCCCCGGGACACAAGGCTGACCTGAGGCAACTGAGCCTGCAAAACATGACAAAAAAGTGGATGTTTCTCTGTGAAACTAAACAAAAATATAAAATATTTTAGCTTTTGTGCTTTTTGGATTGGCTTATTGCCTACAAAGGACTGTATGGGGGCATTACCTCCCTGTGATCAGTCTGCAGTGAGATACGAAGCCCAAATATAAACATCACAGGCTGCTATCAGTGCTGGACCACACCTTTCTAATTAAAGGAGTGTTTGCCTACAATATAGTTTCCGTAAACCAGTTTCACAAAACCAGGAGGTGTCACCAGTACCTGTTCATGATCCACATAATGAGAAACGCAGGTTTTCATATGTAATATTCCATAGCCATGCCCCCGTGGTACCAGCTCACAACAGACATTCAGTCAAATGCATTCATTCTGCACTATACAGACCATTAAAAAAGGAGGCAGCTTTCTTTCCAAATGGTCTGGCAAAGACTCTGATGGCCACCTGCCCCCGTTCCCCTACTCACATGTCCTCCACCGTGATGTCTTTCAGGATTTGGCAGTAATCCACATTCCATACAGCCTGGTCATCCCACACCTTGGAGGCCAGCAGGATCGCCCCTAAAACAATCCGCTTCCAGTTGGCCGGACAGATATCTATCTCTGCATATGTTAAAAGTCTTTCAAGGTACACCTGGGAAGACAAGACAATGCCAGAGCTAAGTGATTTGTTTTCTCCTAAACACCAGCACACCTCAAGAAATGCTAAAATATTATGTATCATATCCACCTTTAAATGGGAATTTATTACCCAATCATATTTATTTTGAAAAGGCCAAAGGGCTCAATGAGTCTGATGAAACATGGGCTAAAAGTCCCACTCCGTCAGTGGACAGTGTGGGTGCAGCTGGATCTTAAACAGACTCTGTGGAGGAACCAATTCCAGGAAGCACAGGCTAATTTCTCACTCTATCAACTGTGATATCCATACATGTTAATGAATGTTCCAACAGAAAGGATAGAGAATACACTTATTTTTTTTTGTTTGTAGGTTTTTAAAAATTAAGCTTTTTGTTTTGAGGTAACTGTAGATACACATGCAGTTGTTAAGCCTATCTTTTAATTATTGTGGTAAAATATACACAACATATAATTTACCATTTAACCATTTTCAGTTCAGCGGCATTAGGCACATTCACACTGTTGTGTTGTTTCTGCAGTGTGGTGGGTACCACACTCACCTGACACACTGCTGTGCAACCATCACCACCATCCATCTCCAGAACTTTATCATCTTCCCAAACTGAAACTCCACACCCGTTAAATAATAACTCCCCACTTCCTCCCGCTCTGCAGCTACTGGCAACCACCATTCTCTATGAATCTGTCTCTATGAATCTATTTTTGGCACATGATATTGGTAGAATCATCAAATATTTGTCCTTTTCTGTCTGGCTTATTACCACTTCGTGTAATGTCTTCAAGGCTTACCCATGTTGTGGCATGGGTCAGAACTTGCTTCCTTTTTAAGACTAAATCATATTCAACTGTACGCTCATACCCCATCGTGTTTATCCATTCATCTGTCAATGAACATTTGAGCTATTTCCTCCGTTTGGCTATTGTGAACAATGCAGCTATGAACCTTGGTGTACAAACATCTGTCTGAATCCGTGCTTTTAATTCCTTTGGGTACATACCCAGAGGTGGAATTGCTCGATCATAGGGTAACCCTATGTTCAATTTTTGAGGAGCTGACATACCATTTTCCACAGTATGCACCATTTCACATTTTGGCAATGCACAAGGATTCCAATTTCTCCACATCCTCCCTAACACTGCTTATTTTTCTGTTTTGTTTTGGTAACAGTCGTCCCGATGGGTGTGAAGTCGTGTATCATTGTGATTATGATTTTATATACCTATTTTTAAATCATTAAAATGATTGGAAAATAAAACCAAGTAATATAGGATTTCTAAACTGACAGAATTTAGGTTGAAGACAAACATTAGACATACCTACAAAGTCCAGTAAGTTGGGCCACGAGGTAAGAATGCCTTTTTTAGTTTCCCATAGTAAAACTGTTTATTATGGATAGTATGTCTTAACACTTCTCTGAACTATGAAATTACTACTACAGTTTTTATCAAATGCATTTGCAAAGTGAAAATGTATCAGAAAAAAAAAACAATTAGACATCATCTATGCTTTAAGAACTTGCAGATAAAACCCATTAATGTTATAATTATTCATAGTATATAATGTCCATAAAGTCTTAAATATTGCAAAACGCAAAAAGGCACATGTGGAAAGGAAATGTTTATACATAAATAAAATACAGATTATTTTCAGTTAAATGATACCAACATTCCCAAATGGAATGGGAAAGGTTTGTTGTTGTTTAGTTTTAAAAAGGAAGAATTCACACCTGTTACTTCTTTAGGATGTTCTTGAGACATCTTAATGAAGTTTAGGAAGTTCTTGAGAAAAAGGGTAATTAACACTGACTCTTACGGGATGCGAATGCACAAGGCCTGTGAGGGGACCCAACAACCACAGAAGGTGGACTGCTATGGAAGAACCCCAGGTCCCAGCTTGCACAGCTAGGTAGGTGCTGTTCTCTGGGACAGGGTGCACTGGGGAGGAAGAGGTTGGTAAAAGATGGCAGGCCTAACTCTGGATGATTTCTGTCTTGAAATGTCCTAGAGGATGCCACATAAGTAGTGAACACACAAGTCTGGAGCTCCAAGAAGACAGCACTGGGGTGCCAGTCTGAGAGTCTGTGACAGGCAGAAAGAGCAAAGCCAGGGGCAAGGGACCTGGGGGAGGCTTAAGAACTAAGAAAAGGAGGGGCTGGGCCTGAGACTGGAGAGTCCCTTCCATTTTAAGGGCTGGAGACAGGATGAAGGGGCAGCAAAGGAGAGGGAGGAGTAAAACCTGGTATGTGGTGTTCTTGTTGAGTCTTGTAATAGTTTGGAAAAGAACTTCTAAGGCAAAGCTGTGTTTGCAAGTGCCTAAACTAGGCTTACAACATTATATGGGGCATATGAGAAGGAAACTGAAGGGGTCTCTTGCACAATAAAACATTAAATTGGAAGATCAAGGATTCTAGAGGCAATGACTGTGCAAGTGGCGGGGCAGGAGAAGCAGCAGGTGGGTTCAGGAGGGGGGAGGCCAGGGAGAGAAGGGCAAGTGAGTAAGGGTAGAGGGACAAAAGCAGTGGCGGGGAAGACAGGGTGGAAGAAGGGGATGGACGAACAATCCTTAATGGAAGCAAAACTCTGGGCAGATTAAGGATAAAAAGACCATCAGTGAGCAGCACAGGGTCACCAGCACTGTAGGGTCATGGGCCATGAGCAGCGCAGGGTCACAAGCAGCGTAGGGTCACATGGCTTGACCAGCTCCTCTGCAGAGCCCCCCACCCCTCATTCCTAAACCACAGACAGAGTGAGAGGGTCTAATGCTCCCCACAGCAACCAGAAGCTTCCTTGTGGCATATTTTGCCAGGTGCAGTTGTGAAGCCCCTGAGAAACTGGTGGGGTGGGGAGGGGGAGGTCAGACTCTTCTCGGTCTCTTCCAGAGAAACAGGGATTTTGGCGTGGTGAGGGGTGGGGGGTTTGGCACCCAAATGTTTGCTGAATGAAAACATCCATGACTAATTGTTCTCTTGCTTAAAAAGATTACTGTTCTGTGTTCAGTGCTTTAATAATGAAATAGCAATTTTTTAAATTTTAAAAACTGGGATTTTTATAGCTTATCAGATGTTCCTTAGAATAGATCAGGGCACCGTACTGAAGACAAAGTAAAAATCCTAAAAAGAAAGTACGGTTGACCCTTGAACAACACAGGTTCAAGCTGTGTGGATCCACTAATATGCAGATATTTTTGTTAACAGCTACACCGAATGCACCTGACTCTCCTGCCTCCCTTCCACCTTCTCCACCTCTTTTGCCTCCACAGCCCCAGAGGCAGCAAGACCAATCCTTCCTCCCCTCCTCAGCCTACTCAACATGAAAACGACCAGGATGACGACCTTTATGATGATCCACTTCCACTTAATGAATGGGAAATATATTTTCCTGGCTGGGCGCGGTGGCTCACATCTGTAATCCCAGCACGTCAGGAGGCCAAGGTGGGCAGATCACAAGGTCAGGAGATCAAGACCATCCTGGCCAACATGGTGAAACCCGATCTCTACTAAAAATACAAAAATAAGCTGGGCATGGTGCACATGCCTGTGGTCCCAGCTACTTGGGAGGCTGAGGCAGGAGAACTGCTTGAACCCAGGAGGCGAAGGCTGTAGTGAGCCAAGATTGTGAAATTGCACTCCAGCCTGGGTGACAGAGCAAGACTCCATCTCAAAAAAAAAATATATATATATATATATACACACACACACACACACACACACACACATATATATTTGTCCTTATTTTCTTAACATTTTCTTTTCTCTGGCTTACTTCATTGTAAGAATACAGTACAGTATACATATAACATGCAAAATAATCAAATATTTATGTTATAGGTAAGGCTTTCAGTCAACAGTAGGCTATTAAGTTTTGGGGGGGGTCAAAATTCCATGTGGATTTTCAACTGTGCAGGGTTCCATGCCTCGAACCCTGGAGTTGTTCATGGGTCAAGTGGAGTAACACGTTTGAAATCCCAAAGGCAAATAGCCAGTAAGCTGTCGTAAGAGGTTCTAAGTATACTAATAATAAAATGGAAAACCATTATAGGGAAAGTCCACCTTGACCTTCCCAAATTAGTTGGGTGACCCTCCCCTTGCTCCGAGTGCTGCATTTATCTCAGGGTAGGGTAAGGGCCTCTTCCCTGGATAGGAAGCCTGGATAAGCCCTCATCTCATCCCCAGTACGCGCGGCATCTAGCACAGGGGCCGGCAGTGTGTGTTCCCTGAATGCTTCATGGACACATGGTCCCCTGCAGGGATGACGAGTGGCCTGCATCCACACAGGGCTCCAGCAGGCTACTGAAAGAGCTTTGAAAGGACAGGTTTCCAGCACAAGGGAAGTCGGCAGGACTACATATGAGAGTGATTTGCTAGTAAAACGACCACAAATAATGGCATTCAGGAAAGAGAACTGCATTGACAAAGGTGTAGTGAACTAAGGGAAACTGAGTCCTTGGCTTGTGAGACAGGTGCAGTGGTGAACAACAGAGGCGGCAGCTATGGGCACACAGGAAGCCAGAGAGACTTTCAAATAAGGCCCAGGAAGTCATAAAGCATGGCATTGTAACTGCACTGGAAAGGCCTTTGTGGGAGTTTCCAAGTGTCCTTCACTCAATAATAATAGCATTTGAGTGTGATAACTATTGGTGGAAAAAAGTAAGTCACTCAAGAAAGCTCAATAACCTTATCAATTTTGGGGGATTTTCATTTATTATATTAAGTTTAAACAGAAAGAATAAGCTAATGTTTTAGATCATAATTTTCCTCTGTGTGAACATCATAACTCTTCAGGTAAAGATCTACGTGAGGCTCAGTGGAATTCCAGCTGGCACTGACCTCAGGGTCCCAGGGTGTGTATTTTACAAAGGCTGATGACAAACTCCTCTCACTCTCCAACAAAGAGACAACCAGAAAATGTGCAATACCACTGTGCTGACAGCAGAAAATGGGGGCTGGACCTAAGTAAACCTCCAGATCGTTAAAGCAGCAGAAAAAGAAGACTGTGATGCAATCTTCACCCAGATACCAGAGACACCACTTCTTTACAGACGTGAGGCGCTCAAACCTCCCAAGCTCTCCACAGAGGACGGTGCTCACTGGCTCAGTACAAAAAGCTGACTACATTTTCTTCTGACTTTGTAACTTACAAAGAATATTTGTAGATGAATATTAATAAGTGTATTAGGTAATATTTAAGAGAATACTTAATGTTTGGGAAAAAACCAGTCATGAACCAGGTGTGATATTCCATTACAGCTAACTGAAGGAATCAGACATGATACATCCTGTAACAGAGGGAAAGCAGTTGCTATATTGGGAGATAAGGCATTCACGGTAAGCTTAACTTAAAAATACTTAATTTAGCAAAACTTGCCAATAAAACTATAGTCAAGAGTCAGCTGCAACTTCTTTAGTAAACTCCCACTTGGATATTTTAACTCTCTGCCAAGTAAAATAATACACAGTTTATTTTCCTAAACAATATCCCACGACCATTGCTAAGAGGTCACTCTTACTCAAATAAGTTTTCAGATTTAATTCATGAGAATGACTATTCTGAGAAGTCCCTCTCGAAACTACAGGTTAATGAGCAACTACGGAGCTATAAAGAGGCATCAGCTGACTGCACATCACAAAGCCGTTCAGAGGCATTTGGAGGGGATCAAACAAAACTCACGGAATCGAGGATATATGCAAATGAGATCCCAATGATGCTGAAATTATTCCAATCCGATTTTAAAGAATAATACTAGGCCAGTTAATTTTCTGAATCTGTACCAGATATAATTTCCTTCTGGACTTTAATCCTGCCATCTTTCAGCTGTTTGGTTTGGATGATTAGAGCATGTTACGATACAGCTGAGGTCAAAATCATATGGGTCAAGACTCTGTGAAGTGAATTGGTAGCTTCATTCCATTCTCAATTATACCCTAATTCCAGAATGCTGTCTCATAAACATACTATTTGGGGGGAATGGGGGTAGCTTCCTAAACTCCCTGTATTCAGCAATGCTCCATAAATTACCACTTTTGTGGCCAAAAAAGTTATTTTAAAGGAGTAATTATTATTTTCTGTTTATAAAATTTCTGCCAGTTTCACATTTGGATTCTTTTTGTACCTGATGCTGGAAGATTTTCCAATAGCCTGGAATATATATTTATATTATGAATATAGGTTAATAAATTAACATAAAGTATAATCTTTACCCTAACCTACAGCAATAACCTCCTTGCTGGTATTCCTGGAGAGATCTTAATAAAAATCTCGCATGATTCTGTTGGTATCCTGTGGATATGGGTTACACTGTGTCCCCTCTTCCAATATGTTGAAGTCCTAACCCCCAGTGGCTCAGAATAGGGCCTTATTTGGAGACAAGGCCTTTACAGAGGTAGTGGAGTTAAAACGAGTTCGTTAGGACAGGACCTAATACAATATGATTGGGGCCCTTACATAAAGGGGAAACTTGGAGACGACATACACACAGGAGAATGCAGCGTGAGCATGAGGCTGGGCACCCACACACCACAGAGAGACGCCTGGAGCAGAACCTTCCCTCACAGCCCTCGGAACTAACCTGGCCAGCGCCTTGATTTTGGACTTCTGGCCTCCAGGACTGGGAGACAATGAAGTTCTGGGGCTGAAGCCACCCAGTGTGCAGTACATTGTTCTGGAAGCCCCAGGGAATTAACAGAATATCTGTCTAAAGATCTTGATGGCTCCCTGCCACCTGAAGCGAAGCTGGCGATCCACAGTACAGGAGTAGCTCACAGACAGGTTTCGTTTGGCTTCGAGATTCTTTTTAAAATCTCAGCTAACAACAGGGAATGTTCAAAAATAAGTTCGGTTTTCTAGCTTCTCTTTGAACACTGGAAGGCCCCAGCCCCTCATTTCTACATGGCAAGGATTAGTCATGCTGTGATTTTCAAATGTTACTGAGTGTACATGCATGCACCCACATGAACACATGCTTACTTAGCATTTGCCATCAGTAACAACCCTCTCTTTCCTCTAAAAGGAGGCATCTGCAGCCCAGGAAATGATCCTGATCATCTACCTAAAATGTATAAACAGAAGAGAAAGAACAAAACAGCACGGAGTGCAGCAAACAGTGAACATAGCAAGCCTGAGACTGCTATGGGGCTGCTTCTGGGGCTGACCTCAGCTGGCATTTGAGAGCGTCCATTTCAGGAGGGCTCCCAGCATTCCCAGGACAGGTAAGAGCAGCTCGCTATGCACACAAGTGTACAAACAAGGTGGTTTATGCTGAGCCTGCTTTCCCTCTGGGACTCTGGAATTTTGGTATGTGCTTAACAGAGGATGTCTGCGTGATCAACACACACAAACCTCAGGCGTTGAGTCTCTAATGGGCTTTGCTGGTGGTCAACATCTTTGAAGTATAGTCATACGTCATTTAACAATGGGTACATTCTGAAAAATGCTTCATTAGGCAATTCAATCCTTGTGGGAATACCATAGACTGCACTTACACAAAAGCAGGCGCTGCGGCCTACTACCAACCAAGGCTGTGTGGTACGACCTATTGCTCCAAGGCTGCAAACCTGTACAGCATGTGACTATACTGAATACTGTAGGTAACTGGAACACAAGGGTGAGTATTTGTGTATCTAAATATATCTAAAGAAAAAGTACTGTAAAAATATGGTATTGAAGATAAAAATGGTCCACCTGTACAGGGCACTTACGGTAAATGGAGCTTGCAGGACTGGAAGTTGCTCTGGATGAGTGAGTGAATGGTGAGTGAATGTGAATCCTAGGGCATTACTGTACACTACTGTGGATTTGATCAATGCTGTACATTTAGGCACTACTAAATTTATGAAAAAGATTTTCTGTAATAAAAAATTAACCCTAGCTTACTGTAACTTTATCAACTTTAAAAAAATTTTAAACTTTGGACTCTTTTGTGATAATGCTTAGCTGACTCACTATACAGTTGTACAAAAATACTTTCTCTCTTTATATCCTTATTCTACAAGCTATTTTATATTTAAGTTTTTTTTCCTTCACTTTCTAAACTTTTTTGTTAAAAACTAAGACATCAACACACATCTGCCTAGACCTACACAGAGTGAGGATTATCAATATTGCTGTTTTCTGCCTCCACATCTTGCCCCACTGCCAGGTCTTCAGAGGCAGTAATACACACAAAGCAGTGGTCTCTTGCCTGCTTCCAGAACACCTCCTGAAAGACCTGCCTGAGGCTGTTTCACTGTTAACTTCTTTGTTTTAAAATAAGTAGAAGGGGTACACGCTAAACAATAAAAAGTATAGTATAGTAAACACATAAAACAGTAACAGAGTCGTTTATTATCAAGTATTATATGTACTGTGCACATGCTAGACTTTTACATGTCTGACAGCACAGGTTTGCTTACATCAGCATCACCACAAACACCTGAAGCCTAGGATGCACTAGGATGTTATGATGTCACCAGGCGATAGGAATTTCTGAGCTCCACTATAATCTTCTGGACAAATGTCATATATGTGGTCCACCGTTGACTGAAACACCATTATGTGGCACATGACCGTATTGTTACAACTCACTGCCGGGGGATCAAGTGTGCGCTGTATCACTCCACTGGGAGAGGACTATTTTTCCTCCAGACTTTACCCCACGGGCCCTCCCCTTTTTGCTGATTTTGCATTATACCCGGACATTGTAATAAGTCATAGCTGCAGAACTATATGCTGGGTCCTGTGAGTCCTGCCAGTAAATGATCAAACCTGGGGTGGTCTTAGGGACTCCCAACACACACAGTATTTTACAAATGCCAGGCTGCACCCGATTAGTGGGTTTTTAAACAAATATACCAGATTATGAACAGCATTCTTTACTGAAATTTTTTAAAAAAGAAACAGATGGAAAAGAGTAGATCTAGCAAGTTGAGGTATCTGTTTATGAAATCTTGGGCAGTAGTGTGCACTAAGATGAACATAATTTGCATTGCACCTGCCTTTAACTTTACTGAATTTGCATAAGCATGGCAACTCTTAGACTCCCTGTCACTAAGTTTAGATAACTAGTGACTTGACCACCACTTATTATTTGCTAGCAATTGGAGGAACAACTGAATAAGATGTCTGGACTCATCACTGAACAGATGCCACCTGAATAACAGCTTTTGAATTCCTCAGAATCTATTAAAAGTGACCCATAAAGGAAGTCTTTCAGGGTCAGACTCAACTGATTCCACAGTCACTTCACCATCAGAGCACCAGATTCTGAGAAGGGATTTAGAGGCTGCAGTTCAGGGGCTGAATGGCAGGCATCGGACAGCCGTGCAGCAATGGCTGGGCCCTGCCAAGAACTCCTCAGGCTGAGACCCAACCCCACTTGGCATGATCAGTCATCCTGACAGGCTGATACAACAAGCACTCTTCTTAGAATGCATCACCTAGGGAGGTGGAGCACAACTGCCTGCTTAAGTGTGGGTTGTACAGACTGACCTCATTCCAAGGATACGCAGTACAGAAAGTGGAGAAAAAGAGTGACTACAAAGCACAGAAACCTGACAAATACAACCTCAGCCAGGGATCAAGGTTATCATCAATAGCCATAAGTCATGTTGACCTTATGTACCTTTGATGTGATGTGATAAAAATGATGGTTTACCTTTGTTATCTTCTTCCAAAAAAACATATAATCCCAGTCTAATCATGAGAAAAACATCACACAAATCCCAAGTTAGGAACATTCTACAAAAAAAACTAGCTAGCACTCCTCAAAACTGTCAAGATCGTCAAAAACAAGGAAAGCCTGAGAAACTGTCACAGCCAAGAGGAGACTAGGGAGAACGACAAATAGATACAATATGGTGTCCTGGATGGGATCCTAAAGAAGAAAAGGGATGCTGGGTAAAAACTAATTAAACTGGAGTAAAAATGAACTTCAGTTAATAATAATAATATATGGGCAGGTATGGTGGCTCACACCTGTAATCCTAGCACTCAGGGAGGCCGAAGAGGAAGAGTCACTTGAAGACAGAAGTTCAAAGCCGGCCTGGGCAACGTAGCAAGGCCCAGTCTCTACAAAATATTTTTAAAAGTTAAGCGAGTATGAAGGTGCACGGCTGTAGTTCCAGCTACTCAGGAGGCTGCAGGGACAGGATCACTTGAGCACAGGAGTTTGAGGCTGCAGAGAGCCATGAATGGTGCCAATGCACTCTAGCCAGGGCAACAGAATGAGATCCATCTCAAAAATAATAGTTAGAATAATAGTATATCAGTATCAGTTCATTAAGTGTAACAAATAGATCACACTAAGATACTAAATTGTGTACATTATATCATACAATTTTATAATACAGATGTTAAAAACAAACTGGAGGTGGGGTTTACAGGAACTGTTTTCTTCACAATTTTTATGTAAATCTAAAACTAATCTAAAACAAAAGTTTATTTAAAAAAATATATCTATGGAAATGAAAGTATAACCCAGCAAAACTTTTGCAATGCAACTAAAGCTTAGAAATTCATAACTGTAGATGCCTGTATTAAAAAAAAAGACTCAAATCAATAACCTAACTTTCCATATTAAGGAACTAGAAGAAGAGCAAACTGAAACTAAAGTAGAAGGAAGTAATCGAGATTGAAGTGGAAAGAAATGAAATAGAAATATTAAAACAAGAGACAAAATCAATAAAACTGAAAGTTGATTCCTTGGAAAAAACAACAAAATTGAAAAACCTGAAGGTAGACCAACCAAGAAAAAGAAAGATGGCTCAAATGAGTAAAATCAGAAGCAAAACAGAGGACATTATAGACTTTACAGAAATAAGAAGAATTACAAAAGAATACTGTGGAACAACTGCATGACAACAAATTGGGTAATGCTGATGAAATGGACAAATTCCTAGAAAAACAAACTACTGCAATTGACTCAAGAGATAACCTGAATAGACCTATAAGAAATAAGCAAGGAGACTGATTAGTAATGTAGAAACTTCCAAAAGAGAAAAACCCTGACCAACATGGCTTCAGTGGTAAATTCTACCAAACATTCAAATAAGAATACCAACCCTTGACAAACTCTTCAAAAAAAAAAAAGAAGGAATATTTTTCAATTCATTCTATGAGGCTAGTATTACCCTGATACCAAAACCAAAGATATCACAAGAAAACCATAGACCAAATTCCTTACAAATATGGATGTAATTATCAACAAAAGACTAGCAAACTGAGTTCAGCAACATATAAAAAGAATTATATACTGTGACTAACTGGGAATTATCCCAGGAATGCAGGGTTAACATATTAATAGAACAAAAGATAAAAACTACACAATCAATCACGATAGATGCAGAAAAAGCATTTAACAGAATCTAATACCCTTTCAAAATAAAAACACTACACAAATTAGGAATACAAGAAAACTTCCTCAATCTGATAAAGGACATCTACAAAAAACTCCCAGCACACAGCACATTTAATGGAGAAGAATGGAAAGCTTCATACCTAATATCAATGACAAGACAAGGATGTGCACTCATGATACTTCTATTCAACACTGTACTAGAGGTACTAACTGTGGCAACTAGGCAAGAAAACGAAATAAAAGGCATTCCATAATGAAAAGGAAGAAGTAAAACGATCTCTATTTGCAGGTGATCTTCCCATGTAACATTCTAAAGAATCTACTAAAAAAATTATTAGAATAAATGAATTCAGCAACGTGGCAGCATACAAGATCAATCTACAAAAATAAATTGTATTTCTATAGTCTAGCAATAAACCACCAAAAATGAAATTAAGAAAACAATTCAGTTTATAACAGCATTAAAAAGAGTTAAATACCTATGAATTATTTATTTATTTATTTATTTTTTTGAGACGGAGTCTCACTCTTGTCACCAGGCTGGAGTGCAGTGGCACAATCTCAGCTCACTGAAATCTCTGCCACTGCAACTTCTGCCTCCTGGGTTCAAGCGATTCTCCTGCCTCAGCCTCCTGAGTAGCCGGGACTACAGGTGCGTGTCACCATACCCAGCTAATTTTTGTGTTTTTAGTAGAGATGGGGTTTCACCATGTTGGCCAGGATGGTCTCGATCTCTTGACCTCATGACCCGCCCTCCTTGGCCTCCCAAACTGCTGGGATTACAGGTGTGAGCCACCGCGCCCAGCCCCAGGAATAAATTTAACAAAAGAAATATAAGATTTGTATACTGAAAACTATAGAAAAATGTTGACAAAATGAAAGAAAATCTAAATAAACAGAAAGATATTCCATGTTAGAAGATATTTGAATGCTTAATACTGCTAAGACCACAATACTTCCCAAACTGATCTACAATGTATCAATGCAATTCCTACTAAAATCCCAAAATTTTGGGGTGGTGGGTGCTGACAAATCGACAAGCTAATTCTAATGTTCATTGGGAAATGCAAGGACAATGGATGGCATGGCCAAAACAACATTGAGAGAGAAAAACAAAGCTGGAAACTCATACTTTCTGATTTCAACTTCAAATCTATGGTAATCAAGACAGTGTAGTACTGATATAAGGATATACATAAAGATCAATGGAACAAAACTGAAAACCCAGAAATAAACTTTCATGTTTATGGTCAAGTGATTTGTGACAAGGGTGACAAGACAGTTCAATGGGGAAAGGATAAAGGCACTGGGACAACTGGATATCCAAATGCACAAGAATGAATGTGGACCCCTAACTCACAAAAATTAGCTCAAAATGAATGATGGACCTAAATGTAAGAGCTAAATTTATAAAACTCCTAAAGGAAGATACAGGGGTAAATCATCATGATCATGGGTTATGCAATGATTCTTAAGATAAGCACAAGTGACAAAAGAAATACATTGGGCTTCATGAAAATAAAAACCTAAGTTCCAAAATGTACCATCACAAAAAAGAAATGACAAAACAGATGAGAAAATGTGTGTGAATCATATACCTGACAAAGGACTTGTATCCAGAACATATAAAGAACTCCTGCAACTCAACAACCAAAAGACAAACCCATTTTTAAATGGGCAAAGAATGTAAACAGATACTTCTCCAAAGAAAACATATAAGTGGTCAATAAACACATGCAAAGATGCTCAACCATCATTAATCCTCAGGGAAATGCAAATAAAAACAATGAGCTAACCCTTCAAACCCACTAGAACGGCTAACATGAAAAAGACAGACACTAACAAGCACTGACAAGGATGTGATGTGGAGAAACTGAAAATCTCATTATGTTGCCAAAGGAAATCTGAAACTGTGCAGTCACTTTGAAAAACAGTCAATCTGCTGTTCCTCAAAACAGAGTTACCATATGACCCAGCAATTCTACTTCTAGATATATACCAAGAGAAATGAAGACATATGCCCACATATAAACTGTATCAGTTCATTTTCATGCTGCTGATAAAGACATACCTGAGACTGAGCAATCTACAAAAGAAAGAAGGTTTAATTGAACTTATGGTTCCACATGGCCGGGGAAGCCTCACAATCATGGCGGAAGGCAAGGAGGAGCAAGTCACGTCTTACACGGATGGCAGCAGGCAAAGAGAGAATGACAGCCAAGCGAAAGGGGCTTCCCCTTATCAAACCATCAGATCTCATAAGGCTTATTCACTACCACGAGAACAGTATGGGGGAAACCGGTGCCATGACTCAATTATCTCCCACCAGGTCTCTCCCACAACAACGGGAATTATGGGAGACACAATTCAAGACAACATCTTGGTGGGGACACAGCCAAACTATATCATTCCACCCCTGGCCCCTCCCAAATCTCACGTCCTCACATTTCAAAACCAATCATGCCTTCCTAACAGTCCCTCATTTCAGCATTAACTCAAAAATCCACAGTCCAAAGTCTCATCTGAGACAAGGCAAGCCCCTTCCACCTATAAGCCTGAAAAATCAAAAGCAAGCTAGTTACTTCCTAGATACAATGGGGGTACAGGTAATGGGTAAATACAGCCATTCCAAAGGGGAGAAATTGGCCAAAACAAAGCAGTTACAGGGCCCAAGCAAGCCCGAAATCCAGCAGGGCAGTCAAATTTTAAAGCTCTAAAATGATCTCCTTTGACTCCAGGTCATGCTGATCCAAAAGGTGGGTTCCCATGGTCTTGGGCAGCTCCACCCCTGTGGTTTTGCAAGGAATAGCTCCCATCCTGGCTGCTTTCACTGACTGGTGTTGAGTGTCTGCAGCTTTTCCAGGTTCACGGTACAAGCTGCTGGTGGATCTACCATTCTGGGGTAGCTCTTCTCACAGCTCCACTAGGCAGTGCCCCAGCAGGGACTCTGTGTGAGGGCTCTGACCCAATATTTCCTTTCCACATAGTCCTAGCAGAGGTTCTCCACTGAAGGCCCCGCCCCTGAAGCAAACTTTTGCCTGGGCATTCAGGCATTTCCATACATCTGAAATCTAGGCAAACCTCAATTCTTGACTTCTGGACACCCACAGGCTCAATGCCATACAGAAGCTGCCAAGGCTTAGACTTCCACCCTCTGAAGCAACAGCCTGAGCTGTGCCTTGGCCCCTTTTAGTTATGACTGGAGTGGCTGGGACACAGGGCAGCAAGTGCCTAGACTGCACACAGCACAGGAACCCTGGGCCTAGTCTACGAAACCATTTTCTCCAAGACCTCCAGGCCTGTGATGGAAGGGGTTGCCCTAAAGACCTCTAACACGCCCTGGAGACATTTTCCCCATTGTCTTGGGGATTACATTCTCTCCAGCAAATTTCTGCAGTCCGCATGAATTTCTCCTCAGATAATGGGTGTTTCTTCTCTATCAGACTGTCAGGCTGCAAATTTTGTGAACTTTTATGCTCTGCTTCCCTTATAAAACTGCATGCCTTTAACAGCACCCAAGTCACCTCTTGAATGCTTTGCTGCTTAGAAATTTCTTCCACCAGATACCCTAAATCATCTCTCTCAAGTTCAAAGTTCCACAAATCTCTATTGCAGGGGCAAAATGCCACCAGTTTCTTTGATAAAACATAACAAGAGTCACCTTTGCTCCAGTAGTTCCCCAGTTCCTCATCTCCATCCGAGGCCACCTTAGCCTGAACCTTATTTTCCATATCGCTATCACTACTTTGGGCAAAGCCGTTCAACAAGTCTCTAGGGAGTTCCAAATTTTCCCACATTTTCCTGTGTTCTTCTGAGCCTTTCAAACTGTTCCAATCTCTGCCTGTTACCCAGTTCTAAAGTCACTTACATATTTTTGGGTATCTTCAGCAGCGCCCCACTCTACTGGTACCAATTTACTGTATCAGTCCGTTTTCACACTGATGATAAAGACATACCCGAGACTGGAAAAAAAAGAGGTTTAATTGGACTTACAATTCCACACAGCTGGGGAGGCCTCAGAATCATGGCGGAGGGTGAAAGGCACTTCTCACATAGTGCCAGCAAGAGAAAATAAGAAGAAGGCAAAAACAGAAACCCCTGATAAACCCATCAGATCTCGTAAGACTTATTCATTACCATGAGAACAGTATGGGGGAAACTGCTGCCATGCTTCAGTTATCTCCCACCAGGTCCCTCCCACAATAATGGGAGTTATGGGACATACAATTCAAGATGAGATTTGGGTGGCAACACAGTCAAACTACATCACAAACTTATACAAATCTTACCACAAACTTAGGTTCACAGCAGCAGTATTCATAATAGCCAGAAAGTAGAAACAAATTAAATGTCTACCAACTGATGAATGACTAAACAAAATGAAGTACAGCCACCCTCAGCATCTGTGGAAGGTTGGTTCCAGGGCCCCCTGCGGATATTAAAATCTGAGGATGCTCAAGTCCCTGAAATAAATGGCATAGTCATTTTCGTATAACCTGTGCATATCATCTTGTATATCTCTACATGACTTATAATACCTAATACAATGTAAACGCTAGGTAAATTGTTGTTATACTGTTTTGTTTAGGGAATAATGACAAGAAGAAAAAGTTTGAACATGTTCAGCACAGATACAACCATCACAGGCCTAACCACATATTCAATTTGCAGTTGGTTGAACCTTCAGGTGCAAAACCCTTATACAAGGAGGGCCAACACTCACTCTCATATACATATACATATAGAGAGAGTGCCGAAAGCCTGTGCGTTGTGACCAACTCAGCATTCCACTGGAGGCTATATGATCAAATAGCAAACTGTTCACCATGAATGCAGGATGTGGGCAAACTCACAACTGTGCCTGCCACCAGAAGGTTTGCTGAAGGCAGTAACTCCCTGGCTCCATGCTCCCTGAGGTAATCTACTGGAACATCTGGAGACTACTGTTCAGAGAATGCAGCTGTGCAGGCCTGCACTAAGTCAAGCAGCTGACTGACAAACACCCCCTTCTCCCTATCTCCTTTACTCAATAAATACTATAAATATTGTACTACAAATACTATACTCAATAAAGGGCTATAGAAGCTCAGGGTCCTTGTTCACTAAAAGCAAGGACCCCTGACCCCTTCTTCCAAATACATTCTTTTGTCTTTGTCTTATTCTTGCGTTCGTCCTCCTTTGTTCACTCCAACAGGGATTGGGGCTGTGGCATATATATGTCTCATATATATATATATATATATATATATATATATATATATATATATCCATTCAATGGAATATTATTTGCAATAAAAAAGGACATACTATACATGCTACAATGTGGATGAATCCCGAAAACATATGCTAAGTAAAAGAAGCCTATCATTAACTATCATATGAGATACTATTTATATGAAATGTTCAGAATAGGCAAATGAGACAGAAATTTGAGTAGTGGTTTCCTGGGCCTGGGTGGAGGCTAAGAATGCGAAGTGAATGCCAAAGGGTAAGGGGTTTCTCTATGGGGTGAAGGGAATATTCTGAAATTATGTTGGAGTGATGGTTGTACAATGTATTAAAACCCACTGAAATGCTCACTTTAAACGGCTGAATTGTAATGGTATATAAAATATGTCTCAATAAAGCTATCAAAAAATAGGGAATAAAGAAAGGGACTGCATCCCCTCGTCTGGTCAGCTGTCACTTTGCCACCTCCGTCTCTTCTTGGTCCCCCTTCCCTTATGCCTGAATCCCCCCATCAATCACCAACTTCCTCTTTCTCCCTCTCCCATTGCTGTGGTTCTGTAGACAGAACTAACCTCACATGGAATGCTCAATCAAGGTTCAGCTGAGTGATGTCCCTGAAATGGAGGAGTTTGCCTCTGTCCCTTCAGAAAACTTAAGCAGGGCCGGGTGTGATGGCACATGCCTGTAATCCCAAAATTTTGGGAGACTGAGATGGGCAGATCACTTGAGGTCAGGAGTGACCAGCCTGGCCAACATGGTGAAACCCCTATCTCTACTAAAAATCCAAAAAACTTAGCAGGGCATGGTGGCGTAAGCCTGCAATCCCAGCTACTCAGAAGGCTGAGGCAGGAGAATCGTTTGAACCCAGGAGGTGGAGGGTGCAGTGAGCTGAGATTGTGCTACTGTACTCCAGCCTGACCAACTAAGTGAGACTCCATCTCAAAAAAAAAAAAAAAAAAAAAAAGCTTAAGCAATGAAATGACAGAATATGTGTCAAATGTTCTAAAGCTACTGGGGCACGGGAAGATAATGAATAGGTATTAAATGCTCCTTATGTTTCAGGTACATCATTACCATGTACTTCAGCCAGTAGACAGTTATTACTGTGCTCACTACATGTTCAACAAATACTTACTGAGCATTTATTATAAGCTGGGCTGCGTTCCAGATGTTGGTCATATTGTAGTGAACCAAATGGACAAAAAGACAAAACATTTCTTACTCATGGGGCTTACTGGCAAAACAATAAAATTAATTACTTCAACCTAAAGCATGCTGACAGGTGATAAGCACGTGGAGAAAAAGCAGGAAGTGACGAGCAGCGAGTGCGGTGCAGGAGGGAGGCTGCAACTTCAGATATGGTAGCCAGGCAACAGCTTCCTGATGTGCCCTTTAAGTAAAGATGAGGAGGAGGAGGGCAAGACGCATCTCAAGCATGCCTGGGTCAGAGGGGGCTGGATGCCAAGGGGGCTGGGTGCAGAAGTCCCGAGGCAGGTGTGTGTCTGGTACTTTCAGGGAACAAAGTGACTGCAGCATGACACTGAGGAGAGTGGAGGCAGCTGGACAGAGATGACAGGGAGGCTTAATCTTGCTGAGCCCCGTCAGTCACGTAAGGGCTTTGTGTTTTCCTCTGAGATGGGAACCACTATAGATTCTGAACAGAGTAGAGTGCAAAGTGAGAAAAAAGAGCAGGACCAAGCTCCTTCAGCTCTGGGTCATGACTGATTTTTCTACAGATGAACATCTGACCCCAAAGGAACTGGGGCCTCCAAAATTGAAAGAGGAGACTGATTTAGAGGGTGTGTGGCCTTAAACAGAGAGGTGATGAAGCTAGGGTGGGAAAAGCTATTCATACTGTCCTGTCACATCCCATCGGAAGCAAGAAAGCCGACCTGCACATTAAGACTCCAGAGTCACAGCAGCGCGCAAAGGTGAGAGAAGCAGCCAGAAGGAAGAGAAACCTACAGTGGGCCTCATTCTACAGACTGATGTCCTTCCAGACCTACAGGACAAGGGATATGTGGGACCTGCCTGGACCTTCCAATATCTCCTTCTGCCTTGGCCTCTGGCTTTCTCATCCTTCCAACAGAAGATCCCAGTTCAGACAGGCGGTGAGCTTTTCATGTTGTCAAGGTACCACCTGGGACTAAAGTGGGTGCTATGCATGGTTCTCAGGATCAGCCAGCTTGGGTGACTCCTAAGGGAAGGGCAGGGCCTCGTGGAGGGGCAGCTGGATGCCAAGGCCTTTCTGCTCACCTCACCACAGGTCTGGCTTCCCCCAGCTGCTGCAGGAACACCACAAAGGCCTCTACATAACTCAGCAAGGTGCAAATCAATTACCTCACTCCCTTTCGAATTTCCTCATGTGGCAGTATCCATAGGAGAGCTTTCAGCATATTCTACAAGGCTAAAAAATACACTTAGTGATCTTAAGTTATTGTTGTGAAATATTTGCTTTGGGTGAAGTAGGTTTGGGTGTCTGAAGGGCCTGCAGGCTCTCTGTCCACAGCAGGCTGCCGCCCTACTCCGTGTGGGAAGCAGGGCCAGGACTAACTGCTCTTCCTGCCCCATCGCCTTCTGAGCAGCATGCCAAGATGCCAAACACATGCCCAGTGAAAATAAGGGGTTAATGAATGCATCTCTGTCAACTCTAGGCCAGACTTGTCCTGAAAGACTATTTCTAACTCTAGGGAACACGAGGAGGGAAGAACAATTCTACAAGAGTCTTGCTCAAGGCACACATCTCTATGCCCTCTGCCCATAAGCATGCAGCTGGGCTGAGCCTTGGCAGACAGCAGTGACCAGGGGATAGGCTGTAGGGCTGCACCCACCACGAAGGCCTCCAAGGCTGCTCCTCTCCAGCTGCAACCAACAAGACCCCCATGCAAACTGGCATCCTGGCCAACACCAGTCTATTTCATAGGACAAATGAAGATTTCAATAGTTACAATTATTCACAAGAAAAGTGCCAGTCCTACACTACTCCAAAGAAATGAACTCATCAGCCGTGTCATCTTCGGTGAGTGATGCAGAGGGCAGCGAGGGATGCCTGTTAGATGTTCTCTCAAGGCAAACACTGGGTGAGCTGCGGGGTTTAAATGCTGGCCCTGTCCTCCACACGACATGAACATCCTTCAAGCTAAATAATAACCCCGACCAGGAGGGCACTATCATTCACAGCCAGGCCATATTTTTCTCAGGAATTAAAGGTAGAAAAAAAGAATCCCCACCCCGTTCCATCTACAGCAACTTCAAAATAAATCCTTCCTCATGGCATGTAGTCTAGTACTAATTTCATCTATGGTTTCATTTGAGCTTTTCTTACTCTTCTTTTCCCTTCACTCAATTTCCCTACATAAAAATCTCAACCCTGTTGCCCTGTTGTGTGTTTTGGTTAGAATCTGAAATCCCTTTGAGGAACAAAGCTGGGCAATACATACATTTCTCAATTATGACATAGGAACCTGCAATCATTCCTAATCATCTAATGATTATTTGATTTTTCTATTATCCTTCAGGCTGTGAGTTCAATGAGAAGGAATGAACAAATGGATGAACAGATGAATGAATGAGCAAACAAGCCAACAGGGTTTCTGTTCAGTTAGCCTCAGAGCACACAGTTCTTCATGTGGTGGAGACACAAAGAGTCCTTCGGTCGCCTGTAAAGCTTCTACTAGACAATTGTCTCTTCTCAGAAACTACAGGAAATGGTATTCTGATCTCCAGGATAGCTCATGCACAGGTAAAGCTAATTTCTCATCTAAGTCACACACAATGTAAAAGGTCAGTGACAAAAAGGGTTCCATTGTTAAATCTATTTCCCAAGTGAGATTTGACCTAAATAGTGCATAACATTTTAAGAATCCAAGAATACTTTTTCTTTTGAGACAGGGTCTCACTCTGCCCCTCAGGCTGGAGTGCAGTGGCATGATCACGGCTCACTGCAGCCTGACCTCCTGGGTTTAAGTGATCCTTTCACCTCAGCCTCCCAAGTAGCTGGGACCACAGGCACGTGCCACCATGCCCAGCTGACTTTTAAGTTTCGTAGAGTCGGGGTTTCACTATGTTGTCCAGACTCATCTCAAACTCCTGGGTTCAAGCGATCCTCCTGCCCTGGCCTCCCAAAGTGCTGAAATTACTAATGTGAGCCATGGAGCCCAGCCATAAAAATAAATTTTTATTTTTTCTTGAGTCTTAAAATACACATTACCTCCATACTGTCTCTGAATATCCTGCAGACATATTTACTCAAAAGTCACAGAACAGAAGCTAAGAATATACACACCCCTTCCTAGACAAGTGTTCATGTAAAATGAGCGTATTCATCATATCTTACTAATATTATTACAATTTTTGTAGGGAATCAACACCAGGAAACCTAGACGTTTATAGGGAGTACCTTGGCCATTTGATCACTCCCTTAGTCCTACTGTTTTACTTACCTGCATTTTTAATTTCAGCATTTATTGGATTTGAACGTGATTTCACAAAAGACTTTAGGTGGGCGCTATGGAACAATCTTCACATCCTCTTCTGGGATATCTATCCTCTATTCTCCCAGGAGAATGACAACACTGAAGCTTATGCCACAGTGTCCACAGGGTAACCTGGTGAGGATTCCCCGCTCAAACCCCACTCCGCTGAGTGACAGGAATGGGCCCTGAACCACTCTGGCTGGGGATGGGTGTGGCCATCCTGAGAGCACTCACCAGGGTGACGATGGCACATTCAGCCGTCAGCTGAGCAGCACTGAACAGTGTCCGAACGAACCGGTAAATCTGCTTCTGCTCTGGGTTGTGTTTGTCATAATCTGGTGGCACTTCGGATTTCTGGGGAAGAAAATATTTTCAGATGACTGCTCTCCCAATCAGAGCAAAAAAGAATTAAATCATCTCATGAAACACAAGGAGGAGATTACCGAAAGAGGGTGAAGGTTTTCATCAAAAATATCTAAGAGCATCCTTCCATCTGGGTCCCTGGTAGGGAAAATAATAGAAAATGAAACTTACTTTCTGCAAGAACGTCATTCAAATAAAACAAAAATACATTTTAATTCAATGACTTTTTTTTTTTTTTTTTTTTTGATATGGAATCTCACTCTGTGGTCCAGGCTGGAGTGCAGCAGTGCTACCTCAGCTCACTGCAACCTCCACCTCCTGGGTTCAAGTGATTCTCCTGCCTCAGCCTTCTAAGTAGCTAGGATTACAGGTGCCTGCCACCATGCTCGGCTAATTTTTTTTTTTGTATTTTTAGTAGAGACAAGGTTTCACCATGTTGGCCAGGCTGGTCTCAAACTCCTGACCTCAAGAGACCTACCTGCTTTGGCCTCCCAAAGTTCTGGGATTACAGGTGTGAGCCACTGTACCCAGTCAATTCGACTATTTCAGGAAACACAAGTCAGTGCTAAATGGTTATTCATGAATAATGATTTTTCTTGGGTGCAATACTTAATCACTTTTGATTAAAATAGCCCAAAGAAATAAACGTTATAAACCACACTTAGCTAAATTAAGTAAAAATTTAATTTTAATGCTCTGAGTTTTCAAATGAACCAAATCTAGGCAAATGACTTAAATTTGACATCTTATTTCCAAGCAAAGGTTGATGGATCTGTTTAAGCCATTACCATATTGTGGGTGATAGGAAAGAAGTGCCAGGGTAAGAATGAATACTCAATGTATCCTAGAAATCAGTCTTATTATTCACAACATGCAACATCATTACTTCATTAAGTTTCACAATTTTACACTGAAAAACAAGAGGTGACAGATAAAAAGTCTTTAGTCAATAACCTGTAAGTGAATAGTTGGCTATTAACAGGTTGGTACATGCACAGAACCACTTAAAGAGGTAGCTTTCACTGTGAACACAGTGCCATGGGCCGCTGGGCTTTGTGGGGACCCTCTGTACCTCACCAGTGACAGCTCTGCTTTCATCTGTTATATGAAATTTAAGTTTTGCCTAAAAAATTTTCTGTAAACAACAAACTTGGAAACGACAACTTTTGGCTAACTGCGTGTAATTTCCATAGTCTGTGCTTCAGTGTCAGGCTTCAGAACTTCAGAAGGCTACAGACCTGTCCCTAACATACACTCATCATTGCAAACTTACAATATCTGCTTTAGAAATTTAACATCTGTGTAAAAATAAAAGAGAAAGAGCTTAACAAAACAGCTCAATTTTCATTCCCACATTTGCACAACAGCAATTATTATTACTATTTTTTGAGACAGAGTCTCGCTCTGTCACCAGGCTGGAGTGCAGTGGCGCAATCTTAGCTCACTGCAATCTCCACCTCCCAAGTTCAAGCGATTCTCCTACCTCAGCCTCCTTGTAGAGGCTGCTTCAATATCCCCTGTAGCTGGGATTATCAGTGCATGCCACCACGCCCAGCCGATTTTTGTACTTTTAGTAGAGACGGAGTTTCACCATGTTGGCCAGGATGGTCTCGATCTCCAGACCTTGTGATCCGCCTGCCTCGGCCTCCCAAAGTGCTGGCATTACAGCCACAAGCCACCGCGCTCGGTCACAGCAATTATTTTTAAAGCTCTGGGCATTCACACCTGTGGTCATTTACATTTGCCTGTATGAACACAGGCAGCAGAGACACAGATCAATCCAAACGAAAGAAAGGTTCAACCCAGCAGGGAGTCTGTGAGCAAAAAGCAGCTTCTGGGTGCATGTGGCTACACTCTGACACCAACCCTGGCTACAAAGAATCAGCGGATTCCCTCATCTTATTCACTGAGTTTTCAAATAAACCAAATCTTGAATCTCTATGAGGCATTCAAGATGCTACACAAGAGACAGAGCCTGGCCCAGGACCCCATTCCTGAGCAGTTGAGACCCATTCAATTTTGCTGAAGAACAAGGGCCCCTGAAAGCATCCAGTACTCTAGAGAAACATTCGCCTGAAGTAATTTTTAAAATGAGAACAGAGTCTAAAAATATAAATGAGAATTAAGAGCTCAAGGTAAGAAGACTCAGGAAAGGGAATTCTGGAGAATCCTCTGAGAAGCAGACTGTTTCCTTATTTGTACTAAAAGCTGTGTGTCCCAGCTGAACAGCACCACACCACCTTTATCAAGCTAACAGGTCTATCACCAGCACCAAAGGCCAGCCTAGCATGACAGTGAGGAGCAGGCATGCAGACGGGCATGCCTCCTCATATCTAGAGACGTGCAGGTGGCAATCTGTACATTAATCATGCTTGTTTACAATGCTCAATTTTTCAGTTAGACTTTCTCTACTTCCACTCACTTACTTTTGGTGCAATTTATCACCATTAATCTAGGAGAGCAATATGATTAGTGGTCTGAGTGCCAGATTACATTCATTTCCCAGTTCCCCAATTTACTAGTTGTATCATCTTAGTCAAATTAATCTCTCCGTGCCTCTAATTTCTTTATCTGTAAAATGAAGATACCAGCATCACCTTAAGGAGTTGTTATTAAAGCATGTAAAGAACTGACCAGAGGAGTCAGAGTAGGCGCTTCACAAAGCCAACTCTTACTATTATCAGCTCTGGCTACATTCACTTCAGGATCCATCATAGTCTAAGTACTAAGAAATAGAGATTCTAATGCAAAATTGTCTTGAAAGCACAACTGAGCTTCATCAATGGAATTCCACTGTTTCTTAAGCTTTACAGATTTAAAAAGTTTGAACTAGTATAGAAATAGGCAACAAAATCTACACTTTCATTGATAACATTACTCTAATTCTAAAGATTTAGGGTTCTGAAGTTGTACTGTTCTGTAAGTTCTTAAATCCAAAATTCTCAAGCACAAAGAACCATGAATCACAATTACCGTATGGAAACAGATGATCACAGAGAATTCCTTTCTAGGTGTCTCCTTCTGGATATTCATGTTTTCTCCAATACTGTTCATTAGAAGCTGTCATCCAACCTCCCTTGCACTGACTAACCACACTTTGTAAACAGATACAAGGTGTGGGGCTCCCACCGGCTGAGCTCTGCACTTAGCATGTGGTGGCTCTGCTTGTTCCCAAACTAGTTCACACCAGCTGCACCCAGCAGACTCATGTAACATACATGATATGTCACATTATGCATGAAATATGACTACCATGAGAGTGGCTATGTCCTCATGAAAACTAAGGAGGATGCTTTGGAAACATCCGATAAAAGGAAATTGCTAAAAATAAATCTGCTGTAGATTAGGTGCGGTCAAAACTGGAAAGATTTTATACTCATCTGTTATGCAAATGTCCTCAAGCTTTCTCACTACTGACAAAAAAAAAAAAAAAAAAAAACTTGGAAAGGATGAATTAATTATAGCTGTGGCTTATGAAAGAAATAAATTTTGGTTCTCCAATCAATGTCCTGTGCTTGAAGCAAATGTTTTGAAGCTGCATTTTTTAAAAATTGGCAAATGAATGTATTCTTACATGTTTTATGCTGAAATAAAATGTATATGGTAGATTTTTTTTCACTCCCTGTTTTAACTGACTTTTAAAATTAACCAACTATTGCCAGATACACTTACATCAGAGAGGGCTTCTACATTAAAATAGTTTATGCCTGCTAAATCTACACCAAAATTGCCTCTAGTGAATTCAAACTATAAATTAAACATTTTTTCATGTTCAAGTTGCACCCAGTGAACTTTTAAAACGACATTTTACAAAAGACAGAATGTTTAAATAAATTTTACAGAAAATAAAGAAGAAAAAGGAAGCCAAACATCGTTGAGAAGCTTTGTCTGTTTTGCTGGTTTCAACCACACTCATTTGGTTTCCTCTGATTCGAAAGCAGTTCAGCACTTACCTGGGAAGTTTTAGTAAATTATACTACCTTTAGAAATTCTATGAAAATATGAGTTAAGAATGTATAATTCAAAGGTTTAGGCAACTAAAATATGAAAAAAATAGGAACAACATAACAGAAGATAATGTATGTTTTTAGCACACGACCATCCACATACCTGTTTTTGATGTGATAATATATTGCAAGAGCGACACTGTGAAAATAAAATGCAGAGGTTCAGTGTCCATGAGCATACTCAAGACCTTACACATTACCTGGCCACAGTCTGAACATAAATATTTAAACAGAAGTCAAAGCCTAACAATCTTTCTGAACAGTCTCATTTTATTCACAATACTGATCAGGAAAATGTCCTCTTCTGAGTAAATCAATCTGGCATTCATTCCCAGGAATAATATTACATCTCTTCTAGAAACAAAAGAACTTCAAGTGATAGTTAGAAGCAAACTGCTCTTTCTATTCAGAAATTTTCAGCTTTCCTCACTTGTATTAAAAAAAAAAAAAAAAAAAGCACTATGTAAAACATTGGTGGTATAAAGAAAACAGCTTTAGAAATCTCCAACTCATAACCTACTAGTTTAGAAAATTCATGGTTTCTTTATAACTACCAGAAAAATGTGAATGTCACCCAAGAAGTTTGCTATTTTTCCCTTAATAACCTCTGGGCAATCTGCTCAAGTTATTCATTCACTTGCTAAAATGGTACTGTAACTTTTATTTGTAGCACTACTTAAAATTTTATTTTACATTTTAAAAGGTCTGAATTTAATGAACAACTACATTCCCTTTCTCTGAACTTCTTTTCTAAAATAATTTTTTTTCTGACTAGAAAATATATTCATTGTAGAAATTTTGGAGAACATATTTAGAAAATACAACTATTAGCTTAAGATATATGGCTTTCTATAAATTATGTGTGTAAGGAGACAGGTTTGCATCCTACTTTTAACTTTTTTCATGTTAACATTTTTTTATCATTAAAAACATGATTTTAAATGGCTGATTATATTCCTTCATATGGTTGTCGAAAACTTAACTATTCCCCACTACTGAACATTTAGGTTGTTTCTAATACTTTGCAATTATAATTAACACCATAATGAACATCCCAATATTTGTGCAATATACAACTATATTATTTCCATAAGGATACATCCTATAATTGGAATCACTTGACCTCAAGTCATTAACAATGGTAAGGCTCTCAACACATATTGCCAAACATCTTTGCAGAAAGTCTACACCAGCAGCGTCTGTTTCGACTCGCACTCACTGACACTGACCTGAATCTTTTGACCAAGTAGTCTCGCAACTGGACAGGTGGAAAAAAAAAAAAAAAGTTTTCCTTTTTCTACCTGGGTTTCTTTAAACTCCTATCAAGTTGGCAGGGTTATTCATGTTCTGGACAGTTTTTTAAAATTTCCTCTTTCAAAAACTGTCTAGATACTTCCACTATTTTTGTTTTACATTAAAATTTATCGAGGATGCTAAAAATTATTTTTAGGTTTCTAAGAACATACGTAACTGTTTGCAGCAGACAGTGCTCTGATCCTCTCAGGGTACCGACTTGGCCCGAACATTTCCGCTTATTCAGCCACACTGGCTTAGAGACATGAGCATGCACCTTGGATTCCAAAGCACCCAGATGTTCCCTGTGACTTAACATGACAGTAGCTAATCTCACTCTCTTATATTCTTCTAAACCTCTCTCTTTCAGAGCTCTTCATTTAAATGACTTCCGCCTAGTGTTGAAAGTACTCATGAGCAAATAAGTGCTAATATATCCTTTTTCTTCTAACATCTTGAAAAGCATTGAAGCTGACGAAGAAACTGTAACTGGGGTAAAAGGGCTTCAGAATTTATAAAAAGTAATAAGGTTTTCAAAGTGTTTTCACATACGTTAATAGTCCTGTAAGAAAAAAATAGATGTTACTGATTCTATTTTATAAATGGGAAAAACTCAGGTTTAGACAGTAGCTGCCAGGATTTCTGGCCTGTATAAGGCTGTGTG
This sequence comes from Chlorocebus sabaeus, assembly GCF_047675955.1. Taxonomy (NCBI): domain Eukaryota; kingdom Metazoa; phylum Chordata; class Mammalia; order Primates; family Cercopithecidae; genus Chlorocebus; species Chlorocebus sabaeus. The sequence goes on from NC_132912.1 coordinate 32,413,161, forward strand.
CCCTTCCGTTTTGACCATGTAGCCTCTGGGAAAGGGAGGAATTAGTTTTATTCATTTACTAGTCATGCTGTGATGATTGTTCTTCTAATCTAATGTTACATTTCAATGAAATGTTTCACATGATTAATGTCTTTGAGAAAGAAGATGTTCCTGCTTCCCCTGTGAGGGAGCATACAGCAGTAGAAATATCACTAGACTGAAGTCACATCAACCTGGGTTCTGAACCTGGCTCCTTCCTCTTTATTAGTGCGAATTCACCTCTCAGAGCTTTCATCTCCTCATTTATAAAATTAGAACAATACAACCCACATCGTGGAGTTGTAATTATGATCAAATAAAAAAAAAGTATATAAAAGCATGATCTTACATTAACTTTTAAAAGAAAAGTTACTATTATTGTTATTCCCTAGTGTGTCTGGCTTCTGCGGAACGGGTGAGAACCTTCAGGGCCCCAAGATTACTATCTCCCAAGCTAAAGTCAGATTGGATATTATCATGGCCTAAGACCTCCAGGAAAAGTAGAGCCACTCTGTAGGCCAATTTCCATTCAAGGTTATATCCCAGGAAGTGAGACCACCAGGCTGAGGGTCCAGGTACAGTACAGCTCCATGGACTAGTTTAGCAGTCACCTGGAAGGAAGTGACTGCCCAAAGAGGCTGTCAGCTGACAACTGAATCAGGCCCAGGCTTGCAGCTTCACCCTACACACAGTCTCTCTTGTCAAACCTAAGGCTGGAATCACCCCAAAAACGGATCTCTGCGCCACTGTGCCCCCTTTTAATTAGGCAGTACGATGGCCTGAGATAGTGGGCCAAGTGGAAATGAAGGTCCTTTCATATCTTAGTGGCTCTAGAACGGTCTGCAATATTTCAACTGTTTGCAGCTGTGTCTTTTGTCAAATATGGCTATTGGAAAAACCAGCCTCACCCAACTAGACCATGTCCAGGACTTTATGGTGTCCCCCAGTTCCTGGACTTTCTGTTCATTGACAACCTATCCTCTGGGAATTGCAGGTATTTTAGAACCTTTTAGGTAGCCTTTTTTAAAAGACTCAAACCTGTGTAAGTCAGTGACATATTATCTATACAATGTTTCAGGCAATATGCAAGGCATTCACCCAAACAGCCAGGTCTCTGGTCATCAAGCCAAGGCAGTAGTGGGGCTCTGTGAGCACCCCTGGAGGAAAGCCTGAAGGGTTCACTTGGGGCCTCTCTGGTGAAAGCAAACATAGGACTCTGGATCTAAGGGTATGTTCAAGAAAGATTTGTTGCAGGACAGTCTTTCATATTCCTAAACAGTTAGTCTTTTGGGGCTAACATTTGGGACCGACCACAGCATGTGTGGCCAGAGTTACCTTAGTTTTTGGTAATCAACCATCATCCTTCAGAGGCTGTTACATTTTTGCATCAGCCAAACACAGCTGTTATATGGGTTCTGTGTAGGATGCACAATCCTCACTCTCTTTCGTTTTTGAGTAGCTGCTGTTATCTTTCTGAGTCTTCCTGAGAGATATGTATCTGTAGAATCTATCTTGGGTAGGGTCATATACTGGCTGTCATCTGGCCTCCCCCTGGAGTGTGGCTCTTATCACCCTTGCCCAGAGATGGAATTTGTCTGCGTTCCTCTAAAGGCAGCTCCCAGGAGACTGTCTCTCCCTAAAATGTGTTTTGGGACTGAGATGCAGACCCACAGTGGGTAAGTGGAGCATGTCTAATTTGTAACAGGAGGCGTGTTCATCTCACAAAGACAGGTGGATAGATCTCTGGATCCATATCTATGAGTCAGGGGCCCAGAAACTGTGAGGCTCAGCAGGCATGGAGTACGCTCAGCCCTGGAGCCACCAGAGTCAAAACTATGTTTCGAGGGAACCAATGAATGGCACCACACTGAGGAGAACTTTGCTTTCTTATCAGTGTAGAGGTTGCAGTGCTCACCACCTTCTATCCTTGGGTTTTTTCCTACAGGCAGTGTTCAGGGTTTAGGATTAACCCTAGTGGTGAACTGGTACTCTGGCTTTGGGGGTTTTTAAAAGTCTAAGGAGAATTGTACCGGGTTGTCTATTTTGTTTTTGGACCTGTCTTTAGAAGGTCTTGTCAAATTTGGCTCCTCAACACCCGTTTTGTTGGCTCTCCTTTTTTTTCTGGTCTCTTTTCAGGTTCCCCTGTTTTTGCAGCACTCCTCACCTTAGCTGTGCCAGTCATTGTTTCTACTTCCCCTATTTCAGCCACGAAGCCCCATCCAAGGGACATACGGTGGGAAACAGTGTCCTTCCATCCAGGTGGAGCAGTCTTGAGGGGTTTACCGTGCATGCTGGCAGTGAACGGGGTGCCATCCGGCCCCTGGAAAGCAGGGGCATAGACCGCCACCCTCAGTGTCAATCTGTGCAACAAAGCCTGTACCTTGTTTATAGGGTTCTATGGTGAAGGACCCCCAGGCATATCTCCTTCGCAGGGTCAGAATGATCCTGTCTCTCAGGGAACAGCCCAGGAGCCAAGTAGGTGCTGTCTGATAGAGGAGGGCTGTGACATTGCTAATCTTTTCTGCCTCACCTCCAGACAGAACCACCCATTGGTGTCTACCCTACCAGACAAGTGCCTAAGGCCTCCTTTAGTTTCTGCCCAGAGTGGCTAACCAGATCAATTAACCCTGGTGAGCCACAGAGTTAACCGGCTCTTACCACCCTTATCAAATCCAAGTTAACCAGGCCAGAGAGTGGTCAAGGCACTCTGATTTTCAGTTAGGACACAGAAAGAACTCAGGGGACTTGGGGGACCCTGAGTGCCCAGCTTCAGAGGCTTGGTCAGCTCTGCCAAGTCCTCAGAAAATGGTGCAGTTTCACCAAGGAAGGGCCAGAGCCCTAACAGAGAACAGAACATTTGGACTATAGGGTTTGCTCAGTGGCTTTTCCCACTTAGCTGGGGAGGAAGTAAATGCTACTTTCTTGCACAAGAAAACAAAATGGATTTGTGACTTCTGGCACTGCATTTGTCTTACTTCTTACCCAGAGCTAAATTAGCAACGTACATGGCAATCCTAAAACCTCTGAAGGGCAAGAAGGGGTGGGTTCTAGCAGCACAGAGGGGCTGAGCCATAGACAGGGCTGTGATGGGTATTAGCTCTTCCCTGGCCCTGGAGGCCAAGAACCCTGATGGTGTGGCCAAGTGCGCACAGGGGCTCCCCAGCACCCTCCACTCTTTTCTTTGATCATCATCTTATGCTTGTCAGAGGATTTGGTGGAGAAGGTTTGGCTGCAGAGGCACAAAGTGTGGCTGACAAACTCTAAATTCATACCACAGCTGTTGGCATTTAGGGGAAAAATAGGAAAATCAAGTTCTCAAAATAAAAAATTATGTCTACAGAAAGAGGGAGCACTGAAAGAATACCCAACCTTTTTATAGCTTTTCTTTCACTGTTAGATTAGCACTCAACCCTCCACCCAATCCCCAACTAGAATCTGCAAATATGTTTATTTCTGGCAATCCCCACTTTACAGGTGGATTATCTTCCAAAAATCAGCTTATAAATCACTATTTACAACCTAGGGCATCCTTCTCACAGTTATAACTTTGTAACTGGATTTCAGGAAGCAACTCTGGCCCACAAATGCTCACTTATGCCCACAATGAAGTTGAACTACAATATTAATTATTGTGTTATCAGTTTTAATGTCTGGAGTAGGATGCAAGAGGACCCGGGGTTAACAGGAGGCAGAGAAAGCAAAAAAGAAAATAGGAGTTTTCTTTGGACAGGAGTAGGGCAAGATTTAGGCAAAATTTTAGAATGGGATGGCATGTGGATTTCACAACTTCCTATCTTTTTCACTCTTCTTCCTTCTGAGTATCCCTTTCCTCTCACATTGTCAACACCCCTAGCGAAAGAACTCAACTGGACCTGCTAACGTCTCTATGTTTTTCCCTCTTTACCTACAGGAAGTGTGAGATGCTGGTATTTCCAGGGAAGGATTCTGATGGCACTACTTCAGTTGGGTCCCACCCTGCCCAGCTCCCAGTGTGCATTTTAAAAAGAGGATACTTTCGGCTGGGCACTGTGGCTCATGCCTATAATCCCAGCACTTTGGGAGGCCAAGGTGGGTGGATTGCTTGAGCCCAGGAATTCAAGACCAGCCGAGGCAACACGGTGAAACAAATGTCTCTACAAAAAATACAAAAATTAGCTGGGCGTGGTAGTGTGTGCTTGTAATCCCAGCTACTTGGGAGGCTAAGGCAGGAGGATCTCTTGAGCCTGGGAGGCGGAGTTACAGTGAGCTGAGATCATGCCACAGCACTCCAGCCTGGGGATAGAGATCCTGTCTCAGAAAAAAAAAAAGGGAGAGGGAGAGGGAGAAAAGAAAGGAAATAAAGGGAGGAAAGGGAGGAAAGGGAGGAAAGGAAGGAAGGAAGGAAGGAAGGAAGGGAGGGAGGGAGGGAGGGAGGGAGGGAGGGAGGAAGGAAGGAAGGAAGGAAGGAAGGAAGGAAGGAAGGAAGGAAAAGAAGATACTTTTTAAAGCAACTGAATTACAGACTGAAGGAGTTTCAAATGTGTGCAGTGCAGAGACCATGTCTTCGGGTCAGGGAAGCCCAGTATCTACACTGAAATCTCATAGCTAGCTAGCTTGTTCCTGCTCTTCAGCTTCTCTGTTCTCTACATTCTAACCCACAGTTCATTTAGAAGTGGCAGGGGGACACTGTTGGGGGAGGGGAGGGCAGCTATCCACTTCCATCCGGGGTCCTCAACCTTGGCTGCCTGTGAGACTCTCCTGGGGAGGTTTAAAAATCCAGATACCCACAGTATACCTCAGCCAGATTCAATCAAGATCTGTTAAAAATCCAGATACTCACAGTATGCCTCAGCCAGATTCAATCAAGATCTGCAAGGAGACCTCAATCATCAATCGTCAGTGTGGTTTTAAGCTCCCAGGTGACTCCTAGGTGCAGCCAGGGCAGGAACCAGTGATTTACACAAACAACACATTTCTAACTTAGGTGCTTGTGCCTCCTAGACTTGACCAACGAACTATCAAATTGTCACACAGTTCTCTCACCAGGCTAGTAAGTGTCTGTATCACAGCCAGTGGCAATTTTAAGTGGTCCAAGGATGAAAGTGTTGAGCAACTAAGACAGAGCCACTTGTGAACCCCAAGAGCCCCCACTGCCCCAGGATAGGAAACTGTGTTACTCTGCCCTGGCTTCCAACGAGAGGAGTCCAGGATTAAAGGGAAGTTAGCAGCTTCTGTTCTGGGCTCCTCAGAGATTGAGCAGAAGCCAACAGTCATGTGGCACACAGATCTTCAGGGCTTTCCACTTCTCTCCGCAAGTCCTAATAACTTAATATGGAAAACACTTCCAAAGGTACTGCACATCCCATTTCCCCTCAGTAAACCACAGCCCAAGGGTAAATGTGGCTCAGGCAAGGGCACACATGGTGGAGCTAGGATAGAGCTCTGTGAGCACTGCCGGTGTGAGTTTATGCCCACCAGTCACTTCCCGTGCACTCTGGTGCTGAGGACGTAAGGGAAGAGGCTGCATAGCCATTTAGATCCTGGAAGCACGGAACCTGAGAGGTGAGAAGAACCTTCTCCTCCACCTTTTGCCTGGAGCAGACACTGACCACAGATGGTTATAGTCCTCACTGCCTAACTGATCATCACCTGCGGTCATACTCAGAACAGGGCTTCTAAGCCTGAAAACCTGGCCCACTGAAATGGATGAATACTCCTTATTTAAAATTTAAACACTTATTTCATATGCTGACACGTATTGTGAAATGTGTGCTTTCTTAAACAAGTATAGAGACAAAATTCAGATTTTTTAGAACAGAGCTGCTGACCACAGGCCCAAGCACATCAAGTTCTCTATAGTCCCTGCCAAGGGTCGTTATTACCATAATGCTAGTGGTACAATAAAGGAAAATCCAGTGTTCTCTCCCTCTTTGAAGTATGGAAACTGAAGCCCCATAAGGGAAAAAAGTTTATCCCAAGACTCCCTTTTTCTCCCTCCCTTGTAAACTCCATTTAAAAATATGGAATTAAAGGCCCCCAGAAAGGGTCCCACCCATGTCCTCCCTGTTGGTGAGAACCGTCATCGGAACTCAGATCTCCAGACCCCAGGCGAGTGCACCTTCACCAGGCCAGGCAGGCTTTCTACTGGAGCCCTGGGTCTTCAACTGGGAACACAGGAGTCTTGTTTTATTTAGAAGGTAAAAAGTTAGTGGATTTATGCCAGGATGGCTTCAATAAAAAGTGCAAGGGTAGAAAGCATGAACAAAAATCAAAAATACATTTTAAGTAATCTACATTTAAAATACTTTTAAATTCTGGTCTTTTAATATAAATATGTAAAAATATTTCGAATACCCCACATTTAACTACCAAAATCATTTTTTAAAAAGATTTCCTGAATTATCAGTGCTATCCCCACTCCCACCCATCCAATCTTATCACTCCCAGACCCCACAACCAACCAGCTTAGCTGTCAGGTTAAGGAACAGAAAAAGCATTCAGTTAAGTTTAAAAAAAGAAAGAAAGAAAAAACCATCCATATACCCACCATTTAATTGTATACTTGAGGTTTGGTTGACTGACTGTGCTATCATCTAGGAAAATGGTGGAGCAGGAACTGTATTTCCTTGCTATTTGTCCTGGAGGATGCTAGAAAACAACAGCAACAAGATTAACATCACCCCCTTAACTTGAGATAAGACCACAGAGGAAAAATGTCTTAGCAAGAAAATGTCAACATTACCACCAAGAACAGTACAAAAACACTTTATTCATAAAATGAACTTCCTTGCTCTTCCACATATAAAAGTCACCAGGACCATGCCTAGTCCCTAACTTCCTGCATCAGGAGAACAGTAAACTCTTGCAATCAAGCATCAAAAAGTATGTTTCAGAGTCCACAAAAATCACCTGCCCCATGGCTTGTATGAAACATGGGATCTACTACACTAACAAAAGCCTGCAATTTAGATGGTGGCCTGGTTTTATGCATAAGATCAAGACAAGCGTCCACTGTACCCACTTTCCTTACTCTTGAAATACAGTTGATTTAGGGGCCATGGAAAATGCAACCAATGTTAATTTAGAATCTCCTGATTAATCTGCTTGAATTTCAGCAGGTAAAGTTATAATGAAAAAATGCTGCTTTGTTAAGGACAAAATAAGTTTTAAAGGGGAAGATTATCTGATACTTTTGAAAATACAACCAATGAATGACTTTTCGGTACTTCTTTGTGTGGTCTTATGACAGGTTCTTTCATAATTGTACAAGCGCTGGGCTCTTTGGGGAACTTTAGAACAGAATTTCTTCTAGAAGGTACCGGTGAAGTAAATAGAATTTATAGCACATACTGATGACAGCTAGCTGAACACTAAATAGATTTCTGGCAACAATCGGGCAATATGATAAGTACACATCAATCTGGATAGCTCCTGATCAAAAGCAAACTAGAAAAAAAATTTAACTATGCAAACAAGTTTCCATGTGCCTGATGCTATGTTGAATGTCTGAGTGTCATTTTCAGCAACAAAAAAACCAACAATTCCTTGGGGATCCCAATAGCATATGCCTGACCTGGCTGCCTACAACATACCCTGGGTATACACAGTTCACGAATTTAGTAAAGGAAGCCTCAATGTTAGAGACCAAATGCCCTGTTCAATATCTTAAAGTTTATTTCCCATTTAATAAGATTTCCTCAGTAATAAAGTAAGGAAAATGTGAGGCAGCCTGAGAAATATATAAACAACGTTATAAACAGAATCTCTTCTCAAAACTAGATAACAAATGATACTAGTTACTTCTTTGGGGTTCCAATTTCTTAAATCACAGTTAGACAGCACTGCACTGCTGAAGCATCCTGACCCTCGGAGCCCTAGTCTCACATCAACAGCACACGGGTCAGAAGGAAAGAACCACAACCAGGAAATTCAGAAGCTAAGGCCTCTCCCCAGGGTTCTTTCCTTAGGCTTACACTCTCAAGTGCCTGTGTGGAGACAGGGCATAGAGAATGCTTGTGAAATTCAAGTCTCAAATCAAATGTCAGTTTTCACATGGCATTTAACATCTATTAAATGAATCACATTTCATTAAGACAATCCAGACATTAAAAACAATTCTCTTCCTCTTTTTAAAATCTTGTAGCAATCACATGTAAGTCATAAAAGACATACTAAAGCCTCAGACTCTAATAACAGCTATTACTACAGGTAATAAACTAAAAATGCTTAGGGAATAAACTAAAAATGCTTAGGGAATTTTTCCTACAGATGTAAAATGTACTACAAACAAAAATCTGTCTTTAACACAGACACTATATTTAACATTAAAAGCCAGTAATTAAATTTTTTCTGGTGTTAATAAATTTTTAGAGATATGGGATAACTTTAGAAATCCCAACAACGAAGGAAAAGGACAATAATATTTCATTTGTGTTTCTTGTGGGGTTTCAATTGTTTCCTCTGATGCAAACTCCTTCCCGATTAAAATGTAACAGGGCTTGCAAAGAATAAATGGTTTCCCTAAGAAAATATAAGCCATGAAGTCAGGGAAAGAAGAGTGATACACGGGGTCATGGGATCCCTCAGGATACAGAGAATATCCCATCATAATCTAGGAAGTAACCTTTGTGAGTTAATGGGCAGGACACCCCTCTGAGTGCACCGTCCCTAAGGTTCAGAGAGTTAACTCAAAGCCAGCCACACAAAGGGACCCTGCCCTAGCCTGAGGACTGTCCCAGGTGCGGGTCTGAGCATCCCAGAACTAAGGGCTGATCTGCCAAAGCCCTCGATCCCAGGGGGATGCCAAGCCAGCTTTTAAACTATTTAATAACTTTGAAACTGAATAAAAATCCCAAATATTGAGTTATAAAGATTTTAGTTTCAGAGTATCTCAACACTCTAAAGACCATTTAGGCACTAAGTCATTTGTTGACTGTCAGGACTACAAGACTCACAGAATGTGAACTTCGCTTAATCTGAACCCCACATCACTAAAAAGCTGAAAGAGCTGTAATCCTTCCACCAGAAATGCTCTTGACCCCAGGGTTGTCTCTGGTTTTTGTTGTTGTTGTTGTTGTTGTTGAACTGGTTCTCTCAGGGTGTGGCAGAGGAAAGTACAACACCTCCTGCTGTGTGGTACTATCCAACAACTGACTGATGCTTGGCCTCTGGACGCGGCAGAGGCACATCACTCACAGAACAGGGCACTCTAATTTGAGTTTTCATAAGCACACGTGTGTCACGTAGTTCTCAATGTTACTCAAAATGTTTTTGTTAATGTATTGCTCCATGATTCTGAAAACACTGGTATGTTTGTACATGTGTGTGCACGCGCACACACAGACCCTGCCACTTAGGTTCCCATCTTTGCTAGTAAATGACACGGCAAAGTGATGCGCTGGAGAAACAACAGGGCATGACTCTTAGTAGTCAATCTGACTTGGACATAACTAGCTGTGTGACCTGGGCAAGTTACCTGGCCTCCCTCTCTGTCCCTCAGTTTTCTTAGCTGTAAAACAGAGATGAAAATGACAGACCCTACCTCATGGGTCTATCAGAAGGAGTGCATGAGTTAGTATTTGTAAAGCACCTTGAGCAGGGTGAGCATGTGGAAAGCACCTGTCGGTAATGGTTAGGTAGAAACTGCGTTAAACAGGTCAACAAAGCGACAGGGATATTCTTTATGCCTAACGCTTACAACATTTTGGAAAAACATAAAAGGAAATGCCTAAGGCAATGTTTTACTTGCAAAGGATGGGCATCACCCTACAGACAACTTAGAAAGATTGTCCCAAAAACAGCAAGTGTCTTAGCGAGAGCACAGATACTATAGAGTCCACCACGAACTGCTTAGAAGAGGAGCCTGATGAGTGAGAAGCCCAATTGTGAATTATTCTAAAGAAATAAAATTTATATCTTTGAAATAATGTGAACCTTACAGATTAAGTTATGAATATGCAGAATAATCAAATTTTAGAGCTAGACTGAAGCAAGTTCATTTAGTCCACGTATTCACACAATGTCTACAGTACAAAATGTGATTTACATCAAGGTCCACTAATATATGAAAACTGCTGAATGACATATTTAAGAAGATTTTATTGAAGAGTTATCATGTGTCTCAAATAATGAGATTATCCCCTTAGATAATTCCAATACTGATGTACGTCAGATACAAAGATACATGGACATGCACATGTACATGCACACACAAACATAAAATCAAAGTGCAGGATGAAGAGAAGGAGGAAGCAGAGATAAGACTTCCACTGGACCTTACACAATGACCCCAATCTTTCTCCCAACTATTTCAACTGCTCCCAACCGCGACACCTCCTCAAACCCTCCACCCATCACCATGCTGAGCTCCCCACAGGAAGTTCGAGTCACAGAACCCAGAGGCCACCAGACAGCGTCCCCTCACTTTCTTGCCTCTTCTTCCTTGGCAAATCGGTCATACCTCCCTCTACCTGGAGTAGAAGCCCTAACTCTCTTCAGGCCAGAACTAATTAGTCCCTTGGCTTCTTCAAAATGTCTTTCTGAACTGGCTCAACCTCCACACTTCCTCCCCATTCACAAAAAACTCTAAGTCTGCTATGCAGATGGGTCCTCTGCAGTCCTCCTACCAATTTGATATTTGAACTGAAGTTTTTTTCTTTCTGGGGTTTCCTCCTTGCTTTCTCCCATCTTTCTGGCCACTCAGTCTCAGTCCCTTTGTGGACTCTGCTTCTCTGAATTTCCTTAGATGTGATGGTCTTTTCTTCTTCCTCTAAACACTTTCCCAGAGGACTCTCACCCACTCTCATTAATTCAACTTCCTTCTGCCCTCTGTTGAGTCCCAAATCTCTCCTCTCCGGCCCCAACTTCTGTTCTGAGCTCACTACTGCCTGGTTGACCCCTCCATCTCAATGTTCCTCATGGGCACCTCAAATGCCAAACTAATTTGTTCCTCTAATCAAGTGTAATGGCTTAAAACCAGAAATCCTCGTTTTCCTTTCTGTTGGTTTCCTTGTATCAAGTGCTATCAATTCTACTCCAAGTACACTTTCACATCATCCTTTCCCCTGCACCCCTCTAGCCACTATCGGGTATATGAAAGCCACATCGTCTCTCACCTGTATCACTGCAGTAACCACCTTGCCTCCAGGCTCACTCCTCTCCAAACCATTCTTCTTCAAGTGCTACTGTCACCTTAATACAAAGCAAATCAGATCGTGTTGCCTCCCTGCCTAGATGGTTCTGAGGTTCTCCACTGGGGAGAGGCACACGAGTCAACTCTCCATCTCTCCAGGTTCACTGTTTACTTCCTCTTTCCCTGCACACCACACTTGGACATAATTCAAAGATGAAAGGAACAATGGCCAGTTTTATTTAATGGCCATCAAGGATGAGCCCACAGTGTTCTGGGTTACTTTATGTGTATTCATTTAGAGCTCACAAACATTTAGAGCCCTGCAATGCAGGTAGAATTGCCATTTAACAGATAAGGAGATCAGAGAAGTGAAGTAGCATTTCCAACATCAAATCTAAGACACCAGAGCATAAAGCCATATTTGTCTGACTCCCAAGCCCGTGCCTCCCTCCCTGAGATTCTGCAGCCCTTCCCTTCAGCTGTTCTCTCCTAAACCTTCTCGTATAATACCCTAAAGACCTTTTCCCCTCCCTGACTCCACTTACCCTTCAGCACTCTGCTGACAGTGCTTCCTCTAAATGCCTTCCGACCACCACCAGACCACCTGGGTTGGGCACCCCTCTGTGTGTTCTATGCCCATGTTCACCCTCCACATTACCAGTCACTCTCCATTGTCTTTTCTGGCTCAGTTTTCTATGTGTGTCTAGGGTCCAGACTGCAGGTATCTTGGAGGTACAGACTGGATAACTTTCTTGAATCAGCAAATGAAGAACAGCTCCATCTCGGGACTAGAGTACTTACTTCCCCTAACGGTGGGAAGTCATCTACCTCCATGACGGCACAGGATCCTCTGTGAGGGAGACCACAGTGTGGCCACAAGCTGTGTTACGGCAGAAAGGGGCATGCTGTGTGGCAATGAGCTGGCCACAGGGGCCTGTACCATTGGGCAGTGAAATGCTGACACAGGCAGAACACACGAAATGGGGCATGGCAGGCAGATCAAGAAGTCAAGTTCATGTGGACGAGGCACTCCAGACAGGCAGCAGGGGAGCACAGTGGAGTCAGAAAGCTCAGTGCTTGGCTGCAGCTCTACTACTGACGAGTTGTGTAAACGTGGCCAAGTTACTTACAGAGGACAATCACACATACTGGCTTGATCGGGACAGCTGTAGTTTATCCCTGTTGTCCTAGAATAACCAATAATAGTACCCCCTTTCATAATCAATTAAAATGTATTAAGCCTATCACCTTAAGCTTAGCCTCCCTAAGCTTCAATGTCTTCATCTATAAAATTCAGATACAGAACCTGCCCTTCATTGTGGTGCTATGAGGAATAACACCTGTAAAGTGCTTAGCACGTACATGAACTCAATAAATATTAAGTCACTTTACACTTAAGAGTCTCTAGGCTTTAACTTCCCATTTTCAATGATGGTCTTACTTCCTAGAAAGGTTTGTTAGGATAAAAAAAAAAAAAAAAAGCATTAAATAATGTAAGGGCCAGGCACGGTAGCTCATGCCTATAATCCCAGCACTTTGCGAAGCCCAAGTGGGAGAATCAATCGAGCCCAGGAGTTCGAGACCAACCTGAGCCATACAGCAAGACCTCATCTCTACAAAAAATAGAAATAAATTAGCCATGTGTGGTGATGCATGCCTGTGGTGCCAGCTACTCAGGAGGCTGAGGCGGGAAGACGGGTTGGGCCCAGGATGTCAAGACTGCAGTGAGCCATGATTGTGCCACTACACTCTACCCTGAGTGACAGAGTGAAACCCTGTCTCACAAATAAATAAATAAATAAAATGAAGTAATATTACTAGAGGAAAATAAGCAGTAAAAGTTTGTGAAAGGAAGTAATGTAAGTGAAATCTCTAAATATGAAAGCTCCACAATTTTTTTTAATCTTAAGGAGGGCAAACTATGACCTTGATAAAGGAGGCAGGTTTCGGTCTGCAGCTTCCTTGGGCCACAGAGAAAGGACATTTGCACTGGCATTCCTTGACTAGGAAAGAACGAAAGACCTGCTGGAGTGCAGAAGTGGAGGGGAGGCTGGGTTGCAGGATCACACCTGCCACCTGCTGAACTCCCAGCTCACAGACAGTCTCCATGAAACCATAAAGGCCACTCATTTTGCAGAAGTGTCTTTGCCTTATTCACACAGCTAATACAGGGTGGAGTGGAATTCAAGAACTTTGTGTGGAATTCTGAAGCCTGTGAAACCCAGAGCACTGATCAGCAAGAGCAGGTGTGCTCACAGGGGGATGCCCATACGTGGAAG